>NC_072028.1:4118750-4442187 GCF_027791375.1 Indicator indicator
GATTAGTTTTTTTTTTTTGGTCCCTTTTGCATTGTAGATGTTCATGTTTAAAATCTGAATAAATGCACAATTTACAGCTGTGCCCAGCAATGGTAGCTACCATCTCTTTTTGACTGACAATGATGAGATTTCTGGCATGCTTTGCCTCTCCTACAGTGCCAGTGATGGGATTTTTTTTCCTGAAATCTTATTACTGAATGCACTGTCATGGTCTCACATGGAACTTTCATTCAAAAGGGCAATCAAAAGGTTATCCATTTGTGAGTTTTCCTACAAAAGAGCTTTGCAAAACTCTACAGTATATGCCTATACCTCATAGCCAGAGCTACTTGTCCTAAATGGTTATGCGACTGTAGGCAGAAATATGATTCGTACCTCACAGCACCTTCCTTTACTCCCAGGATTGGGATGCCAACTAGAAATGGGCTCAGTCTAAGTTCCAAATCAAACTTTTACATTTACACTAACTTTTAGCTTTGGCATGGCACTGCAGAACACTCTGGCACTCGGTGCAAGTGATTAGTAAGAAAGGGTGCGGCTGATTATAGTCTGTTACAGAAATACATTTGATTTCATTGAAATCTTGAAGACTGCTGCTTTACTGTCTGTAGATTACTTCCCTGCTTGTACTATTGTTAAAAAAGTTATTTAGAGGTTTGTTTTTTGTTTTTTTAATGTAGTATAACTTCGATGAATTGGACACTTCATTAATTTCAATAAAACCTTTACAATACATCTAGAAGTTGTGTCGGCATATTGGTTGTCCACAAACTGCAGCCATTAAAACCAGCCACGCTGCAGCTAAAGTGAAGCAAATGCTTCCATTTGAAAATACAGGCAAAACTGGAGGTGATCCATTAAGACATTTTTGTTTGCAGAACAAACATCACTGAGGAGCTTAAGGAGAGGAGGTTGTTTTTACTAGCAATACTTGAACAAAAAAAAAGCATGAGGTTATTTCTCAGCACAGCGCAGTGATTAGACACACATAACTCCCATGGTCACAGCCTGCTGCATATCTAATTCTGCAAACGCTGTCAAAAACTGCTTCAAACATTATCCTTTTTTATTTTGACTGCAGTCAACTAATAAATAAATTAATTTGAAGGAACTACATTCCTCAACAAACTGTGAAGGTATTCAGGCAGATTCCTTTCTGTGGTGTGCAGGTGAAACTGAAAGAAAAGCAATAACAAGAGAAGTATTTATAAAAATATATTTCACAAAGTAGGAAACAATACAGGAGTTTCTCTGAATACAATACACGGAGTAAATAAACAAACAATAATATAGCTTCCAAACAAAGTAGAAAATTAAAATGATTTGCATGTAATACGTAGTTTTATTATACAATTGCTACTTCTAAATGGCAAGTTTGCATTACAAATTGAGTATGCTTGCAGCTTCTAGTGTTGTTCTTTCTCTGTGTGCAAGAGCCCTGGTGCATCACTATGAATATTATAGAAAAGAAATGCTAATAACATAAGCAGTAAAATTATGTACACACTGGTTCCTGCTCTAATACAGTGGAGAACTATAAGCATGTTTTTGTTTTACTGTACTGTGTTATGTGTGGATTTCTAAAAGTCTATAGTTTAAATATTCACATGAACCAGTTTACTTCCAGCTGTTTGTGCTTGTATTAAAAACACCAGGTACTAGATTTATAGAAGAAGATATAAAACTGTCAAAAGTTTTCTCTGGGAAATTTTTATTCCTGCCAGCATTCTCTTAAAATTCAGCTACTGCAAATGGATAGGTTACTGCTTGAACGTCAAACAATTTGTCATTTTTCTTTTCAAAATGTACATGTATTAAACATTCATTATATATAGAAAAAAAAAACCAACCCAAACCAAACAAACAAAAAAGAAACCAAAAAAGAAAAATCTAACAGATATAATTTAGTTTTCTTCATAAGTTTACTCTATAGATTATGAGTTTTAATAAATAAAAGCAGTAATGGACATCAATAAAATACTTATTTCCAAGATTAAACAAATAAATTCGATCTTTAGCAATAAAATCAGCAGTTCTTTCACATATGTAAGTCCATTCACTTTCACAGTTTCCTTTCAGAAGACGAAGCACAGGATTGATCCTTCTTCTAGAAAAAAAAGATCCTTTTGTCAAGCAAGGTTTTATAGCCCTGCCTCTGAATCTCTGCACATTAGTAGGATTTATTACCCATCACTGGAATGGATTAAGAACATGTGAATATTTTAAGGCTTGACACAATATTTAAAGATGATACTCAGTCTGTGGTTACATGGCCAACAATTACTGTATGTACAATGTATGGTCACTGCACAGCAGAAGCCAGTAGGAATTTACAATGCTATTTGTATTCAGCATTGCTAAGAAGACCAAGATATTGCTTTTAACATTTCTGTGGCAGGATCTTTGTTGGCAATGCAGAAACAAACGATAAGCTTTACACATACTGGCAGGAGCTACTGTTCAACAGCAAAATCCCTGCAAGTCCATTTTCTAAGAAAGCACCAATTTCTTTTTGTTCTTTTCAATTCACTGAAGATAATCAAAGATCCCAATCTCCATCTTCAGAGTGGTCAAGTGAATATCAAATATCCAAAGACTTCTAGACACTCCACATACTTTACTTTACACTCCACAAGACTTAACCTCCTAACATATACTTTTTTTATTTTTTTGGTTCAACATTACAATGTAGTTGATTTTATAGATGACTGGCGCTAAACTTGCCTCTAAAACAAAAAGCCACATTAGTCTTAACTAACAGCAGTGGCCCTAGAATATTACATGTTCGTTAAGTCAACAGTGAAAAAGTTTGTGATCCACTGTCAAGTTTCTTTGTCGCTTTCTCCAACTGAGTACAGTTCTCCAAGTCTTTTAAAGCGAGGACCCCATTCGCTGAGGTAGTCAAAATTCTGATCTGAGTCTGATGCAGAGGACTCCAAGGAGCTAAGGGAACCAGCCGCTGACCCTCTTCCTTCATAGCCATAAATCTGGATAGAGTCGTATGGTGGAGCTGTGGGATCGTTATCAGCTTCATGAAGCCTTACATTAATAAATTCATCAACATCAACACCATTAGGAACAGGTGCAAGACCCTGCCTGGGCATAAACTGCAGATCAGGTTTAATATCCTTACGAGGCAAAAATCCATTAATTCCATCGGGATTTTGCAAAGTTGCAATGTCAAAAGCTTCTGTGTCTTCTTCTCCACCTCCTTCATCATCATAGCGAATAATATTTTCCCTCACATCTTCATCATCTTTGATGATTAGAGGCTCATTCTTATGTCGCCTTAGTGTCACAAACAGCACCACAATGACTGCAAAGAAAGCATCACAGGCTCATTAGGTAAAAACTTCCAGTCAAAGCACTACAGGGTAAGCACAGCTGTGGAAGGTGGTAGGTTGTAAGGGTAATAAGGATAGTGGAAAGCTAAAACCCCTGTATCTCCAACCCCATTCAAATGGCAAAAATTGGATCAGAACACCTCTAGTTAATTCTCTGCTTTTCCACCCTCTTCTTTACATTGGAAGCCCAATTTGATACAAGCAGTAAGGATATGCACACTTCCATTTTTGAGCCTTTACTTTAGATAACTTTTCCCTTTGGAAAAGCTACAAACCTAGGTGAAGCCAAGCTACCATCATGCATTGAACGTAGCCTATAATGATCTAGATTATGGATGGAGTTTTCTGGAATTAGAGGGTGTTTTTTCTGAAAACACAGGCCTGATGATAGAAGGAAATTGGCATTGTCTTTTATGTGTTGTAACAGGCACACTATATAACTGAAAAGAGAATGAAACAGTAAGGGAGAAAGAAAGAGCTTAGATACATCAGTTTGAGTATCATAGACAGATGCATAAAAAGCTCTAAATTGGTTATGCTGTTGTTTTTGTGGCTTAATGCTGAAAACTCAGTTACTGATGTAAATCTCAGTTACAAAGTGAAGCTGCAAAGTGCAGAAATAGGCCTCTTCCTTCACTGTTTTCTCCCCCACTTAATGTCATATACAAATGTTGTGTGTTTTATTAAAATATTCAGTGCTTTTTATCTTGTGAAACTGTAATGTCTCTTGTGTCTCTACAATCCAGAATAAATACATACAAGTCCTAAAATTATAGAATGGTTTGTGTTGGAAGGGACCTTAAAGATCATCTAGTTCCAACCCTGCTGCCATGGGCAGGGACACCTTCCACTAGATCAGGTTGCTCAAGGCCCTGCCCAAACTGGCCCTGAATACCTCCAAGGAGGAAGCATCTACAACCTCCCTGGGCAACTTGTTCCAATGTCTCACCACCCTCACTATAAATAAGTTCTTCCTAATATGCAGACTAAATCTCCCCTCTTCCAGCTTGAAGCCATTGTCCCTCGTCCTATCACTAGAAGCCCTTGTAAAAAGTCCCTTTCCAGCTCTCCTGTGGCCCCCTTCGTGTACTGCAAGACCATGTAAGGTCTCCCCAGAGTCTTCTCTTCTCTTCTCCAGATACAAGAAATCCATTTTCTGTATATTGTGTTCACCTTGCAGTATAACATACTTGATTTGATTTTCAGTTTCATATTCTGTAGCTGCTTCAGATTGGGACTTTGCTTTCAGTGCTTTTGGTCAGCTCTTAGTACAGTAGGGATGCAGCCCTGACAGATCTCTCGGTACTGCTGCACATTACTTTGTCCTTCTCTGTGACTTCCTTGCTTGCAACCACCCAGGAACCAGAACCATTTGTAACATCAGGCTGTGAACTGAATACATACCTAGCAGCAAAATGATGCAGGCTAATATTGCAATGAGGGCTCCCATGCTGAGTCCAATGGGCAGGACGTATGCTTCGACGTTACAGGACTGGACAATGCCATCGCTGCTGCAACCACAGACCCGAATGGTCAGAGTGCTGGTGCTGCTCATGGGAGGATTCCCACTGTCACTGATTATGATTGGCAGGAGGTAAACTTCTTGCTTCTGCCTGCTGAATCCACTGTGCTTTGCCAATATGCTGAGAGTGTTATCTGGAAAAGGGAAAAGGTGCGTTTTTCACGATGTAGAATAACTGCTAAACCCACAGCAGTGCCTTCAGAAAACCTCTGTACAAACACATTTGCACTTTATTAAACTCATTATACCGGCTGCACCTGACACAGAAATCCTTCCCCTTTCTGTCTGGCTGCCCCAAATAACTGGGTGCAACACAGTCATTGTCTTGTGTTATGTGGTGTGATCATGGCAACCCCTCATTTTCTTCTCTTCTTCTTTTCCCATCATGACTCATCACTGTTTTCTAAGTCATAAAACTTCAACTAGTACAACAAAGAGAGCAATGAAATGCTGAAGTAACTCAAACTTAATAAAGCACATCCATCAATTAAAGCAAGTGTTCCATGCATTGTAGACAGCAAATGCTGTAAAAGATTCTTGGGGTTTTATTATTAATAAGCAATATAAAGACAAAGGAAAAGCTGAATGTATTAAAAGTTGTAGGCCTATTTTTTGGTAATCTAAACATTTATTGGCCCTCAATAATGAAAACAGAATAAACCAGAGCAGAATATGTCTCTTATGAAGGCAGCCAGAAGAAAGGAGTCTAGGACATTCTTACCTCTAAACACATATATGCAGATACTAAATTTTGGAAACAGACAGGAGCATTCTGACTACTATAAAGAAATTTTTACATCCAAACCAGTATTTTAAAATGCAATATTATATTCTTGTTGTCCTTCTTAGTAAGGATGCATACTAATAAGGAATAAAGTTAAAAAATATGATTACAGAATGAAACATTTCTAAACTTTTATCATGTCCTCAACAGACATCAAGATATCAATCAGTAGATAACTCCTACATTTAATTCCTTACTGCCATAAAACAAGAAATGAAGAAAGATTATTTGATATTTAAGCACATGGGGCAATTGTCTCATAAAGGAGAACAAAGAAGTCTTGTTTTACCATTCAATGATGAAGAAATTTAATTTCGAGTAGTTCCATTCTGAAGTTGAGTCTTTGATTTTGCAGCCTTTCTGTATCCCTTCCATAGTGGAAGCACCTACCAATCACACTTCAGCTTTTACTGTAAAGGTTCTTAATATATATGACAGGCTATATAATCATTTCAGCACTTTTCTTAGCATTTAGAGTTCATAACATGAAGATCAAACTAAATATCAGCTACTTTATAAAGCAGTATAGACATGGCTATTTCATAATACCTTTGCAGAACAAAAAGTATTCTTAATGATTTTTCTTTCCAGAAATCCTGATTTTTTTATCTATTCAAGTTAGAAACAGTCACATCAAAGCTGATGGCACCCTGGAGCTGAATAAATTGTCTAGTCCTTCCTTGTGCTCTTTTTAAAATTAAAGGAAGCATACATGTTTACTGAAGATAAATTTCAGGTATAAGCTCTTAAGAATTCTGACAACTCAAATAGGACCAAACTCCTTGATGATACTCTGTGTGCTGTGTGCCACTATGATGGTGGAAAAGTCAAGTATGTTTTGAGTCAATGATTAGCAGACATTTAGAATTAAGCAAAAAACCTTCACTTCTCCTTCTTAGTTGAGTGTGTCAGATTTCAGCACGTGTGAAAATTAAACCACTTCCACTGTCATGCTTGCTCTCTAGCTGAACTGCAAGGAACAAAGGGAAATGTTATGTTAGTTAAATAATACTGCAGCTAAGATATCCTGAATACCAGTGTGTGTGGCTTTACCAGGGTGACTACCACACCTAATGTAATGTGTAAAATGTACACTTTTTAGTGCTCTTTTCCTCCTGCACACCTCCACCCCTCCTTTTCAAACACTGAAAAATACAATTCTTTGGCTTCCTCCTGCAAAATTAAAAATACCTCACTACAAATTGAATCCTTAATCCTTTTGCTTTAACAGTTCAAAGGAGAAAAAAAACTATGAGGCTCAATTTCCAGCTCTTTGTGACAAATCCCACTCAGAAGTGTCACATCTGTAGTCATTTATTAAGAACTCTAGAGACTTTTACAGCTATATTACTCAGTGACTTCTTGTGCTCTAGAAATCTGTACTGATCCAGACTGTTGCTTCCTATAAGCTTGCTCCAGTTCTCCTCTGTCTAAGATGGAGGAAAGGACTCATATGCAAAAAAGGTAAGACACCTGCTTCAAGAAGAAATGAAAAAAAGAAGCTGCTCTTGTTGGTGACAGCTTCAGATCCCTCCCATCTTTCTGACACATTCACTGCTACTCTGCCTGGTTCAGAAAATTCTAATAAGCCAGAATTGGAGAGTAAAAAAAAAGTTAAAAGGAAGGATAGTATAAAGAGAAAAAAATAGAAGAAGGCAGAAAAAAGGAGAGAGGAAGGAGGAGGAATGGAGAAAATAAAGTGTCCATTTCTGCCATTCGGTGAAGCTATGCTGAGTATAAGAGACTGCTTGGTACCAGTAAGAGTTATTAATTCAAGTTCAAAAGACATGAGAGAAAAGATAAGCAAGATATTTGGGACATCAGCTGAACTATTTAAGTGTAAAAGAAGTTACAATGGTTGAATAGTTAGTACTATGTAAGAGGAGATGCAAGGCAACGAGAGAAGAGAATAAAGAGGGGGGTTTTCTTTAAAACTGCTAAGACTCCAGTTGAATTTGTTCTATCCAGGAAGAAATTTGCAATCAGAAGCAGTCGGTAGAATAAGGAAAAGGAAATGACCAAACTGTTTTGCCAGTGATGGCAAACACTTAAACTTGCCTTTGTTCAGCAAAAAGTATACCTTGGTGTTGGTGGAGATGTGACTCATGAGTCTTCGAAGAACAATGACTCTCTAACTGACATTTTAGTTGGCTCCTGGAACTTCAAAATATAACCTGGCAGCTGATTAGCAATCAGCTTCATTTATCTAATTTGCTTTCTCTTTGTGGACACTCCCCTTGCCCACAGATAACAAAACAGAGGGAATCTCTTCTAGGAACAACCTCCAGCACTGCTGCATGAATTAACTTGGCAGCAGGTGCTCAGCAGGAGGGTGGACAATCACTTTCCACTCATCTTTCCAATTAACCCACTGATCCTTCATTACAGCACTGTTCAGGTTATTTATTTATTCATGTTACTTTTAGCCAAACAAGGACAATTACATGCAAGGAAAAAAAAATATAACTTTTCTCTGTTCATAAAGCTCTGAGTTAACCTACCACAGGCAAGAGAAACACAAAGTCTTTACCTCCAGTCAATGAGGGATATTCAGTGGGTACTTTGCCACTCTCAATCAAATCTGGACTCTGTGAATTCTGTACCCTTCTATGAGGGGGAAGGGATTGAAGAAGTTCATTAAAATGCCAGAGACCTCTTAAATGCCATTTCATTGATAGTCTACCAACCTCACAGGATTGCCTAGGAACTGTGTTCTGTCCTGCGGGCTCAAGGAATAGTGTAAGATAAGGGATCTCAATTATTAACTTGTCAAAAATTTGTGCATGAGAGTAACACAGCACCAGAAATACATAATTACAATTTAGATCTGTAGCTCATTTTTACCTTTTATAAAACAATACCAAATCAGTCATTACTGGGTGACTCTCAGTGTTTGAAGTTTACAAACAGATTTAAACAACCCTGAAAGAGAGTGTTATGGGAATAGCTCCCTCACAGCTGGAACAAAGAATGACAATGCAGAAAGTCTTTACAAGATGTCCAGTGTGATTTCTGGACAAAAGGAGTTTGAATAATCCTAACCAAGGACATGCTTACTACAGGGCCAAGTGCTTCCTGCAGATTCCCAACTGGTCTCAGGGCCCCTTCAGCTTTTTTGAGGTTCTTGGATGAAAGATTTTGAGAAAAAGTATCTGTAATAATTTTAATACAAAGCCACTCTTGTATTTGCTAGGTATGAGCAACTTTCGTGGGACCGACATCAATCTGGATGAGAAATTAGGAAGCAGAAGTCAACTTCTTCGTCTTCCACTTTGTAAAAGAATGCATTTTGCAATTTTAAGTCAGACAATAAAATGACAGAAGTAAAAAACCCCACAAACCTGAAGCAGTCAGTTTACATCCGAGTGTCATTTCCTCTGCACATATTATTGCAATTCCTTAATTCCCTCACGGTTCTCTTTAATATATTGAGATCAGTGGACTTCCCTGCTGGGTAACCTTACACCTACATAGCTCTTTTCTGTCTTTCTTTTTTTCCATCCCTTTTATAATGTTCTCAGAAGGATCAAATCATTAATGGTATTAAGGACTTTGTGGTAGAAATTGTTATCTATTCCGGATATGTTACTTATGCAAAGAAAGAATTTTAAGTGGAAGCTTTACAGCTGGAAGCACAAGAATGCCAGAGATCTGTTTCTTCATGTTTATTAGAGCTTGCTTTTTTTGGTATACTTTTTACTCTAAACCAGGTTCTTTGTAATACAGAGTCCTTTGGCACAAGTAGAAAAGCAGCAATCTCCTTACTGTGGTATTTCCTGCTTTTTTGATAATAGATAGACAAGAACAGCTCATTCATTTCCTTACTCAATTCAGAAGTGGCAGCTATTCTCACATAAAAATCTTGAAATATCAGAGTAATTGAGTTATTATCATGAAGGTTTCAGTGGAAACTACCAAAGCAGAGGCAGAAAGCCCAAACTGGATGGCATTCTCAGAAATGCTAGCTGTGTAATATTTAGCAGTCACCTGCAGATGAACTAGAAGAGAACATTCAAGAGAATGCTAGGAGAGCATTTCAGCTTTTGCATAACTTCATTCACACGTGTGCCTGCTTGTAATATTTACTATTCAGTACTGGAGGTGTTACAATGCTAAACACAGATCTTCCTTTTTTTTTTTTTTTCTTCAAAATTCAAACCTAACAACAGAAAAATAGCAAAATACCAGGGAAGACTCCCATCCCCGTTTTAGAGATTTGGAACTAAGGAAGTTGTCCAAAGTCACAGAGATCTCTCAAAAAGTCTCTGTATACATTCCGTGAACAGTAAACCATACTGCAATCATTATTCTTTTGGATATTTTGTTAGTAGTACTTCCCTTTCTATGAAAGGATTTACAAACCAAACACATTTAATTGGTAGCATCACACTGAAGAACCAAGACCAATGAATGCAGCCCCAACAATCCACTATTCATAGTTCCACATAGTAGCTCTCTGTCAAATTAGAATCATAGAATCATTAAGGTTGGAAAAGATCACTAAGATCATCAAATCCAACCTTCAACCCAACACTTCCATTACCACTTCCTCATATCCAAATTAAACTTCCTTTGGCACAGCTTGAGGCCATTACCTCTTGTCCCATCATCAGTTACTCGAGAGAAGAGGCCAACATCAGCCTCACTGCAATCTATTCTCAGGTGTAGAAAGCTATAAGCTCCCCTCTTAGCCTCCTCTTCCTCAGGCTGAACAATCCCAGCTCCCTCATCCTCTCCTTGTAAGACATACCTTCCAAACTTAACTGTTTTGATATTATCTTTTGTTCTCATAATTACAAAAGCAGGGGGCAAGAATATTCATGGCAATGACCAGAAAAGACAACTGAGAGCATACCCTCATCACAGAATCATAGAATCAACCAGGTTGGAAGAGACCTCCAAGATCATGCAGTCCAACTGATCACTCAGCCCTAAGCAATCAACCAGACCATGGCACTAAGTGCCTCACCCAGTCTCCTCTTGAATGCCTCCAGCGATGGCAACTCCACCACCTCCCTGGACAGCACATTCCAATGGGCAACCACCCTCTCTGTGAAGAACTTCCTCTTAGTATCAGTGTCATGTTGCAAAAGAACACCATTCATTGAGGGGCCCTGAGCTGGAACACTGATCTGTATGTTTCAGATTACCTTTAAATACAAGTTAGAAGCATCAGTTTCATGCTTCTAAAAGAACACAGTTGAAATGCAGCTGAAACGCTTTGAGAGGTACATCTCTGTTTATGTAAGACAGGGTTTTTGCTTGTTTTTTTTTTTGTTTTGTTTCTGCCTTAGGCTGTAACACTTTTTAAAGGAATAACTGATTAAGAGGGGACAGTTTGGGGTTTGCATTTTATAAAGTGCCAATCATTAGGAGATGAAAGTAATTTGAACAGGGATGTGCACACCAAACATTCTTATGAGAAGTCATCTCTATATATATATATATATGGTAATATAGATACTGACACTGACAATGTGTAATATTTTACACATGTATTACAAGATTGTCCTTTGTGACTGTCAGACAAAATTCTGTTGAACAGCAGTTTACAGGGGAGATGACCCTTTGCCTAATCTGTATGGTAAAGGCATAAATGTTCTATTTGAGTCAAAGGCGTATAAAATAATCTGAAAATAAAAAGATGCCATTTTTATAGCATCTTTGGTCTGATTTATGAGAGCCAAACCATATGGGCAATGAAGCATTTTGCAGGTAGTTCAAACTGACCTGCTTTTCACGAATGTCAAAAATTTGCAATGTCTTCAAAAAAGCAGATTGATGACTGCTATCAAATTTGATAGCAGACATCAGGTTTGAAAGGGAAAAAAAAAAAGCATTTTTGTGCTATAAAAATTCAGCTGGAGGATCAAACTGTCTCTTCTGCACCATGGTAAGTCACAAGCCCTACTAACATACTTGATGGCAATACACTAAACATTCCTGACACATTAGCAAACACCAGAATGGATTTTTATTGTTCTAGAGGCTTGGACTTTCTGGAATCCCTTAAAAAAATCAGTAAGAACACTGGGAAAGTTGTATTTAATGGGATAAAATATACTGCTGAAGAGAAAAGTTGGATAATGTCACGGGTTTTGTGTATATATTAGTTTTTATTTAGTTAGTTAGTTAGCTATTTTTAACCAATTGGCCTAAGTAATAACAGCTTATGCCAGAACTGCTGAATCAACTAATTAAATTAAAGAAATAAATAAAAGGCAACCAAAAACCAAACCAAAAAACCTCTAAACACATTTCCAGGTCATGTATTCCTTTGCAGAAATAAGTAAAAGTGCTGCTGGGAAGCCAAGTAATATTGAACCATGTATAAGAATGCTAAAATTCCTTGGAAAGGGGAATAACCATGTTAATATTACTGTGATGCAGAACTTACAGTAAATAAATCCCTTGGCAGAATAAAAAACCCAGGACAAATTAATAGCAAAGGGATGGAGTAAGCATTTCCCCCTCCCTTTTTCCTCTTAAAACTGTGAACTTTAGATAATAGTCTGGATAATTTCTAGTTCTATTCCTTTGGAAAAGTCTGAACTTTAGATAATTGTCTCTTAAGTATTCTAAAACTTTCCTTTGACCTTTAGTCCAGCAGAGCTATAATCAAATGCATCTATATGGTCACTTGCAGTCTAGCAGCAACTGTTACATTTTGTACCTTGGTTTTTTAACCCACTGAAGGAAGGATAGAAAATCCCTGCTGATGAAATAATGATGCAGAAGTATGCAGTGAGTCCAAAACAATGCTGGTGGTGGGGTTTTTTTATTACTAATAGGGAAGAGAAATAATTATGACACAGAGCCTCTCTCTCTTCTTAATTTACAGAAAGATATGGCAAGTCAAAGCAGGAAACTTTGACATCTGGATCTGTTTAAGCTACACAGTTAGCACAGTTGTCAGAAACGTAGCCAACATACCTGATTTTAATCTTGCCTGCTCTGATGTTATACCCACTTATCTCTTCTGAATCCCCTGGTGCCAGTTATGATTGACACTCCCATAAGCTGGAGCAAATTCAGCCTGGTGAAGATGTAAGATATGCTAAAACAGGGCTGGCTTTTGCCTCTCATTTTTCTCTTCTGCATTCAACAAGGCAGTCACAAACTTGTTTACTAATAATCACATTGCTTTGACATGCTTTGCTTTATTCGGATCACATCACTACATGGCATGTGCATTGAATGTTACATCTGTAAAGTGTAAGAATTAATGCAGGTTGCCAAGCTCTGGTGTAGAAAGAGAGATGAAATGGCTGTCAAATGTGCTTAGCATTAAAAATACATTATTAACACAGCAATTTGCATAGACTGATGAATCATTTTTGAAATCTACATATCCTAGTTAATTCTATTATCTTTATATTATTTTAACCAAAAAGTAATACCATGCTTTACAAGGCTTCCACCAAATAATGGCTATATTTGGCATTTGTACCAAGAACTCCCCATTACTGTGTTACCAGATTGCAACAAAATGCTGCAAGGATAAGTAAAATAAAATTAAAAACAAAAACAAAAACAAAAACAAAAACAAAAATCTCCCAAGGCTTTGCTCTCTGTACTTCCCTTTAGGGATAATGGATTCTTATTCTTTCAATGAACATGTACTTATCAGTGCAGCCTAGGAGGTGAAATTAATGAAAGCCCCTTGGGTCACGGTGAGATTTACAGTTTGACATTCATTTGGGGTTCTCTTATGTGTAAGGATAAGTCTCAAGCAGATTCAATGACATTTATAGTACTCTGGGTAGGTGATGGAAGAGTTCCAACAGTGCCATCATATGTTCATCACCTTCCTCGCTTCACACACATTCTTCACTTCTTACCTCAGTGACTTCTAGAGTCTGGCAAAGTTCAGAATCTTCACAACTATGAAGACAATCACAGATGTTTTAAGTGAATCTTTCTTTCTAGAGTGCAAACTATGAATACCACAGTAAGAAAAACAAAAGTTCCGAGGGGACATTTTCATTTTTAAATGTGATTTGCTC
This sequence comes from Indicator indicator, assembly GCF_027791375.1. NCBI lineage: Eukaryota > Metazoa > Chordata > Aves > Piciformes > Indicatoridae > Indicator > Indicator indicator. The sequence continues at coordinate 4,132,407 of NC_072028.1, forward strand.
TTAGCATTTAAGTGAATTTCACAGTGAGCACCTTAACATCCACTTCAACATGCCCTGATGATTGCCTCTTCTGTTCTAATGATGTCTGCAACACATACATGCCCATGGTCAGAATTTAGAACTATTTACTAGCAGATCACCTAACAGTCCTTAAAAACTGAATGTGGACTTGCACATATCAGCAATATTGAAGTTAGAAGAAAGCCAAATTCAAGCCACACCAGTGTATTTCTATTACATTATATATATGTATGTATATATACATATATATATATATATATGTATTTTAATATAATGTTCACTTTGAGATACAGAGGGAGAAAGCAATGACCAGACTACTCAAAAAAACAACCAGCATTTATTGGAATGCTGGGTATCTGTGGAGGTGTAATAAAATCTTGTCAGCACTCCCATTACAATATGCCAATTTTCAGGGGTTTATAACTCTGACATAACAACCTACTATGCAGAGAAATTTAGAGTGTGTACCCTCTGCCAAAGAACATCAGAAGTAAAATAGGACTCACATTGGATGAGGCATTTTAAGTATTTTAAGAGAATAAATAAAATTTTAGAAGTGACTTGATATTTTCTTGAGCTGGTGCCACATAAGACAAAAATGTGGCTTTGATTTCAAAAAGTGTCAAATCCTGCAGGCCCTGTGTATGCAGAACTCCCTCCTCACTGAGAATCATTTCTGTGAGAGAACTGAAAGCAGTGCCATTATACAGTTTTGTTAATGTCATCAAGAGTTATATTAGCTTTTTGCCATTTCAGAGACTGAAATGCTATGGTGTAAGATTGCCCCTGGGCACACAGGCAGCATGATAATGACTTTTTAAAGATGCTCTCATATGCAGATTACATATAACAATAACAATTTGTTACTATCAGGCCATTAATGACAGTAATTTATGCCTCTGTCTTACACCCAGAGTATACACATAATGGCTATATGCACACCTCTCAATGAGGATGTCTCCTATAGTGAAGACTAATGGTCATTTGGAATGCAGGGAACAGCAAAATGCTTCCAGAGAAGGAATTTCAGTAAGTGAAAGAAACAGTTACCTGTCTATAAAGTGGAATGGATTGTATAAAGTTTTCAAATGAAGCATTTCAGATACTCTTAGATGTATTTCTGCATACTATGTAAACACTGCACAGAGAAAAGCTGGCATAGCCAGAAGTCCCAAACTAGCATAAACAGATTACTGAGAATCAAAGCAGGTCTACAGGAACACACAAGCATATACCTTTAGATTTCAAGCCTGGCTCACACTGCAAGACCCACACTGCATGACACAACACATAACTGGGAATGAAGGAGGAGAGAGGGATGTTAACATTTAAATTTTCATAGAATCATTGAATTGTTTCAGTTGGAAAAGACCACTAAGATCAAGTCCAACCATCAACCTAAGACCATCAAGGCCATTAAACTGTGTCCTGAAGTGCAATGTCCACATGTTTCTTGAACACCTCCAGGGTGTTTGCCTCACTGCTGTAAAGATATTACAAAACCAGTGCTTATATTGGTAAACATCTGCAAACTATAGCATCAGTTCATAAGATGCTCTATAATTTTCATAGAATCACAGAATGGTTGAGATTGGAAAGGACAACTGAAGGCCATCTGTACTACGCTTCTACACAAGCACAACTACCTAGAGCCCATGACAATGTCAGTATCTTCAAGGACAGAGGTTCTGCAAATGGTTATAAAACATCTGTTAGTCCCAACTGAAATATGTGTGCAACAAACCAGAAGACATCTTATTTATTCTCTTCATATCAGTCTGAGAGGTGGCAAGGCACAAACACATAGTGTATCTCTATGCTAAAGGAACAACTTGCATATACAGGCTTCATGATGAGGAGTCTGATGAAGTACAACTAAAGTGTATAGGCACATGAAGCAGGAACAAGTAGAAATAAAAGAGAGTAGGCAATTCTAGTAACAAAGGAGAATATATCTTAGTATGCTGAAACCTCCTCCATGATCATGAAAAAAAACAAACAAACAAATAATCAAAAAAAAAAGAGAGCAGGAAAAAAAAAAAGGAAAACCAAACCCAACCCAAACAAAAAACTTTGGAGAAGATGCATGTTTCCTTACTGTGAAAAGATAAAAGATAAACAGTTTTAGACCAGAAAAAGCTAAGTTCTTTATACCAAGTTTTGAAGCCAGTAGATCTCCTAGACAGATTGCATTAGAACTTTTGGTCTTGCATGTTAGCAGACACAAAATAAGAGGAAAGTTGATTTGTTATAAGCAAATATATTTTTCTCTTTTAAAAATAGAAAGTATTAGTACAAAAGCAGAAGTTGTCATGTTGTGGGATAGATAAAGATGTTATAGAAGGAGATGTGGTGTAGAACTGACTCTAAGATACCTTTCTCTATATTTAGTACTCCAGCTTATAGCAAAGATATAACCACGGGGCTCCACCATTTCCTTCCCTGAGCTGCAGAATCACTTCTACATGTTTTCTAACTGGAGGTTTCAGAAGAACCCAAAGAGACACCATAATGCACTCCTGAAAATTCTCAGTCTTTACTAATCCATAGGGAGCTGCTAATAGGTGCCATTAATGTCATATGTGAGGATCAGATGATGTTTTAAAAGAACATCTGCAGTGTATGCACGGCACGATGACAGGCACAGAGATTAAATAACTTGTCCAAAATCGTACAGGAAACCTGTAACCAAGATATTCAAACCCACTCTGAACTCCAGAACAGTTCTTTAACCCCATCACTCCTGGACAGTGCTCTCAGATCACAGTGGCTAAATCTTTATTGGGGTGGACCCTACATAATTTCCAGAAGGGTCATATTTAATGGATGAAAATGTTATAGAAAGTGACATAACAGAGTTAAGCAATGTTAGGGAGTGACAAGTTCAAAAAGGCTACCTGAAACACTTCTTTATTTCTTAGTAGTTCCTATAACCTAGATTTTAGCTTTAATTTTAGGTTAGACCCAGTGAAAGTTTCTTACCCTCCCTCCCCAAACTCCAGAAGTTCTATGTTTTTTTTTCTATAAAAGCAACGTGAAACCGTTATGTAATTTAGTACAGTCTAAATTAAAGAGAATAGAGTCAAGTGTTCATGTTCCTGCCAGTCCAACATTCTACAGAATACAGCAGCCAGTGATTATTATTGATGTTCCTTTTAAGATTTATGCCTGCAATATCTAATTCCACTCAAAGCTCCACGGATAAGACTTTATTCCTGACTTATCCCTTATTATAGAATTAGATGTAAGAAAATATTATAGTGTTAGAGTTACTGCTCAAGAATGTACATAGCCCTTGGCCTATAGCAACAGTGAAGTTTACTTATTTGAGCCCACAATCAATTTAGGCCAAGCTGGGCTGATCTGACTTGGCTACTTCAATATAGGCAGACAGCTACTCCTGCTTAGCTGTAATCTGACTGTGCATCCGACCACGTTACCTTCGAGGGACCCCACCGGCTCTCCCTCTTAAACACCATCAAGCAGACATCTGGTCCTTTTCTTGAAGTTCTATTTATCTCTCCCTAACAAGCTGGCTTATTATTTCACTTCAAACAGGGGCCCTTCTTCACTCCCTCTATAATCAGCACTGATTACCAAGTATACACATCCTATCATTTTAGGATATGCAAACTCTCTCTCCAGACTAGACAGGTCAACTTCTGTGCTTCAGTTATTTTCTGCATTTGGCTCAGTATGCAAGATCTTTGCATTCAGTTAAATCATCTACACTACCTCTTTTCTGGCCTCTGAATGGACTGCTTTCTAGGCATATTTATTATATAAATATTAAACACTAATAATTGCATAAATATATGGCTAATTACTGAATGCTTGCCAAACAGAATACATCCTAATTAGATGGAATAAAAATGAAGACCAACAAAGTGAGTCATTTTAGAACAAGGCCACCCATACAAATTACAAAATCAGAAGTTGATGGGAAAATAGTGTTACCAAGAAAAAAAAAAAGGCAACCCAACCAACAGAATAAAAGCTTTGTCTCCCTTGTTCTTTAAAGCCTGACATGAGAAACTCTGTTCAAAATGATTACAAATTTCAGTCTGCCTTCAATTTTTCACTACTATATCTGCACTTGCCAGAGAAATGCAGCCCACTCTTGAATAGTCACCTCCTCAAAGGAGCAAGGAGGAAGTGAAAGGGTATGGAACAAATGTGACCATACCATAAAGGTTCAGGAAAACTCACAGACACAGAATTAATGTAATAATCAATGTAATGGTCACCTCATAGGCAGGATGACTGTGATTCCAAGAAAGATTCTTTCCTGTGTAACACTCTGTAATTGCTTCAAAACATGATGCAAATTGGAACATGGTCTTTGCCTTTTTAATTCACATTATAATGTTAGTTGTGCAATAGTTTACCAGAAAAGCCTTGAGGCTAACTGTGAAAAATTAATACCTTCTGTTTCAATAGAGGAAGCATGTGCAAATAGTCTGTATTCTTTATATCTGTTATAATGACAAAAGGAGATTTTTACTAATCAAAGGAAAATTTAATAGCCAATATGTGATGATTCCAGCTTACATTGTTTTCATTTTTAGCCTGTTAAGATTCTTCCTCTTAGTAGATGAGTGTGGGGTTTTTTTTAATCTTTATTACAACAGAAACATTAAAATGGTACTCCCATCCAGTTTTTCATTAACTGACAAAAGTACAATTACAGCAACTAATAAATTAATTGTTATTTCCCCTCAACAGTCTGTATTCAGACCATGATAAAGCAAATTCCATAATGAAACATTCCGTAACAAGAGTGAAAAATAAAAGAAGAAAATCAATCTTGTGCCAGAACTACTTAGAGAAAAAATCCAAATGCTCAAAACAACCCAAAACCTAACAGGTAGGTAAAACCAGAAGGGCACTTCTTAAGATGCAATATGCTTCTGTCAGGTAATACACTGAGGTGGTGATGGGGTAAAGGCCCTACCAGAACAGCTTCATTATTCCTCCTACTCACTGAATTAAGCCCATTTACAAGAAATCATACTCGGTGCATTGTCCACGAACACTTCCACAATAGGAATTGTTTCCTGCAGAAAATCTGGAGGAAAGTACCAGAGGTGGTACTTGGGCAGAAATCACAGCGTCTTAGAATGGTCTGGGTTGGAAGGGACCTCCAAAGGTCATCTAGTCCAACTCCCTCTGCAGTAAGCAGGGGGATCCTCAACTAGATCAGGTTGCCCAGAGCCTTATTGAGCCTCACCCTGGTATCTCCTTGAACTACCTCCCTGGGCAAGCTGTGTCTTAACACAATTTCAGGAGATAGTTAATTAAAAATCTGGATATTTATCTCCAAACATTTTAGATTCACTTAGTTAGAGATGCTATTATGAAATACTTTTGAAGTCCTAGAATATAATTGTCATGGGTACTGTTAGCTTTCAAGGAGTTATGTCTTCTAAGCACTTAAGGAACCTCTGAAAATTAAAGGGCTATCAGAGCAATGTTTCATTAGGAGACAAATTCCAGAGAGATGGTACTGAGGGGCTTACTGTTGTCCTGCCAGCACTTGGTTGAGTAGTTTCATACTCATTAAGAACAGTGCCTTTCTGTCTGCTAGGCACTTCAGTGTTGAGACCCTGGTTTAATGTTTATTTTCTCCATTATGTGTCTGAAATCAAGTCACACTGAAGACTGAATTTATTCTTATCGCTGTCATTTCTTTCATCCAGGTGCCATATTATTACTAAAATAAATTATTTTTCATGCTAATTTGCCGACCAAATTATTTTCCTCTTCCCTTTTGTCTTCATAACCTTTTATCCTTTACTTAGTGTTTCAAAGACATGTCAGTGTTGCTCAGATTTTTTTTAGTTTTAACATGGAATTAAACAAATAAACTGGAAAAAGTGGGAGAAGTATGTTACACTGCCTGAGCATGATGAAACTCCAACAGCAGGAGAATTCACAGCTGTCCAATCTCTCTCCTCATCATGAGTAAGCACTGTCATACATATGGTGCACAACACTGACCTCAGATCTTCTTCACTCAGATTGCATCTGGTTCTTAATTAGTTTGATTTATAAAATGAAACATAATTGACGCCTTTGCAACATTATGTTGCCAGCAGCACAAATAATAAATTAAGAATGAGTGAAGTAAGTGTCTCTTTGGTCATGTATGCATCATGCCACGCTGCATATATACAGCATTATCCTGGATTTCAGCATTCACGTTTCATGGGGTTTGGGCTGGCTCATGCTTACATCCATGTTCCTGCAACAGCTATATAACTGTGGTTGATTGATTGATATGATTAATAAAAAGGGTGCTCTCTGCAAGGATGTGAAGCTGTGGAAATGAAGCCTTATTTTCCAGTGTGTATACACAACTCTTCTGTAGTTGCCCGAAAGTTTGTATTTGTATTCTTGAAAAGAAGCTGTCATCAGAGAGCTGAACTAAAACAGGACTGAAAGGTTAAACAGCATTTGGAACAGACATGCTCCCAGAGAAACACTCTGCCAGCTACACAGCTACAAAAAGTACAGACGTGCTGGGGAACACAGCAGAGCTGAGGAAGAGCCTAAAGATGCCTAAAAGAGGACAATCAGCTTACCAGATGGCCCCCTCCTTGCTGGTTCATTCATCAGGTTGGCCTGTCCAGTCGAATGAAGCCTTGATGGATCGCATCTGGCTTAGGGCGGAGGAGAGAGGGAATCTGTCTGGAGCCCTGCATCCTGAATACAGGAGAGGAGTGAATAAGGTTTCAGATGGACAGAATAGGCAGAAGGGTCAAAGTGGGGAGGAGCTTGGTAGCTGAGTTAGCCTTTGAAGGGCTGGTTCTATTGTCCTGACATTCAGTTTTAGCTAGAGCAGCTATGTGCACCAAGAAGGATTCATCTCGTTAGCCTACTGAAGTGGTGAAGGGCACATAACCACTGTAAGAAGGTGCAAATCATCCAGACAGGGCTAAAAAGTATGTTTGCAGAGGAATTGCACTTAGTCTTCTTTTGTTCTGTGGTTCTAATTAGAAGGAAATCCAGGAAGAGCACTGATCTGCATGCAAGAAGATGGGAAGGACAGCAGAAGCAGGTGTCAGTGAAGGAAGTGGCACACAAAGGACTGGAGTGGAAAAATGGTGGTTTCCCACCTACATTAATGTAGTCTTTACTTCAAAAATAACATCACATCTTTCTGTGCCAGGGAAGTTGTTTCAAATGGCACTCACCTGATAGTCAACATCAAGGCAAAACAGAACATCAGGGGATAACGGAACAGAGTCAATAGCGACGACAGTGAAGAAAGAAGGGGGAGAGGAAGTAGAAAGCTATCAGGTATGAAAGATATATACTGAGAATATTTTCATGGCTGTTCTCAGACCAGATGGAGCTAACACTACTGTAGCATGAGAAAGTGCAACCTTGCTAGGACCACAAAATTGTATAGTAGAAAGGAGTTGAATATACTACTTCAACTGCAAGGTGAAATCATACAATGGGAATGAAAATTAATTCGGTGCCTGGCAAGACAGAACTTCTGAGCATTACTGGAATGTACTGAGGCCCCTTGGTAATATTAATATTAACTTGAAATTCTACCAGGCTTCTAGAGTTTGAGACTAGTCTGAAGATCTATAGTGCTGACTTCCACAGCTCACATTGCTGATCACTTCATCACTAGCAGAAAGGGCTCATCTTTTGGAGTCCTTAGACACAGCCTATTACCTCACAGGATGAGATTACATCTTAGAACTCTGACAGATATGTAAATTACAAAATTGATTGCTTTTCCAACAAAGTATGATCTAACATAGTTTCTGATCCAAAGCAGCTTCAATCAGGTCAATCGTCTAAGGACTACGGCTGAAGGAACCTGAGTATCATAAATGAGGAACTGCATTTCCTCTGCTATAAAAACAAATTATTTCAGGGCCTTGACACTTACCACCTAATACAACTACTCACCCCAGGAAAAGTATTTGCACTGGCAGGGTATCACTTCTTGCATATTGATGGAATGGAAGCTAGAATCTCTCCTTTCCTTTGAAAAGCTATGATATCCCTGCCTGCCTAGTCCAACAGCGAGGCAGATAAGGCAGTACAGTGTTCTCTTATCACCACACAGCCAAGTCATTATTCTTACAGGCTTTCCAGCACACAGACCAAGGCACACTTGAGATGTGATTCTTATAAAGTGACTTGGACCCAGCAGTGTAGTGTCACTTGTAGGTCTTCAGTAGACTGTGATAGTTGAGGCCTGTAAAAGACATTTTGCTTTTAACTGAGAAAGGAAGTATGCATCCCAAATAAAATTATGAGTTTTATGAAATACAATTTAATGTCTCAGTAGTCTAAATCCACAGAACTGAATTGCTTCATGAAGCTCAGCTACCTAAACTATCACAGGATTAATTTTGGTAAAACTTAGACCTTTCTACTCAGCAAAACATCAACAGCTTCCCTATGTTTCCTTGGTTTAAAGTCCATAGCTTTCAATTTCTGCATAAGCAGAAAAAGATCTTATTGAACAAACCCTTTCAACCACACTAAAAAGCAGATACTTCAATAATTTTGTATTAAGAATTTCATCATTAACTACATCATTCATAAAGAAAAAAAAATCAATAATCTGAGGTTATTCAGGTATCCTCAGTTTATAAAAATGTTGAACTTTGCTATTTGAACAGCTCCAGTTTTAATGCCATGCTGAGAAAAAGATTGATAGTATGATATTTATAATATGTTTTTTCACACTATGAACACTCCTGGAGAAGCAAGATATGTGCGTGTGGATGGCAGATTCTAGCACACAAGTGCCAGATAATAAATTAGTTTGTGTTTGTTGCTTTTTAATACATTGGAATAATTTATTTTTAACTTTACTACCTTCAAACAATGTATCTTGCTACACAAGTATCCCCTATGACTCCTGGTGGCAAATCTATGCCTGTTGAGAGCGATGCTGATCAATGCTGTTTCCTAGATTATGCAGCATATTCTTTTATGATTTTAAACTTCTAGACATTATTCCATCCTACTAATATTGATAGGCATAGCAGAAAAATATGGGATGCAAGACACACCTCTGAGCATACCACTTGATTTTACTTTCCATGATAACCACTAGCCTGGATCTGACTTGGTGTGTTTCAGAGTTGCACTTTGAAAGTTGCACTTTGATATATTAAAGAAGTCAGGATGATAATTAAAGACATTAGAAATATATAAGCATGTGTTTTCCCTTGAGAACTGCCATTATCAAACACCCTCTGGCATAGATAGCAGCTGGGCAACAAAGTTTCCCAAGGCTCTTGAAAAACTGCATGAAACCGCAAAAATGTCCAAGGATTTACTGCTCATATCCAAGGGACCATATGGGTGCTGTTATTCTAGATGTTCATTGTACATCCATCAAGACACGATGGGTTTAATGATGTACTTGCTAAGGCAATTTGTACCTGAGGTCACTGGGTTAACTTTGGAAATGGGCAATGGAATAGCAGTGCCACCTCTTAGCTCTTTGAGGTATATATCTGGAAAGAAAAGTCAATCAAAAACCACAGGAGCTTTAGCTGGCAGCTGAGACAATGGCAGAGAGACCTGTCGAGAAATGCCAAGAGAAACTAATTCAGGGAAAGAAACTGATTTCAACACAAGAGCTACTCTTGTGGGAACAAAAGACTCACCCTCCAAGTATGTGTTTGACAGGTGCTGCTAAAAAAACATTTTCAGGAACAAGATGTGGAAAAAAGAATCCAAGTTTTATTATATTAAACACACAGTGACACACATGTACTTTCAAAACAAAGCAGTGATGATCATCTGGCTTTATTACTTGAGATATCTAAAAGAGAGGTTGCATTTGTTTGTCTGCTCCAGCTGTTTCTAAGTAGTTTAGAAATACTTGTTTATTAATTGTGAAGAGGTGAGGAGAAATAGAAAATACTGGAAGATAAGTTGTGAAATGGCATAGAAAGACATGCAAGATAGTTAGTGATTGATGTGATTATACCAGGTTATTCCCTTTTAAATAGGTGACACATTGCCTATACTTTTAAAGAAGCACAAGGAGGACATAAATGGCAGATCAAACTTGCTGGATGGAAAGAACAAAAGAAATGGACATTTAAATATGAAGAGCCTTGGAGCTGTAACATGTATCATAGGTATGATAATCTAAGCATGGCTGAGAATAAATATTGTTTATCATAGAGGGGAACCAACAGAACAGTTCATCACTGAAGCGTACATCACAGAATTCATAGAACGGTTTGGGTTAAAAGGAACCTTAAAGATCATCTCGTTCCAACCACCCTGCCATGGGCAGGGACACCTTCCACTCGACCAGGCTGTTCAAAGCCTCATCCAGCCTGGCTCTGAACACCTCCAGGGAGGGGCCATCCACAGCCTCCCTTGAGCAACCTGTTCCAGTGCCTCATCACCCTCACTGTAAAGAATTTCTTCCTCATATCCAATCTAAATTTCCCCTCTTCCAGCTTTAATCCATTGCCCTTAATCCTATCATTACAAGGCTTTCTACAAAGTCTCTCCCCAGCTCTCTTGTAGCCCCTTCAGGTACTGGAAGGCTGCTATAAAGGTCTTCTCTTCTCCAGCCTGAAGAAACACTTCCATTTTAAAAGAAAATACCCTCTTTACTATGCACTCACCAAAATGTTTGGCTCAAATTCAGAGCTCAAATCACCAGATAGGCATTGAATACTTTGGGGAGAGGGGGCTTTATTTCTGCAGAAACAAAACCACATGCCATTAAGATTGTTCTCTTAATCCAAAGATAAGGCCTGGCCCTGTTCCAAACAAACCTGTGGTTGCTCCTACTCCATAAATCCTACTAAGAGCTTTGTAACACCACATTTATACAGTAAAGATGCACCATGTCTTCTGTCAGAAGAGTTACTGCATCCAAAGGCACTGTAAAACATTTGATTTGGGGTTTATTCCATTAGGAAACAGAATGGCATAAGCAAAATGGAAACATCTTTTGGGAAAAGCTTGAAGTCTCTTTATGGAAAAGACGTATTTGCTAGTTTTTGAAGGCAAAAATTGCATTGGCAGCATATCAAAATGTTTACATCTGCGAAAACACTTTTATCATAAAATTCTGCCCTCTCTTGAACAACCTAAGGAAACCATAAGACCATTAGGAATTCACTTCTGAAAGCAGGTATTGCTGTGAGCACACTGTTTGGGATGCAGGAGACTGGCATTAAATTTGAAGTAACACTTTGTGGAGACCACTCACCTGAAAAGAGACTGTCAAGATATTCTGATTCCATTGCCAAAGGTCTCATTTCAACTTACTGATGCCATGGCAGCACAAAATCCTTATCAGATGTCTAAATTCCTGCCAGTTTTTTGTCCTTTGTTGTGATCTTACAGATTTCGGAAGGGTTAATTTCCTTCAAATAAGGAATCTACCACACATTGCTGGAGTGTATCAACACCTGCCTAAACATCAGAGATTTTCATCTAAAGTTTTAGGCCTTTTCTGGTTTTGAGTGTATCAGAAACACCACACAAATCATTTATTGCCATTTTCCCCATTTCTGCTCCTCTGCAGAAACCCAACACAAAGACATGCGAAAAGTGAGTGCCTAGACAGAGTGTACAAGTTTATGTAGTTAAGGATTTGTTATGTCATAGAGTCATAGAGTTGTTTGGCTTGGAAAAGACCTCTGAGATCACCAAGTCCAACTGTCAACCTAAGACCACCATGGCCATTAAACCATGTCCCATGGGAGACCAACCCCCACCTCACTGCAACCTCCTTTCAGAGAGTCGTAGAGAGCAATGAGGTCTCCCCTCAGCCTCCTTTTCTCCACACTGAACAATCTCAATTCACTCAGCCACTCCTCATAAGACACAGGTTTAGTTACCAGGACTCACACGGAAAACATGAGGTGATTTTCATATTGCATTAAGTTCTTACATTTTGATCACATAATTTTAGAAGGGATAAAGGTTTATGCATCTGGCAATCTACATTATCAGTGGTCCTTGCATTACTGTTTGAGAGAGTAGGATTGCTTTACTTCACATTAGCAAGCAGCTGCCCATTTAACCAAGGCACAAAGCCCAAGAAAAATTACTCAGCAACACACATTTGAGCTCAGAACAGAACAAAAAGATCATGAGATGTGAAAACCAAAGATTTCTGAGAGAGGATCTGAAGACATTCAGTGAGATGTATGATGGCATTTAAATTTACATTTTTACATTACTTACACCAGAAAGGCACTACAGCCTCCATAACTTTGGGCATTTTGTCTGCAGAAGGGATTGTAAATATGCAAATTTTACAAATAAAGGATTCTGGCACATCAGTTCAAGGAACAGATTCTGCAATGATTACAGGATATTGTCTACAATATAGAATATAATATAATCTTAGGAGAAATGGGGGTTTCTTGTGATTTTTGATGAATACACACTGTTGTGTCAATAACAACGTAGCAAATCATAATATTTGTAGTATATTTGGGCAGCAGAGTTAATAACTGAAGTATCATATGAGCTTGCCTTAAGGCTATCTGGGAAGTTTAGGCACCCAACTAAATGAATTAAGGCTTATGCTCACATTCCATACAGCAAGAGAAAATTCTTTGATTTGAAGTACAGAAACAGAACATCCCAACTTTCTTCCCATGGCAGATCCCAAGCTGCACTGTTCACATGCTAGTGCCACCAGATCAGGTAATATTATCACTTTGTGAAGTAGAGAAGTACTTGTCAAATGCCACAATGTTACCTAAAGCACAAAATAATCCCAAAGGGTAATACAATTTCATTAATTCTCTTGAGGAGGGGGACTTTTGTTTGCCTCTGCACTTGAGAGAATTTTGGAGAAAAGCAAGATATGAAAAATCGTTTAAGTAAATAAGACTACTAATCCTAGCAAATAAAAGAATGGGTTTCTGTATTAGATTCCCTGAGAAAATGCAATCTGTTTATAATATCTGTAAGACAGGACTTCTTCAGCAGCCACCAAGGCAGCCTCTGCTGCATTAAAGAATTGTGCTTGGCCAGGAATATGGGAGGGATTTTGAAGCTGAGGTGACAAAAAGATGTCAAAGATTTTGCCCACCAGTATGGGGAAATATTTTTCTGCTCCAAACTCAAGTGGGTTGTGCACTGATTTGATCCTCAGAAACACAAATGCTCCGCAAATGAGAATAGGGTTTGTTAGAGGCTTTTCTTACCACAACATCAAACTGTTTTTTTCGACAGCCCAGACACACAGTAGTACAACTGAGGAGAAATTTGCCTAGAGCTCAGGTTACTAGGAATGCTGGAATTTTTTTAAACAAGAACAATCACTCATGCTTATCTAGCAGATATATGCAAGACAAAGTCATAGTCAAGTTTGTTTGTTGAAGTGGCATAAATAAATCAAGACTTGCTTAAGATTAATGATGTTTAAATGACTTGAAATCTCACCTCAACCAAATTATACTCTGATTTTGGTTTTGACAGGAATATTTGTTTCCTTCAGGAGATCATGCTCTAGCATCAACCATGGACTGTATCTCTGGCTGAGCAACTTTGACATAAAAAGGCTGACATGCATAGTGGTAATTTTGTTCTGGATACTGCAAGATTAAATCTTCAAGTGGATTCTTAATTTCAAGAGATTTCAGTTGGCTGTTTTAAGGGGATTTACACATTTAACTGATTGAAATGCAACACTGGACTTCTTTTTCTAAGCCATCCTATGGAGAAAGGTTCCTCACTCCCACTCAGATCAGGAGTCATTTTGCCATTGGCTGTGACTAGGAGTAAGAGCGGGTATTAAATGGGTAACAGATTGGAAGGACAAGGCTAATTAGTGATGTGAGCTAAGTATTTAAACATGAAGACAAATGCTGAGACCTTTTTTTACTTTGCCATGCTGTGCAAAGCAAACCACCTCACATTTAGGAGGCTTAATTCATGTTACACCATTGATGAATATGAAATGCATTTTAAAGAGGTTTGCTTCATTTTCTCCTATAAGCTCAGAGAACACACAGAGATTTATTTCCTACACAGAAGTAAAAATATAAAGAGAGACAGACTTCATGAATGCTATAAGATAAAAACATACCTAATGAAAACAAAACAGGATATGTTTAAGCAGATTTAAGAATTTAGGTTTTTATAGTATCATTTAAGAAAATGGTGCCATCACTCTTCTTGGTTGGAGCAGCTAGAATAAAAAATGACAACAGCATTGTCTCTTTATTTGACATTTCATGTATTACTTTTATACTAACACATATATACCTCACACACATCTGGACCAAATAGGGATTTTCTTCATTATCAATTCAAATAAAAGATATAAGAGACTGAATCTGACTATAATTTCTGATAGGGTAATGTTTGATTTTTACAAAAAAGCAAACAAAAAACAAGATGGAAAAACTTCCCTGAATATTCAAGTAGAAATACATAAAGAACTATTTCCAGCATTCTTGAGATCACTCCTTGCTCTTCCTCACATGACCTCTATATAAGTGTCAAAGCAAAGGATCGGTATAAATTTATTGCTCAGCTATATGAAATGGGCTTCCTTTTCCATCACGCATGAAATTCCACTTCCAAACACTACAGAATGACACTGTGTCCTTCCAGAAGTGCTGGAAAGCATAGTGCTACAAAGTGCCCTTCTGGGCTTTGCTGATCTAGCAGGCTTCTCTTTTTAACTGGAATACTTTGGAACCCTTAAACACACAAGAAACAAAGTGTTTCCTTTGGGAGATGTAGCAAATTCTTAATTTTATGCTCCCATCTACATCCAGTCAACATAGGATCAACATTTATTTATCAACACAGTTTCAGATTTTCACCTTATGTCTCTGGAATCTGTGGTATCTCTGGAATTTCAAATTAATAGAAATAAACCAGGCAGTAAATCCATCCTTTCATTTTATTTAAGCCAGTGAGCTGTCTCCTGGATCTAAATTCAGTATTCATTTTACTTCTTATCTACTGCAAAGATATTGGAAATAGTTTAAGAGATATAATGAAGATGCCATTAAAGAAATGATCTCTGTGGTAATTGCCCAAGGGACAAAATATAAAGTATCTGGAAGTCCCAAAGCAACTGAAACCCAAGTTGTTCAGATACACATTATACATGTTTTATATTTACCTTCATTTTTCTTGATGGTGAAGTTTGGATTGTTTACCATTTCAGGAAGAAGACTGTACAGGAAATAATGTCCATTTTTAGGGTCATCTTTGTCAACTGCACTGACAATCTGAATTACCTGCAACAGAAAAGGCTCTCATTAGGTATCCACACACCTGATAAACATACAGTAATGGAAAATAAAGCTCAAAAAATTCCATCCTATCAGGCACATTGCTCATTTGTCTACATGCCAGATTAAAAATATTAATTTAAGACTTTGCAAGGCTTTTACAGACCTTAGACCGAAAGTCTGTGGGACAGGGACTGTATCTGGACCATTTAAACTGTTTCCAGAAGAAGGGGGCAGGTACATAACAGAAGTCAGTAAAAATTGCTGCTGATTTAGGTGAGTAATAAATTATTATTCTGCAATAAAGTACTGTACTAGGCACATAGAATTGTTTTAAAAGTCCATTACTAATAAATGATTCCCAGAATAATGCAGGATACTAAGGTCAGAAGAGGAGAGCGTGCTTGGACATGCTGAGTAACTTTAAATGATCAAATATCTTTGTATGAAGCACCTCATATGATTTCTATGACCAGCTCCAGTATTTGCAGTGCATTTGCCTCTTTTATATCCAACACTTAAATAAGACACTGCAGCTGATCATCTTGCAGTCACAATAAGCTGCACAGGAATATGAAAGGAGGAAGCATTATTTGAAAACAATCAGGAGGTTTGAACTGTTTTTCAATATTTGGTGCATTTACTTTTGATTCCAAATATTTTCCTGAGAAGTAGAAACAAAGACAACTACGGATCAAGATCGTGCACTCAGAGTTGAATTTCAGTGGTACTTAGCTTATGCTACATGAGGTTCATGAGAAATTTAATCAGAATTATTGACCTTTCCCATGTCCACTGAATTCAATAAGATTTTTGTCTTATGTAGTCATTTTTTTGGTAAGGCCTAAAGTAGCTGACTGATAACTTCTTGGACAATTAGATTCAAATTAGGAATCGCCACAGATTTCATCTTTTGAGTAGAGTTAAAAAATGGAAACAGGGTCTGATGCTGTGCAAATTCATAGGCTTATACTTGAAATTTTCAAAGCTTCCCTAACAAAATGCTAATAAAACTAATATACTGGTTTTAGGATAAGTGAAAGGATTATCAGTCTGTATATGTTACATATAGGATTAATATCCCACTCCTCCTCCTGTGTTCTTTAAAAGTCAAAGAAAGAATGAAATCTCACTGGATAACTGCAAGGGAACAACATTAAAACGTTTATATTTGAAATTGTGTATGCAAAAAGTTGTTTGAGCAGGTAGGGATACATAATTTGTATGACAGACTATGAGGGAATTTGAGACAATTAACTCCTTGCCTAATCAGATTCTGGATAGGTCAGGTTTATTATCAGAAATCTACAGAAAAAGCTTTTAGGTTGTTTAAATACCAGATCATCGAAACATAGACTGCTAGGGGTTGGAAGGAACCTCTGGAGATCATTGAGTCCAACCCCACTGCCAAAGCAAGATCACCTATGGCAGGTCACTCAGGAATGCATCCAGACAGTTCTTAAAAGTCTCCAGACAATGAGACTCCACAACCACTCTGGGCAGCCTGTTCCAGTACTCCAGCACCCTTACAGTAAAGAATTTTTTTCCTCATGTTCAAGTAGAACTTCCTGGGTTCCAGTTTGTATCCACTGCCTCTTGTCCTGCCACAGGGCACCTCTGAAAAGAAACTGGCACCTTCATCTTGACACCCAGCCTTCAGGTATTTATAAAGATTAATAAGATCTCTGTCTTCTCTTTTCCAGCCTAAACAGCCTCAGAAGAATAGCCTATTTTTTTTTTCATAACTGCATCTGCCAAGCAGAAGCCTTGGCTGATATGATTTCAAACATATGTATTAGAAGAGATGGACAGAAAAAGGCCTAACAGCTTTTGCTTGAATAAATAGCTCTCCAATTTTACAGCTGCATGAGAGATCCTAGAGAGCTGTGCAGTGTGAAAAACTACTAAACAGCTGAAAAGCTTATGAGCAGATGCTGTCTGTCCCACTGCAGAAAGGGACCTACTGGCAGATGCGGGACATTTTTTCAGCTACCTTTTTGCAGAGGTGTGAGGTATTAAACTCTCCATATGTGCTCAGCCCAGAGCTGGACTAGGTACTGGTATTTCTGCATCACATGTAAGTGCAGTTTAGAATGGAATCCTAACAAGTATCTTTAGGCAGATACATTTTATGATTGTTCCATTTTTCAAACACTGTGAGAATGGGAAAGCAGTAGGGGAAAAGGGTAAGGGCAGAGTGAAATCTGGAAGGTCAGCTGCAGGTAATAGGTGTAGTTTATCAGATGGTTATGCAATTTTATCTCTACTGGCTACATAACTGTTAATGCTTCCCAGCATTATCTAAGAGTTGACTTTAAAAATTCACTGTCTCTAGGTTTTCAGTCAGCATACCTGAAAGCCAGTAGCCAAGAGCATTACTAATATGGGTTTCCAGCTCACAGAAATCATACACTTAGAATATCATCTAGATTAGAAATGTAAACTGGGCATATTCTTTGTCACTTCTTTGTTGGTTTGGTTTTGTGGGGTTTATTTTGTTGGTGTTCTTTTTGTTCCAGGATCTATAGGTACCTCTTAATGTCCTACAGAATTCTTTCTTATATTTCAGTTCTCTCCCTCCATTCCCTTCACTGTTTACCAAATCATTCTTTCTCTGAAAATGCACAGAAAATTATATGCAAAAGACAGGCTTAGTGGAATACTATATTTGTTGTGTTACACATGCACACATCAAGGAATTAAGAGTTAGTGTTCCCATAGCAACCTTATTCCTTTGTGCGTTTGCATTAAAATAAGCTCTCAAAAAAAGAAAAGGGGGGGAAAAAAGCAAGAAAGCATAACATATATACAGCAATGAAAAGCTGCTGTGTCTTTTACTCCATAGGGGTGAAAGAAGTCTAGTAATTCTCATTACCACATTGTTATTAGAATGCTGATGAGCATACTTCACTGCTCAGTGTGGCGTGATCATGTAATGGAACACTTATTGAAGTCATTCTCCAACTCTTAATTTGTGATTCATGACACAGTAGAGGATCTTCCAGGGCTGACCTGCCTTACCTAACACTACAAATATTTTTCCCTCCTTAGTAAGAACTTGCATAAAAAAGAGGTGTTCCAGATAAGAAAACTGGTCGATACTACTAATAAAGTGAACAAGAACTGAGCTTTTTCACTCAGAAAGACTACAGTGAAAGTTAATAACCCCTCTGGCTGTTCAGTCTTGAAATTTATGAAATCCTGCCATGTAAAATTTTGACTTTCGTATTACACTAAAAATTCAGGTAGGTATTTGATTCTTTACATCCATTCAGTAGGAACACAGTAAATCATAGAATCATAGAACTGTCAGGGTCAGAAGGGACCTCAAGGGTCATCCAGTTCCAACCCCCTTGCCATGGGCAGGGACACTTCACACTAGATCAGGTTGCTCAGGGCCCCATCCAGCCTGGCCTTACAATCTTGAGGGGATGGGGCTTCTACCACCTCCCTGGGCAACCTGTTCCAGTGTCTCACCACCCTCATGGTGAACAACTTCCTCCTAACATCCAAAACTCAGCATGTGTTACTTAACAGGTATCTCTGGATTGAAATTAATAGTTAAATTATTCCCTAGGACAATTCAGCATTACAGTCTGCAGGTTTGCATTGCACTTCTACATACTTCTACAAAAGCACATATGTTTGAAATAATATTTCTAAAACATAATATTTCTAAATTACCAGTGTGATCATAATGAATTATGTAGAAGGACAAACAGCAAACCACAGTTCTTATCAGTGAATTGTAACCATCTATCACAGTATCATAGCATATCAGAGGTTGGAAGGGACCTCAAGGGATCATCAGGTCCAACCCCAGAACAGGATCACCTAGGGTAGTCTGCACGGGAATGCATCCAGGTGGGTTTTGAAAGTCTCCAGAGAAGGAGACTCCACAGCCCTTCTGGGGAGCCTGTTCCAGGGCTCTGTCACCCTCACTGGAAAGAAGTTTCTCCTCATGTTGAGGTGAAATCTTCTCTGTTCAAGTTTGAACCCATTGTTCCTTGTCTTATCACTGTGTACCACTGAAAAGAGCCTGGCCCCCTCCTCCTGACACCCACCCCTCACATATTGATAGACATTGATCAGATCCCCTCTCAGTCTTCTCCAGACTAAACAGCCCCAGGGATCTCAGTCTCTCTTCATAGGGGAGATGCTCAAGTCCCCTAATTATCCTTGTGGATCCTATGTGCAATTATAGTATATGGTTCTTTGTACCTATCTATGTGCAATTAAAATACATGGTACTGTTGAAAACACCTTTCCTGCAATGCAACTTCTTAACCTTAGAATGGTTCCTAAGTAGCCAACTGTTCCCTGCTCTTATTGCAGCTCTTCTTCCAACTCTGACAAAACTTTTGCAGTTACATTGGTGTTCATGGTTATTTCTGAATCACTTTGCAGATTCATAATACCATAAGCAACAGACTCATCACAGGACAATTTTACATTTACCTTTTCAGCAAGAGGCAGCCCTTTACTGCTAGAACCTGCATTTTGCCATTTGAATGAGCTTTGACTCTTCAGAGAAACAAAGATCTATCTGAAGATTTCTTCCATTAGATAAAGGCAATTCTATTATAACTGAATAAAATAGACAGGAATTGTGAAAGACTGAGAGCACATTGCATTCAGTTCGATATTGCTCTAGTCTGAACATTGTCTTGAGCACTGAGACATCATTGTCTTCACTACTTCAGTGCTTGAAAATACTGTTGCTTTGTTTTCCCTGGAAAAGTCTGGGTGTGGACTGGGGAGCAACAAGTGAGACACATTTCATATGCAACAACATAGATTCTGTTCTACAGGTATCAGAAAGTCAATTGGGCTGCAAAACAAGCAGCTGTACAGCTATAGCCAGCAGAACCAGGAATGTTCTGGCTTTAGTAAATGCAATTATGCAAAACCAGGAATAACAGGAAGAAATATGAGATAGTTATGGTAAGCTTAGAGCTACTGTAACAGTAGGATTAAACTTTTTTTTCCCCTAAAACTGGCAAAACCCATTTCTGGCAACGTTCTGTCATCTGTAAAAATGTGCACGGAGCACACAGATATGTGCATAGCCAAACACATCTCCTTCTCTTCCTCCTCTCTCTACCCTCTCCTACTAGCTGTAGTACCTCTACAGTCAGAAGTAGGTTAAAGCAAAGCAAAGGCGTCTGGAAATGTTATACATCAACAGTTCCTAATACACTCTGTAACATCACCAGCAGCTGCACTTGCCACTTGCAATTATATCAGAACCCAAAATAGAATGCTTAGAAACCAAACTGAAAAAGCTGCTTCAATGTATTTAGGGACTGCAAATAAGGTCTCATAAGAGGTTCAAATGTAATCTCCCTTATGGTAATTCAAATTTGATTTAAACTTAGATTTAAGTTGAACTGCAAATGGAAATGGACTGGAATTCCAGAACACAATTGTACATTTCCTGCATATATAACACGTTTAAAATTTGAAGAACTATCCCAATTAGGTTTGTGCTACTATGTAAAAGACTAGTGTCTCTCTCTTTTTAGCTCTATTTCATCTTTTGGATTCTACATCTTGACTGATGAATACTATTTCTCCCCAAAATTGAATATAGAATAATAACTCTAAAAAAATAATAATCAGATAGTGTAGATACTAAAATCTTTACAGGAGCAGATAATTTTGGAATGATTACTTAAATTTAGTATCTAACCTTGGTGATTATTCTGGACTGGTTACTGTTCCCATCGTGTTATTTGTTTCAAACACAAAAGAAATTGGGGGATCAGTGCCACCTCATCCATGCTGGCAACCAAATGTTTAACAATCATCTGTAAAGTTCACACAAGAATTCATGCTCAAAAGTGACAACTGCCATCAGATCAGGAGTGTAACAGGTGATGGTAAGAGGTGATAAAGAATACCGTGGTTTTTAATGAAAGTTTTCTCTAAGTGCTTAAACAAAAGCTTCTTTTATTATCTGACTCTAAATAATGTCATTCATTTTTTGTATTCTAAAATGGAATGTGAACATTTTTCACCACCTATTAAACCACCTGAAATGTGGTACCTAGATAAATATATTCAGCAAACACTACGCAACACAGCTTTCTGATTTCAGGGAAGCTTAGTGAGCTCTGGATAAAGGGATACTCATTAGAATTTAATATATCCTAGAAAACATCACTGCTCAGCATCTCAATCCACCCTGAGCTAAAGAGAAATCCACTCTGAGCTAGAAGAACTTACATACCAGCAGCAACATAACTGTCTGCCCATAAAGGTACATTTCAATAATCTGCTTTTCAGTGGTTACAGAGAACACTCTTCTTAAATGACACTTTTTTGCCACCATTTTAATAAACAAAAAGGGGTGGTGGAAGTCAAATCACTCTCTGTAACAATCCAGTCGTGGCAGAGGGAGGTTGGCATATACTACTACATAGGCTGTCATTTGACACTACTAAAAGACAATAATTTCTAACTCTATTGTCAGGTAACCTTCTTTGGAGCACAGTGGATGTAATGCCTAACACCCACATGAGACACAGGAATAGTTGGATTACCAAGACTAGTGTCATGCTGTCAGCTGCTGTTTATTTAAATAAAATGTCACAATCTAGAAAAAAAACCCAGAAAGTTTAAAAACAGTGAATTGTAAAATACAGCTAAATCTCATTTGCACTGCATTGCTTTCTAAAAGTCTGTGCATATCCTTGAATCTTTAGCGTCTCATCTATGTGGCATATGAGATATTCTTCCCTATTTCTGTGCATTTGTCCTCCAAAATAGATGCCTTTTAAGAAATCTGTATCATTTTCTTTTGTGGAAAAAAAAAAAAAAGCTACACAGGTTAAATCTTGCTATTTATTTTACCTTGTAGAGTGTTGTGCAATTTCTTTTGCCTACATTTTTATTTCACTAAATCAAGAAGGAAATTACCTGTTAAGATTTGTTTGGTTTCATGTTGTTTGGGTTTTTATTTTTTTTGTGTGAATTGTAATGAAAATTTGAATTCCACTTCTCCAGCACCTCATCCCTCTTTAGATATTTCAAATGCATCTGCAATTTATTTGACTTTCCATCAAGTTCTGGTTTGCTTTCTTGACTTTTCCCATAGAAAAGTAAGAACTAAATACATTTTTATATACATATTTTATATAGAAAATAAGTTTATATTTATTTATAACTGAGACATTGGGAAAGGGAAAAGGTTTTATTGTTATATGTATTTCTTCCAAATTATAGCTGAGCTCACCTACAGTACAAACTGGAATTAAGGTCGGTTTATAATTTACCTATTAACAGTCATGAACCTATGAAGTGATGAGTTCCACCACACAGAGTGGAAATAGCAGAAACTTGAAGATGCTCAGATTTTTTTCTGGATGTTGTCTCAAGATAGTTACTTTTAATTTAAAACTTATAATTTAAAAAAATATGTAGGTCCATACAGAGAGAGATGTATCACAGAATACAATCACGGGTTTATCTGAAATGATTATTAAAAGTCATCATGAACACATAGGCACAGATTTGGGGAAGAAAGATAAGCTGACAGAGAGAAACTGCACCCCATTCTTGCACACCAAAGTACACAAGATAAAACCATGGGTACACTTACCTGCCCAGGCTTCCCATTCTCACATAGGAAGGCTTCATGCTCCGATGCAAACTCAGGAGCGTTGTCATTTACATCAAGAACTTTGATAACAACAGGCACCCGGGACACTTGACTGTGATTCCCTAAGAAAAGAAATCAAAGCAGATAAGGTGAACATATTTAATGTGAGACTGATGCACAAATGCTTACATAGTGACCATATTCTTCCTCTCTTCTCTCCTTGCTTAACTGGGTTGTCTTATCTGTAATGAATCACGGAGTTGGAGCATGAGATAAAGAAGGATGGCCAGTACTTTATGGCTGGAATGAATAAATAGATCCCTACTGCAAACAGCATTTGTTGGAGATTAGTTCAATGAATACCTTTCTCGAACTAAATTGGTGAGATTTTTCTTTGATGAAGTTTGTATTGTTTTATTGATAAAGTCTATTATACATGGATAAGGGAAAGCTGTAAACAACATAGATTTATTTCTTTGTTTATCTTCGGCAGAGCACAGAACATTTTACTCTATTAGTTGCTCTGACTGCACATCTATTACTTCTTCATTGCAAATAAGATTAATGTGGAGACACACGTTGTGAGAAAGGCAGATGGTAGACTGACACAGACAAAACTAGATAGTTCTTAGGACTATTAAAGCACTTTGATTCATCTGCCATTGAAAAAAATATGACCTGTGAACTTCTTTCTTCACGAAAATCAAGCCTCATTATTTAGAATAAAGACCTATTTTGCATAAAAGTGTTTATCACTGTAAAGAGCACAATAAACTTGCTAAGCTGTAGGGAAAGAAAAGCTAAGCCAACAGTACATTTTTTACTTTGAAGAGTTGTTCTAGTGTCTTTCTTTCAATTCAGTATATAGCAAATTTGTTTTAAGAGATTATAATTATTTTCCCCAAAAAGGTAAAACCAGGAATTTGGTTTAAACTGAGGGGACCCGGTGATCTGGAGAGTGACTAAAGCTGTTCTATAGCACATGCATACCTTCATAAGTAACTCAACTGTAGTTTCAAAATCTGTCTCTTAGTGAATATATTCTGCAACCATAGTATTTTATCCTGTTTATATCATCAACAAGCTGAAGAACTGCACAGTATGAATTACACTCTGGGTCTGACTTGTAATTGAACTAAGTGGTTTTGCTTAATCTATTACTGCAGGCAAGAAAAGTGCTACCATAAGTCAGGGTATCAACTTACTCACAGTTGTGATGGCTTAGCAGCTGTCCACATGGGTTCTGTTCTCTGGCAGCACAGAACTGGTTAGGGAAAGGCAGGACAGAAGTTCCTATTGCCTGGTATTCACTGTACCTCTCGTAACAAATGTCTATGAAGTAGAAGTAGGTGAGGCTCCACCACTGGCAGGTAGCAATTGGTGGCAGCCCTACCAGTGGTAGAGATGATTAAAGGAAGATTGTACTCTGTGTACAATGTACATGGTGTACTCTGTAATTTTCTGTGGTTTCCATCAAAGTTAGTTGTGTTGTGTTCTGATCAAACCCTACCCTAACTCTTGTATTTTATTTTTTTCCCAAGACAGATACAATTTTTAAGGCTCCACCTATAACTCTAAATGTGTAAATTGCCACTGCTATACTAACTTACTTTAAAACAGCATAAAAATAGCTATTTCAAGACACAAACCCAGACTATTACCTTTTGTATTAGTGCTGTAAAAAAAAACAAAACACTTTGTTTGCTGGATAGCCTGAAATGTTACATTCTACCTGTGTAGGATATCAAAGATTATGAGACACCAGATTGTAAATGCTCCCCATTTGAAGGGGTGAAAAGTTTTAGTTCAGAAAGAAATATGATAAAGAAGAAAAAGAAATCTCCACCAAATCCTGTAAGAATACTCTTTATGTCTATTTTGCATCATATGATCTTGCTTATTAACGAGTTGAACACATATGCCATGAAGTAATGTTTGAAATAGAAGTTAATATGCAAATCATGAATCCCAAACATTTTAAACACTTTTTTTTCCCTCTTAACTTGACAAAAATACAATGAATCTTGAGCTTATCAGAATTCTCAGCACTAGTGTCATATTTAAACACTAAAGATTTACTTTTATCTAAATTAATGAAATGATGACAGTTCAAATTTTAAAGACATTACAGAGAAATGTAATTAATTAGATAAGCTTCTAAAGAAATTATTCATGTCCCTTGTGACTGCCCCCAAAATGTTTGTCTTTCATCAGAAATACAAACATTAAATTTAAAGATATTATAATTAGAAACTTGATGAGAATTCATTAAAAAAATTAATTTACTAAACACAAGAGAGACCCAACTGGTTTGGAAATCTCCAAACAAGGGGATACCCAGAGCCTATTGAGGGTTCTTGTGGCTATAGTGGAATTTATTGTTGAGGAAAATAGAGAAGATGGAGAGGGAATTTTATCTGTGGCTTCCACTGCCCACCAGACTGAAGGCACTGCATTCTTCTGTCATTGCAAACTTTCAATGAAATCTCACTTGATGTTAAGTGTTTTCCTTGCAAATAATAATTAAAAAAGAACCCACCCTAAGCACACCTATTCAAACAAGTTGATGACTTCTCAGTAAGCAAATCCAGACTTCACTTGTGGATGAAAACACTGTGAAAAGAAAATAGTTTCATCTGCCCATTTTCACCCTTCTAATGTCTGTGAAGTTCTCAGTGGTAAAAAACACATGTGCAGGGGATGTCCCTCTCCAGTTCAAATCTCTTTGCCCAATATCCTTGAAACAAAATGTAGAAAGTGATTGAAGTGGATCCACTCTGACCCACAGAGTGCACAAACTGTTACACTCACAGGGGCAAATGTCCTTTGTACAGCTGGCCTTCAGCCTGGTTAGCATTCAATGCTCAGGACTTTCCCTCATTTGTATGCATGGAGAGTAAGTTCTTTCTAAACTAGTGACAAATGCAAGTTTTAATTACTGGGTGGTCTGGGATTTTTAGTGTTGGGTGTTGTGGGTTTTTTTTTCACCAATGAACCACCCAATCGCTAGAATTAAGGGAGTTTTGTACCAGGCAGGTGGTAAGACTGATAGCTTAGGCTCCAATTTTATGCAAAATTATAAGACTCTGAAGTTCCTGTCTGAGGAACCAAACAAATCTGTCAAAGCTTCATCACCTGTATTTATTGTGATGCACAGTTGAAAAAGACCTAACCTGAATCTTGCAATACAAGTATTTCATTAGGACTGTTACTTGAGAAGCAATGGCTTGGTTTGAAAAGGTAGCACACTGAGGTGCAAGATGCAAAAATTCTTGAGAACACTTCCACACTAGCCTAGCTAACCAATCTCTTTTCAGAGTGTGGCTGAGAAGAAGGACTTAGTTTTTAATTTCAAATGCATTAAATTGGTCATCTGTGGACACCACTGCCACAGCACAGCATGTAGCTATAAGAAACAGATGCAAATTGTGTTCATAATTTCCTAGAAGTACAGCTCTTTCATGTCTCTGATCAAGTCTCTACTGCTTCCCACAGTTCTAAGATCCAGCAGCCTGCTGTAGAGGAGCACAGCACACACAACAAGAAAGGAACAGCTGGACAGATCTAGAGAAAGGATGACTCAAATGTGAAAGTAATTAGTGAAACTTGTATGTGCTATTAAATAAATATATTTCCTAAAAATGATAGAAAGTCCAACTGAGTTCAGCAATAAATACTGAAAAGTTTACAAAAATTAGAAGGACCTTATAAGCTCTTGTGCTTCCCCCCTCCCCCAGTTCAGTTTCCAGATTCTACTGGAATATTAAACGCCTGAAATACTTTGCTAGCACTTATCTTGGAGTAAACATACCCACTGAAATTTAGGATTACAAAAGGCTGCAGAGTTCGATACAAAAATGAAGAGATAGATGAGGGAATCAAATGCAAATTGAAAAAAAAAATCCTATTATCAAGCTATTCCAAAGTTGAACTTCTGGAGGCTACAGACTCATTCCAGGGTTTTTTGTAATCAACACATTTCTTCCTTCCTGGAAAAACCCTACAGATCTGAGATGTGGGTGCATCACTGGGAGTTTGTAATGCAAAGCACTAAGCTTTGTGGCTTTGTTACTGTGTAATACTATGGATAACTAGGGCTAATAAATCAAATGTTTTGTCTTGGGCCATATCTAGCAGAAGAAAACACAGCTATGCAGCTCTTATAAACACTTAACACTGTCTGTCCTTGAGAGATACACACACAAGAGGTCTTAGAGAGAGCAATGGTCCTTAAGAGAGAAAATTAGTGGCTGCACAAAATGAAGGTTATAATTTAACTCAAAGAAATCCAGTTTAATCCAGTTTAACTTTATTTGATTTAAGTCATCCAAAATCACCTCAAGGTTCTCATTAAAAAGTTATAATCTGCTTTGCATTTTAACTAAAACAAAGTACCTGAATAGGAGGCTTCTAGAAAATAACACATCATCATTATCATTACTATTATTACTATTATTATTATTACTATTGTTATTATTATTACTACTACTACTATTTTTACTACTCTTACTACTTCTATTATTATTATATTATTGCTATTGTTACCACATGGCTTGGAAATGTCTCTACCCTGATTCAGTGAAATTTCTACTGAAACAATATTTCAAAAGCACAAGTAGAGGAAATGCTGATTCTAACAGAGAATTCAAAACAATATTTGAATCACTGACTTAATAAAAATAGCACTTGTCTGGCATCCCTTATATTTCAAACTTATTAAATTGTATTTTAACAGATCCATTCCCCATGGCTTTATCAAGGTTTTGTCTGATGACTTTACCAAGATAATCTACATGCAGGACAAGTTTATTTCTCCTGTTACGGTTTATGTTATTGTTTTATTTCTTTCTATATAATTCCACACTTTATAACTTTTTTTTTTTTCCCATACAAACTGGACAAATCTAAAATTAAGAATCCTGAGGAACAGAGAGGGTACTGTGGAACTGAAATTGTATTTATGTTGAGGTTTAACTATACAAATCACATCCTGCAGCAAATACTGCGTTCATTTGTCAAAGTGTTGTGTAATGATCTGATTCAAGAGAGATGAGTGCCTGAAACTGACTCTGAAATTGTCAAAGACAACAGTGATAGACAATATTTCTGTTAAGAAGAACAGAACATAAGCTACTACTGAATTAGGATAAAATTCAAGGATACAAAGAAAAACAAACAGGATTGGTCACCATGAAATTTAGATTCCCCCCCCCCCCCCCTTTGAAATTGTTGTAATTTTAAAGGATGAGAAAATACTAAGAGTTGTTAAATATCTGTAAAATAGTATAAACATATCAGAGCATAGCAGAAAGGCTTCTGTACAAATTGCTAAGACAAGAAACAAACACTGCTTCCAAATTAATGTTCCATTTCTATTTATTTCAGCACAGTGGAACATATTAAAGGAGCACAGATTGTGGTGAGTCTCTGCGTGTACATGCGTGTGGGAGGGAGGCAGAGAGAAAAAGATGTGAACCATATTTCTTGGGTTTGTTCCTTAAGTCATTCTTTGGGAGAAAAATAATAATGGAGTTGGAAAAGTTTTGTCTTCTTCCAGTAGATGACTCGGTTTATTTTCTTATGGTCTCCAGAAGATGAGCAAAGCTATGTTACATTCTTTTATTTATCGCCTCCTTGATAGACCTTCCCAAGATAAACCAAGGACTTGCTCAACTTCTTCCACCTCCTTCTATTTTTGTCCACTTTTCTACCTCTCTTTGCCATGAAAAAGATAGACTCTTGCACAATGCATGCTTCCACAGGCATGGACAAATGCAGAAGAACCATACATACCCGCTAACCAGGTGGAGTGTGAGGAGGGTATTTCGACTGCGTATCCTGGAAAGGAGGACAAGGAGGAGGGGACACTGAGAACAGTCTGCATTTGCAAGTCCTTGACTTCAAAGCTCAATTTGTAGTTAAGAGATTTCCAAAGTTCAGCAACTCCATCTGTAAATAGGTGACTAAATAGGCCACATATCTACCTTTAATCAAGAAATAAGATCTATAGCTGGGGACTGAAGGACAGATTATACTTCCAGGTTGCTGACATCGCCAAAAGAAACAAGAAAGTAAAATTTCTGTGACAGATATACAAGCCAGTGCCAGAAAACATTAATTAAATAAAACCATATTCTTCAGGCCATGGAAACAAACACTGCTTCCAAATTAATGTTCCATTTCTATTTATTTCAGCACATTGGAACATATTAGAGGAGTACAGAGTGCAGTGAGTCTCTGTGTGTACATGTCTGTGGGGTTTTCTTTGTTTCGACATTAGTGCATGTAAGACATAGAAATTATTCCATATAGCCCCAGATTTCTATGATTTTTGAATCAATTATTTAATATACACAGACTAATGAAACTTGTCTGCAAAAAAGACCAAAAGGGTTTGTTGTTGTTTTGGTGTTTATTTGTTTGGGGTTTTTTGTTTGTTTGTTGTTGTTGTTGTTTTTAATCACAGAATTGTTTCAGTTGGAAAAGACTCTTAAGATGATAGAGTTCAACCAAATCATTGACAATCAATGACTTTTCACCTAACCCTGCACTGTGTTGCTCTGCACTTTTCCCTTTCATTTTAAGGCCTGATTTAGCTTCTGCAGAAGTTAGTCAGTTATCTTCCGTTCTGGAAGTTTAATCTAGTCCTTGTCCTTAATATTATCTATATCCTACACTGAATTTAATTTAAGATTTTAAATGTAAATATAAGCTAAATTAAAACAGGGACTTAAACTGGATGCTTTCTAACTTCAAAGAATTAAAACTGATTTACAAAAACCTGATAATCGTAATATATTTTTTAAAAGTATATTCTTTTCATACAGACACAATACACAGTGATGGAATCAGTTAGCCCTCATTTTGCTTATCCGAAGGCAGGCTATAATTTGACATTCAAATGCAACCTTTGTTATTTTTCATGCTATTAAGGTGTGCAGTCATTCAGCAGCCTAAGAAAGAGTTACTCTGTAATTACCTCTGATCCTCTGGCAACTGAAAGATGTATTGGCAAAACTGGAAATATTTGGGGGTGGTTTTTTTTGCAGTTTTACCATATTTTGTTTGGTGCATACACATGATATTGTCTTGTCTGAATGCACAGATAGATCAAAAGGGCTTGGAAAGGCAGAACTAGATTGGAGAAGCAAAACATCCCTCAGATGTAGTTTACAGCTGTGCAGAGGCTTTCCTCGCCCATAGCCCTGGTTATAAGGAAAAATCAAAAGCCACTGTTCTGTTTAAATTTAGCCATGCACCATAAGAGAGGAAAAGTTATCTGCTGCTGCAGTGTGATTGAGAACCAGGAGCCATGGCAAGCAAGCTGCAATTTTGTCCTTGAGGGAGCAGAGGATGCTAAAACTAATTCATATCCACCTTAGAGCTGGAGAGGAATGGCAAGCATAGGGAGCATCCACCCCAAAACCAAACCACCCAGAAACTCAAGGGTTTCTAGTTATTATAAATCACTTGGAATGGCAGTCTCCCTTTAATCACAATGTTTGTGTTTTGAAAAACCCACCTTAGTGTCACCACTTCCTATTCACTTTCTTGGACTTCAAAAAGCAAATGCTGGAAGATACAGTAGATACTTGATGTAGTAGGTAACAGGAATGCTCATTACATGTAACCTACATACTGCATAAGAGAGCGATCAGACTGCATGGGAGATGCACTAGCAGAGAGAAGGGGGAATATTAAACTAGGGGGAACAAAGGGATGGGATGAGGCTTGAAAAGAGTTAGAAGGGGCATCCTCATCAGAAGCTGTAGCATCTTTTCAATATTTGAGTAGCAATTATGGGTACTTGTCTCTAGTCAGAAGCTCTGGATTCAAACAGCATGTCCTTAGAGACTATTCTTCTGCATATCTAATTTTGACCAGAGTGAGCTTTATATTCATAGTGACACATAATCAAGATATATGTGACACATCAATATGAGTAAACAAATACATAATTCAAAATAAATTATTAGTGTAGCTGCTTGAGCAGGTTGGATTGGAAACTGCTGTAGTCATGTCAGGCTTATGACAATGAAAACAATTCTGCTTTATTCACGGATCCTAAGTAAATCCTTAAGGGGAAGGGTAAAAAAAAAAAACAAAAAAACACCAGAAAAGAAAAAGAACATTGCCAACATCTTCCACCCACACATCTATCCAGAGACCAAACTGAAACAAGTGCTGGTGGAAAACAATCTGTATTTTTGATGGAGAGCTGTGTGATTGAGCCTTACTTGTCTCTAATGAGGATGCAAGTCAGGCTGTAGTTTGCAGTTGTGTCACTTGCAGTAAATAACTGTGTCAGGTGTTTCAGTGGTGAACTGCTAGGAGTGCAAAAATTACAAATATGCTTTAAGTTTTAGAAACTGCTAGTGAACTGTTAGCAGCTATTAGTGAACTTCTCAACAATCAAGAAAGGTAAACTAGAAATGTTTGAAGCACTGCAGTTACAGATTTTGTTCAAATCAATGCAAATTATAAAAAAACCCCAAATTTTGGAAAATAAATATATATCTAGCTTCAAAAATTGCAAGCCAGCACTTCCAGTCTCTAGAAGCATCTGCAACTAGAAAGCACTATTCTACAAACCCATCATTATAGCAAAAGTCAGTCTACTGAAAAAAAGGTTTTCCACTTTCTTGTGGCAGCTCCAATAAGAAGGGAAAAAAAATAAACCAAGGAACCACAGAAATACATAGGGAACCACAACTCTTTTGCTACCTTTGTTACAGACACTAGCAATAACAACACTGTGAAGAAATGCTACTACATCTTTACTTCTTGTGGATCACAGCACCACAAATCTGATTAGGATTTCAGATATTCTAAGGTAGAGAAACGCCTTAATCTGTGTGCAGAACTAACAGGTTTCCACTTATAAATTTAACAATGGGGGGGGG
Organism: Indicator indicator; assembly: GCF_027791375.1. NCBI lineage: Eukaryota > Metazoa > Chordata > Aves > Piciformes > Indicatoridae > Indicator > Indicator indicator. The sequence continues at coordinate 4,164,164 of NC_072028.1, forward strand.
GGGGGAAGTCCAGAAAATAATAAGGTGCCATTAAGTGACTGAAAAGAATTTGCCTTAAAAATAAACCATTGAACAGGCAGGAAGAAAACTCATTCAAAACAACCAAAAGTTTGAAGACAACAAACATAGCAGGGAACGATTGGCTGCTGTGTTGCTCCATTCCAGCTTAATCAAGGGAGTTGTGCCAGCATAAACCAGTCAGGAATCAATCTGGCCTGCATAAACCAGTCAGGAATCTGGTCCACACTTTTGAGCAATTATATTGTTAATATGCCAATACATCATGCATATTAAACTGTTATAAAATATTAACTTAGATATGCAGGGTCTTATTGTCAATTATAATTAGCTATGAAATTTGATAATGACTAGCAGCAATAATAATAACAATAAGCAGACTGATTGAGGATGACAAGTCTGGAATATTTTGACTTTTTGTTTATTTATTTATTTATTTTTAAATGATTTTGTGATTGAAGTAAAATCAGAGCTCAGATGAAATTCCTCTCTTCCTTAGTGACAAACAAAACAACAAAATGCTTTAATAACAAATTTTATTAAAAAATAATTTATTCTAGAAGTATTTGGCTGTTATTATTAATAGAGCTCACATTTCTTTCCGGGAATGATTTCTTAAAAATGTAATTTAATCACAGAATGGTAGGGGTTGGAAAGGACCTCCAGACATCATTGAGTCCAACCTCACTGCCAGAGCAGGATCACCTAAGGCAGGCCACTCAGCAACATATCCAGGAGGGTTTTGAAAGTCTCCAGAGAAGAAGACTCCACAATTTCTCTGGGCAGCCTGTTCCAGGGCTCCAGCACCCCCACTATAAAGAAGTGTCTCCTTGTGTTGAGGTGGAACCTCCTGTGTTCCAGCTTGTACTCATTGTTCCTTCTCCTATCATTGGGCACACCAAAAAGAGCCTGGCACCTTCATCTTGACCCCCAACTCCTCACATATTTATAGACATTTATAAGATCCCCTCTCAGCCTTCTCTCCTCCAAACTAAACAGCCACCCTAGGGCTTTCAGTCTTTCATCACAGCAGAGATGTTCACAGATCTCCAATGGACTCTCTCCAGCAGGTCTCTGTCTCTCTTGACCTGAAGAGCCCAAAACCAGACACAGTATTCCAGGTGTGGTCTCACCAGGGCAGAGCAGAGAGGGAGAAGAACCTCCCTAAACCTCTGGACACACTTTCCTTAATGCACCCCAGAATGCCATTGGCTCTCTTGGCCACAAGGGCACATTGCTGTCCATGTCTTTGTCCATGTCTTTCTCCATGGAGCTGCTTTCCAGCAAGATGATCCCTAGTCTGTACTGGTGCCTGGGTTATACCACAGGTAAAATATTTCTGGATATGTTGGATTTGAATCAGCTTTTTGATCAGCTTTTAATCAGATTTTGAATCAACCCATTCTTACTTGCATAGATTCAGAAATAAGCAAAAAAAAAAAAAAAAATCTCCCTGTAGCTTTAAAAAGTCCTCTCCTCTATGTTTCAGCCAGAAGATGTTGTCATCCTTTGCTATCCAGCAACTTTACTAGAAGCTCAAAGCATGCTGCTCTGAGCAGTATTTATTCCAGAGAGAAATGTGCTGAATGATATTCAGCTACAAACCTCTACTCTGATCTACTCTCACGCTTCAGCCTTGCGGAAACAACAGTGGAGATTTTAGATAGCCATGTTCCACTTAGAAGCAGATGAGTTCTGTTTATCAAACTAAATGAATGCTACACAGTAATTCCTGCAGAAATTCCTATTTCCTTCAGAAATTCCAGCTCAGCTGTTCAAAGTGCAGATGGCCAACTGTTAGCTGCTCAGTTTAACAATGCACTCGCTTTGCTAATACAAGATGTACACCATCAGTTTAACCACGCCTCCAGACTTCACCAAGTAATTAACAAATTAGTCACGTATGTTTCCACTAATGACCCTTCTATTTCCTATTTCCCTTCTAAACCAGCACCTAGACATTATCCAGTCCAACCCCCCTGCCAGAGGAGGATCACCTAGGGCAGGACACACAGGAATGCAGCCAGACAGGACTTAAAAGTCTCCAGAGGAGAGTCCACAACCTCTGTGGGCAGTTTATAACAGTGCTCTGGCACCATTACAGTAAAAACGTTTCTCCTCATGTTGAGGTGGAACTTCCTGTGTTCCAGTTTGTATCCATTGCCCCTATTCTATTACAGGACACCACTGGAAAGAGACTGGCACCTTCTTCTTGACACCCAGCTTTCAGATATTCATAAACATTAGTAAGCGGAGATCTTCTCCAGGCAAAGCAGCCCCAGGTCTCTCAGCCTTCCCTCATCAGAGTGATGTTCCAGTCCCTTCAGCACCCTCATAGCCACCATTGGACACTCTCTAGTATATCCCTGTCCTTCTTGAACTGGGGAGCCCAGAACTGGACACAACACTCTAGATATGCTCTCACCAGGGCAGAGCAGAGGGGGAGGAGAATCCAATTAATTGTAATGCTTGCTTCTGAACTACTGAGACCATTTTATGTAGGGATTGTCTCCCAAGTAAACTCCATGCCCATTCATGTGTCCTCATAATATGGCCAATCCCATGTTATTATCTGTGTGGGTCACCTGTCCTGCTACTCTTGAGCTGTGAAAAATTCTACTAGGTAAATTTATGATATGCCTGAACGCTCTTTGATAGCTGAGAACTGCAAACTAGCTTTATGTGATCTACCAGCCCTCCACTGGCTAACAGCCAGTGCTCTGCACCCTATTAGAATCTATGGAGCTCCATGGAACTCAGTATTTATGTGCAAATGAATAAATCTACCTTACAAAAGTCTATGTTTCCGTGCAAAAATGATGGATTATCTAGTTTGAATTCCACTAAGCCAGGGGAAAAGAAAGGTCAAGCAAAAAAAAGGTTAATATTCCTGAGCTCCTCCTGTTTAAACCTCCATAAAGGCTTATTTACTTCTCTTTCTAAAACTTGCTGAAATTTACTCAGCCCTAAATTAGAGGTAATTATATAATGCACTAAAGTAACTTCCTAAAATGTTAGAATTATTGCTGGTAATGCCTATAGTCATTTTTACAATAAAAGGCTAAATAAAATTAAATAAAGGAAAGCATAAGCAAAGGTATTCATGGCATTAAAAAACAGAGTATAGCTGAAGGCTTGTTCTGAAGAGTAATTATGTCTCTCTTCCTTTTTAATTAGCATCCTTGTATTTTTTAAAGGAATATACAATATAGATAACTTTAGTGGAGCATGTACCAGGTGATGATTCAATTATTGTATTTATATTCTTGGTAAACCATAAAGAGTCTTTCTGGCTTTATGCCCTTTCCCATTAGGTGATAAAATTGCCTCATACTTCTTCATTTCCAAAGAATGCACTGGGTATGGGTAATTACCTTTGTCAGGCAGAGCACACAGCTTTGTCCTTGAGACTCCTGTGCTCTGTGTCTTGAAAATATTTATTGTGGTCCAATCATCGTTTACATTTCAGGATCTTGACTATACTTTCATCTGTTTCTTGGGCTAATAATTCATCAGAATTTCTACTGATTGTGGCAGCTCTGGGACTTTGCCAAGTACTTGGGGTGGGGGGCTTAGCTGGCCACTGCTACACTACTTGTTCGGCAAGTGAAGCTTAATACCAAGATAATTTGATAAAGCAGTCAATCAAAAAGAAAATAACAGCTCCACGACTGCTGTGCCTGGAGAACAAGGAAAATGGAAATTCCATTAAAACCCTTCATTGAGAGATTTAAAACTTGGCTAAAAGCATTGCTGTAGGCTAAGAGAAATGCCCTGTCCCAGGCAGTCCGGCACTGGCTTTGGAGTTCAGCAGAGGCCTAATCTGTTGCATGTCTGTGCCTGTGATGCAAGGAGTGTGAGAAGAGGGAGAAGGTTAAGGAGAACCTTCCAACATTGCAAATGGATGCACACTTCACCTCTATTTCCCAGAGTATTTTTAAAAGGCTTGAGCCTATACCAATTATAAAAGAACCTGCCTGTGCTTGAATATGCTCAGAGTAGTACTCACAAACCATTAACTGAGATCTGACCTGAATGTAGTCTGAGGAATCCAGTGCTGCACATGTTCATAAGAAGGCTAGGAAGAAAATACAGATCTTGAGTAGCTCACTCAGTGTTATCTCAGGTGAAGGAAAGCTTGGGCACTTAAATGGGTCATCATTTAGTTGTCTTTAGAGTTTGAGTCATGGTTGGTCATAGCTGGTGGTGTGTTTTTCACAAATTTCACTTCAGCAATGTCTGAAGTATAGGGCTTTACCTTAGTATCCATGAGACACCCAGTCAGGATGACACTGGGAAATACCTGCAGGGTGGCTGTTAGAGCCATTAGAAGAAAACAGAAATCCATGGAGCTGAAGGCACAAAGAAGATGGAGTTTAATTATTATATGCCTGTCTGACAACCTGATAAGGGCAATAATCAGTCATTCTGAACTCCATTCAGAACCTGAGCAAACTGAAGCAAAAAATGTTCTAATAAATAAATCATAGCTATTGGATTTTCATTTAGTAGGTGAGTAGCATTGACAACACCTAACTTGGTAAAGACTGCAAAACCCGTAGGAGAAACTGAGGGAGTACTGAGGAGGGTTAGTGCAGCCTGAACTCTGCTCTGCTTCATTGCCCAGCTAAATTGCTAACCAGTTAGTGGAAGCAACACAAGCATGCCAATGTGAACAGTAGTTGTAGCCACAATTGTAACTTGGACAAACTAAAAAAAGCATTTGTGTGTTCAGGTGAAAGGGATCACATATGACTAGTAGGATCCTGACTTGACTGGATTTTACTGAATGGCAGAAAATTCCATTTCTAAAGAGTACCAAAGATCTGAAGATATGATGAGCCTTTGTACATACAAAGAAAAAAAAAGATGCAACAAAAGGAATGTCTGTAAGTTAATCATCCATTCTTACTGCACTGCAATTCAGGCTCTCAGAGAACACTTGCATATGCCTCCAGAGTCCTTCCCTGTTTAGGGCATAGCTCCAGAGAGCTCATAATCAGCCTCAACTTAGAAAGCAAGGCCATAGCCATACCCCGTCTCTCAAGCAGCTAGCTAAAATAAACCTCCACATCTTGGCAGAAAATTTTAAGCTATGTCTCAACTACACAACAAAACAATGAGAAATTTTATTAGTCCAGTATTTGAAGTCCAGAGTCAGGGGAAGAAAGCAAAGTTCACCTTTCACATCCACAGACCAAAAGGTATATTCTCAGGGTCAGTGAGCTGAGAGGGGACTTTATCAGTGTCTATGAATACCTGAAGGGTGGACATCAGGAGGATGGAGTCAGTCTCTTTTCAGTGAAACCCAGCGATAGGCTGAGGGGCAATGGATATAAACTCAACCAAAGAAAATTCCCTCTCAACATGAGAAAAATGAAGTTTTACTGTGAGGGTGATGGAGCCATGGACCAGGCTGCCCAGAGAGGTTGTGGAGTCTCCTTCTCCAGAGATCTTCAAAACCCATCCGGACAGCTTCCTGTGTGACCTGCCCTAAGTGGTCCTGCTATGCAGGGGGTTTGGACTCGATCTCTGGAGGTCCCTTCCAACCTTTAGCACTCTGTGATTCTGTGATCATTGCCCCAGAGGAATAGAGGTGAGCCTTGAACTGAACCTGGAAAGCAGCTGGCCTAGGAAGTGAAAATGCTCCTGTACCAACAATGCTCCTGTTTTTACAGAGGAGATCAGCAAACCCCTGACATTACTGTCAGTGACAGCATCCTAATGGCACACTTTGTACTTTCATTTGCTGTTGCTTCCAACAGATTTCTCTATTTTATAACAGAGATTTTACTTATTACTGTCTGGAGGGAGAAAAAAATGTCCATTTTATCCTGCTTGACATTTCTAGGGACAAATTTTTTTTCTACATGAGTTTAAAAATAATTTCTCTTAAATAAGCAAAGATAGTAGTCTATGAAATTAAGCTCTTGTTTTATGTAAATGCCAAATAATTATATTAGCAATATGAAAATAAGCCATCAGCAGGAAAGCAAATGCTTAGAACAAGATTGTCATTATTATTTTCATAGCCTGTCTGATAAGAGGCAATTTTACAACAGTGATGGATGCTGAGGTTCCCATGAAGCCTAATGACAAGGCTGATTTCTTACAGAATTCTTGAGCATAATTATGTTTTAAAAATCTGAAGATGCAACACTCAGACTTGATTCTGATGTGGCTTAGTGCAGTGTACCTCTGTTGACTCTGCTCTGACTCATATGTATAAGGGAGATAACAAAATTAATTGAAACATTTTTCTTAGAATTCTGTTCTGTTTTTTTTCGGACTATTTTGAGGAAGCAAAATGTAAAATTACTTCAATTTACATCTTATGATTCCAGTCTCTGAAAACTTGGATCATACACTAATAATTCTGCTTTTCATACCATTGGTAAATCTCCTGATATGACAAAGCTGGATGGAAATTTTATCTCCTTCTCCTTTAAGAACATGAAAATGATTCATGGATATTAGCCTGGGCACAATATGCTTGATGAAAGCAGTGCTTATATTCTTTGCTTATGTAGTTTGATGCCCTGTGTCAACTTGGCATCAGGAAGCAGGAAGTATTCATGCTGATTTATCAAAGCAGTGTTTGCCTGCAAGATTTAACAGTAATTAACAGGGCACTGTTGCCACTACTGGCAATGAAATACACATTTTTTTAAGGTGAGTCATAGGAACACAATTTACAGGGACTGCAAGCTGAGAGCTTAGTTTATACTCAGACCTGTCTTTCTCATCGATGTTTCTGCCATTTCAGTTGCTTGACACAGATTTGTAACACGTTTGGTTTTGAAAACAAGTACCATGGAAAACTACTGGACAACAAAAATGGGCCAAATAAGCATCTTTTGTCCAAGTATTCCTTACGTGCACACAATAGTGGAATTGTAGGGGTTGGAATCACTGAATCCAATCCCCCTGCCATTGTGTAGGTTTGGTATTATGAAACTGAGCATTACAAGTTCTGCATCACAGAATCATAGAATTGTAGAATTGTTTGGGTTGGAAAAGACCTGTAAGATCATGGAGTCCAGCCATCAACAGAGGACCACCATGGCCATTAAATCATAACCCCAAGTGTCATGTCTACATGTTTCTTGGACACGTCCAGGGACGGTGACTCCACCACCCCCCTGGGCAGCCTGTTCTCCTTCAGGACAGAAATTGTGCCTAATACCCAACCTAAACTTCCCCTGGCACAATTTCTTATCTGATACTAGGGAGAAGAGACCAGCCTCCACCTCGCTGTAACCTCCTTTCATGCAACACTACCCACGTTCTTAACCATTTATAGTACTGAAACATCGCTCAGCATTAACAAGATCTGAATCGGGTCTACAATTTACTTCCAAAAGAGCAAAGATTTTGGTTTTATCTTCTAATGTAACTGACTGAATATAAGGCTTTGATTAGGGTTGTTTTTAAAACACATTTTTTATCATTTATCCTTTACATCCTCTACTAATGTATTCATCTATTTATCAACCTATCAATCTATCCTTTATCATCTATTATTTATCATGTCATCAACATATCTCTACTCAATCTGTCATCTATTTATCATCTATCTTCTATTTATCATCTATCTTCTATTTATCATCTATCTTCTATTTATCATCTATCTTCTATTTATCATCTATCTTCTATTTATCATCTATCTTCTATTTATCATCTATCTTCTATGTTCTATCATCTCTCTCTCTCTCTTAAAAATCTACACTACTGTATCCACCAAAAAAAAATGCAGTTTGAAAAACTAAAAGAAATGGAACTTCATCAGAAAACAGGTTTGCTTTCAAAAATTCTGTCATTTAAAATTCCAGTGTGGTTTAGTTTTCTCTTAATGATACCCAGTTTTCACTGCACACACTGTTAAGATCACTTAGGGAATCTACAGCACAAAAAGCCAGCAGGCACAAATACTCACTGGTTTCAGTAGCTACAATGGTTATGTTGTGCCACATGTTTGTTTCTCTGTCCAGTGGGGTTGCCAAAGTTATTTTTCCATCTTCTGCATTAATGTTGAACTGCCTCTCCAGGTCGGTATGCCGATCAATGGAGAACCTAAGAAAAGAGACATCCCTGTAATCAATGAAGCTGGTGTAATCCATACAATCACAAGACAATTTAGAGACCCCTCTGAGAGCTACACTTCTGCAGCCAAATGGATTGAGAAGCTCAATAGGATAATAATTTGTAACAAAAAAAAAAAAAAAAAAAGACGACCTGAGACCACAAAAACTTAGTAATTATTGCCCAAGGAGTAATTAGCTGTGTACCCAGGATGAAGGTCATAAAATGCCCCCAGGTTCACTGGGTAGCATCGTTGAAAAATGGTGCTGATCAAGAGTTAATTGCACAATCCATCACATTTACCAGACAGTTTCTATGGTATTTCTCAGTGACTGATGATAATTCCAACAGGACTGTACTAAGGCACACAAAAATGGTGGGCTTCATGGTTATTTTACAAAGCAGGGATAATATTATTTTACTAATAAATTTCAGATTAACGAAGCATGAACTATTCACCAGACATATTTTTTGTTTATGGTTCACAGAGAATCATAGAAATCTTCTGGTTGGAAAAGACATCTAAGATCAACCAAATGTCAACCCAACACTACCATGGCCACTAAACCATGTCCTCAAGTGCCATGCCCACAAGTTTCTTCAGTACCTCCAGGGACGGTGACTCCATCACCTCCCTGGGCAACCTGTTTCGATGTGTGACCACTCTTGCAGGAAAGATCATTCCTAATCTCCAACCTAAACCTCACCTGGCACAATTTCAGGCCATCTTCTCTCATTCTATCACCTGACACTAGTAAAAAGAGACCGATCCCTACTTCACTCCAACCTCCTTTCAGGTAGCTGTAGAGAGCAATGAGGTCTCCCCTCAGCCTCCTCTTCTCTAGGCTGAACAACCCCAGTTGCCTCAGCCTCTCCTCACAGGACTTATTCTCCAGACCCTTCACCAGCTTCACTGGGCATGCTTCAAGCAGATCCTTGGGCAGCACATAGTTAGCAAACCATCATTTTCCTGCAGAAGACTTTGAACCCTGAAGGATTGATTGTTTCATGGACCACCAGCACTGATTTTTAACAAAAGGAGTTTCATCTGACAGGCAGTCAGTGTGCAAACGTGAACATCCAGGTAAATTATGCAGCCTAAACAGAGCCAGCCTGACCATAAGAGAGAGCTGCAGCTGATTGCTCCAACGGTGCATTAAGCAGGATGATGATTTAAAGCTCAGAACAGGATGTCCAGGGACGCTTTTATGTTTGCCCATTTTCAGTTATTTTATTCACATATTATTTGGAAAATGAAACTAAATCACAAAATTAATCCTTTTTTTTTTTTTTTTTTGGACAGGAAAGCTATAAAATGAGAAAGTTTTTCACTAAACTATTGACAGGGGTTTTACTGAATCATCATTGTGGATTGATATAAAAACCTTTTAAGCCTCTGTCTCTTACAGAATCTAGCAGCATGCACTGACAATTTTTATATCTGTTCTGCATTCTATCTAGGCATAGTTGGGTGAGTGAGGATACAGCATCAGATTGCACTACACAGTGGTCAGACAAGTGACTCAGCCTGTCAGTTTCTCATTACATTCCTGTTTTCTCCCCAACATGCCGTTAAATTCACTGCTAAAAGAACAAGAACAATTTTTGCTACAGTGACAATGGCACAGTTATCTGAAAATCAGCCATTCCAGTCTGGTTTATGGTTCATCACAACCAATTTCCAAAAAAAAGTTCTGATTCAGAAGTTCCTTTATATGCTACAATAAACATGTTCTGATGAACTCAAACTTATTCCAGAACACCACAATCGATTTTGATAGACATTGCATTAGGATCTGATTTCAAAGCTTAGGATTATGGCAGTCGTCTTTTTTTTTTTTTTTTTTCTTTTCTTATTTCAGTGTCAGGTACTATTTACTCTCAAAAAAACAAGTTCTAAACTATGAAACCTTACCAAAACCTTGAAAGTTTAAATATTTAATGACTGCATTACTACGAATCAAGACTAGCATGTTCACAGAATCTAAGATGATCGAGTCCAACCATCAACTTAACACCACCATGGCCATTAAACCACATCCCAGAGTGATCCTTCAGGGATGGTGACTCCACCACCTCCCTGGGCAGCCTGTTCCAATCACTGACCACTCTTGCAGCAAAGAACTTTTTCCTAAAGTCTAAACCTCTCCTGGCACGATTTTAGGCCATTTCCTCTCGTTTTGTCACCTGATACTAAGGAGAAGAGACCAACCCTCACTCTGGGCAGCCTGTTCCAACCCTGCCCACTGGTAAGGTACCTAAGTAACAGAGTTAAAAACCTTTAACTAAGAAATTATTAAGACATGTAAGTTTTCTGGTTTTAAATTCTAATTTCACTCACTTAAAAATTAGTAGTGTGGTTAAGAAGAGTGCCTGAAAAATATCTGAAGTAAAATTCCAAATATATGTGCCTAAAGCTAGGCACATCCATCTATATTTGGACATTTAAGTAAACTGATTTTTCTACTGAGCTCCAGAAACTCAGTTCTCAATGGTTTAATGGGAATTGTGCTCTCCTCAGCTTTTCTGAAATTCAGGTCACTTGTGTGGAAGAATAAAGCTGTAGGTGCCTAACCTCAGGCAATCATTTTGGATAATGTATCTTAACTTTATTTTGATGTCTCCCTAGTTCCAATTAAAGTATTAGAAGTAAAATTCTGGTACTAGTGAGGTTAGTAAAACAATTTTCTCAACTTTCATAGGTTTAAGATTTCACTCTAGAAAATACACATAAGACCTTAGTCAAGATAACTTTTTAAAGATGACATCACTTTAAAACTCCTGATGTTTATGTAAAGATGCAGAAAGAACTCTTGAGATCAGCTATTCAGGAATTTTTTACAGTTCACAAACAAAATAAACCATAAAATCCCTAAATGCCATTTAATGTTTAGCTGACAAAATGTTTAGCTTGACAAAACTTCCTTTGAGATCAGACCCTTTTTTCCTCTAAGGATCAAGTCCTTTTCCAAAACTTTTGTTCACAGCCTTCCTGCAGTACAACGTTTGAAGTGATAAAACTAGGAGTGTAACATCTGTGAGTTTATTGGATTGCATTTCATTTTATCCCATCAGTATTTATTCACAAGGTAAACCCAGCATTCCAAATGAAACATTTTTAACATATTACATGGCTTTGCAAGGCTACAGAGAGGTAAAATCCTCTCCTGATTCTAATTTGGAAAAAGAAAAGAAAATTTGGAAAGAAAAGAAAAGAGAAAAGAAGAGAGAAGAAGACAAAAGAGAAGGGAGAGAAGGGAGAGACGGGAGAGAAGGGAGAGGCGGGAGAGACGGGAGAGAAGGGAGAGACGGGAGAGAAGGGAGAGAAGGGAGAGAAGGGAGAGAAGGGAGAGAAGGGAGAGAGAAGGGAGAGGAAGGGAGAGAAGGGAGAGAAGGGAGAGAAGGGAGAGAAGGGAGAGACGGGAGAGAAGGGAGAGAAGGGAGAGACGGGAGAGAAGGGAGAGAAGGGAGAGACGGGAGAGAAGGAGAGAGAAGGGAGAGAAGGGAGAGAAGGGAGAGAAGGGAGAGAAGGGAGAGAAGGGAGAGACGGGAGAGACGGGAGAGACGGGAGAAGAGAAAAAAGAAAACACAAAAGAAAACACAAATGAGAAGAGAAAACGAGAGGAGAGAGGAGAGAGGAGAGAGGAGAGAGGAGAGAGGAGAGAGGAGAGAGGAGAGAGGAGAGAGGAGAGAGGAGAGAGGAGAGAGGAGAGAGGAGGAGAGAGAGGAGAGAGGAGAGAGAGGAGAGAGGAGAGAGGAGAGAGGAGAGAGAGGAGAGAGGAGAGAGGAGAGAGGAGAGAGGAGAGAGGAGGAGAGAGGAGAGAGGAGAGAGGAGAGAGGAGAGAGGAGAGAGGAGAGAGGGATCAAAACAACAAAGCCTGCAGTGTTATAAACCTGGAAAAAACTAACAGTACACTTGTAGTTTCCCTTTGATGATAATGGTATTGTAACTCTTTTTAATATGAATGCATTGTCAGATCCATAAGCTATACATAAAACATACATTTCTCTAATAATGAGAGAAGAATATCTTGGGAAATAATATCTTTTGAAATTGCCATAAACCCAGCACAAGTTATTGAGAAGTTTGGGTTAGTTTATGGATTTTCTCTGGCAATTATAGGAACAACCCCACAGTGGTTCACCGGAAGACTTAAAATGATTCTCAGCCCTGCTCCTAGAGTTTTGCTCTTGCTGTTATGACTTAATTTGATCTGTTTTTTATTTGCACCAACGTAAATAAGAGCAGAAATCCTTTTTTTTCCCCCTGCACGCATTAGGATTTCAGCTGCAGTCCTGATACCTCATCAGCGGTGTATCACCAGTGTTTATTAGTGCTAGGCAGATTGGACATGCTACTTAGTGACAGATAAACAGCTGAACCATTAGGGAGGCAGAAAATATCCTATCTAGGATTTGAAGGCCTGCTGTGAATTAAGAAAATGATCAACTGCTGCCAAAGATGAAATCTCTGTCGATATGAATGGGGAAAAGCTGCCAGAGTGAAGCTTATCTCTCCACAGAGAAAGGCACTGAAGGGCAGTGATTTATAGGAGGGCCAACGCAGTGTAGGAAGAAAGATTATTGCTCATGCTTCTTTCTGTGCACTTGGATCATGCTTTATCCAAGATAATTTACTGCAGATAAATAGACTCTTGGTTATAAAGTAACAAGAGGAACATGAAATAAGCACTACTGGAATCAATAGATTTGTATGCTAATAGATAATGATCAAGCCTAATTATACTATAAGCAAGAACATGCCACCCTTACTAAATAATCTGCAGTAAAACTTTACAGCTGGTTTGCTGAACTCACTGGGTGGGTGTGGTAAAATGTGAGCCACTGATGCATGCTTCTGAAGTGACCAGACTAGAATGACCCAAGCTCCTGACCATATTTACAATTATTAGCCAAACTTGTAAATTTTCTTCAGCACCAGTGAGGCAGCCCCTTAAGCACCAGGCAGTGCAGAACAGACAATAATGATAAAAGAGCAATGTTGTTGCTAATTTTAAAAATACTGGGTTATGAAATAGGGGATAGAGTTAGACTGGCCTAACAACTGATGTGAGGAGAGAGCTCATATTCATTGGAGAAGCAGATAATGAAAGCAATTCAGCTGAATATCACATTACCACTTAGCCATAAGATGATGCCTTTGCAATTACCACTTAGCCATAAGAAGATGCCCACAATTAGGGCTCAAAACAATGAGAAAATTCCCTTACAACATATGCATCCTTTAGTCCCATCTATCTAAAGGTGTTCAAATTACTGTGGCTGATGTGGAGACTTCAGATGAATAACCCCTACCAAAAGTCTGCATTTGACACAAGACAGTGCTAAATAACACACTTCAGGTGTTTCCATAAGGTAGGCACATTCAGAACCAGCCTGGTAACCACCTAGACACCTGCTTGTACATCTATGATAGACATCATACAGTTTATAGATAGAGTAATGGAAAGATCAAAAAGTGCTTGATCTCTTATAAGCAGGTATAAAAACTATATATAAAACGGACAATATATATATATGTTATATATATATATATAAAATGGGACAATACTTTCTGTATTGGCTAAAAGTGAGGTTAATGTCTAATTTTTTTTTTTTAAAAGAAATCACCAGGGCTGTTTTCTATAACATTTTTTTCCTAACTACTTCAAAATTTACTCTGATGACTCAACTGTCAGACTATTTCCATGTTCAGAGAGAGCCCAGTTCTATTTCATTTATGGTACTCTGAGTTTACTGAGTCTTTGTACATAGGACTAATGGGCAGGTAATGTGGTATTGGTAGCACATAGCAACAGTGGTTCAGAATTTTGTGTTGCCAGGGTTTTTATAGCAAATGTTATCAAAAGCTCTGTTTAACCAAAATATCTATTGATTAGATACCATTAGATCATATACTATTGGTTAGGTATCTACTGAAAAACATAATTTCCTTGAAATGCAGTTGGTTGTTGTCTTCTAAAATTCAGTTTTAAAGAGGAAAAAAAAACACCCAAATAAACATAAAAAAAATGGCCAGGCAGGATTAAACCAGTCCATCTTTAACTTTATTATCTTTGAAAGAGTGTCATAAAACATATCAATAAAATTTACATCCTTTATGTGATACAGTAACAGAATAAGCACTTGACATGCACAATCAAAATGAAATATTCTAATCCAACAAAACAAAATGCTTCCCCATATTGTTAGACTCTCTCATGTTCCAATTTTGTTCCAAACTGGAAGGAGAGAAACTGCATTTCTGCACCCAACTTGTGCTTGATGAGTATTTTTGCTCCTATAACAGGAGAGTTACTAGTCTGAAATCTCTTTTTTTTCTATATTATTTTTTTTTCATGGGGAAAAAAAGAAAAAGAGAGAATTTGGACTTCCCAGAGCTATCCCAAATAAACTGAGCAAACAAGAAAAGAAAAATCAGTGGTGTAGAAAATGGAGCTCTGTGTATTCCTGAATTAGCTATCAAGTCAATACCACAGAAAATTTGAATCTCAAACTGCTGCATATATTATTTTAAAAGAAGATATAAATCACACTAATTAATTACCTTTTCATTTAAATGTAATGAATTTTGGACATTTCCCTTTCATATATATCAATTGTTTCTATAAAACATTCCAATTCAGTTTGCACACATATAATTTTTTGTTTGTTTCGGTTTGAAAAGATCTTGATCTGTAAAATGATGAAAAGAGATGGAAATTAAGCAAATATTTTACTCAGTCCAATTATTTGGGCTTGGATAGAAGGAAGTGGCTCAAATTTAGGCTGGTAGCTGGCCTTAATTATTAGGAGTTTGGGGCAGGACTAGAAAAGAGATCCAGGAAAGCAGAACAAAACTGGCAAAAGAGCCAAGGTAAAACTGAAGATGAGTTGAAGCCAGGCTTAGATGAGGAACAAAGGGGACACAATCAAGAGGCAGAGAAGCACAGGACCAAGCCAAGAACAAAGCAGAAGAGGACAGAGAGAAGGAACTAAGGTTAAATTGAAAGAGCAATTACTATGGAGCAGGAATAAAGGGCAGAAAGGCAGCTTGCTGCCACCCTGGCTGGTTTCAAACCCCTTCCATCGAGTCTTTGCAGCAGCAGTTGAAGCCTTTTGCACAGCTGCCAGTGGACAGCAGTAACAAAATTAGGGATGGAGCCACTGCTTAAATTCTGTTAGAGCAAATTCTGTGCATTCTATATTACTTGGTTGTTGCTTATGCAACATTTTTCTAACCTGGGTACCTCACTACCTATTTCTTTGATCAGATTGCCATCTTTTGTCAACTTCTCTGGCAGAGAAATAAATTCAGTGCCTATTAGCACTGTTGTGTGCTGCTGCAGAAAATGTACTAAGCAATTAATTTGTATAGAAGTCTGTGTTTAGCTAATTTTGAAAGGATGATTTAGAAATAAGAGACTTCAATGTACTCTCTAACATCTTCACACACAAGTTCTAAGACCTCCAATCATGTTGGAAATTCTGAATTTCTAATTCTGAAAATATTAAAACATGAGAATAACCCCTTAATCATAACAAAACCATGCAACTTACAGGCTTGGGGCAGAGTGGCTGGAGAGCTGCTCAGCAGAGAAGGATCTGAGGTGTTGATTGATGGCCAGCTGAACATGATCCCACAGTGTGCTCAGGTGACCAAGAAGGCCAATGGCATCCTGGCTTCATCAGGAAGAGTGTGGCCAGCAGGTCTAGGGATATGATTGTCCCCCTCTACTTGGCAGAGGTGAGGCCACACCTCAAATACTGGGTTCAGTACAAAAAGGTGATGGAGTGTGTCTAGAAGGAGGCAGCTAAGCTGGTGAAGGGCCTTAACCACAAGCCCTGTGGGAAACAGCTGAGGGAACTGGGGTTATTTAGTCTGAAGAAGAGAAAGCTGTGTGGAGACTTCATATCCCTCTACAACTACCTGAAAGGAGGCTGAAGTGAGATGGGGTTTGGTCTCTTCTCACAGGACACAAGCAACAGGACAAGAGGAAACGGCTTCAAGTTGTGCCAAGGGAGGTTCAGGTCGGATATTAGGAAAAATTTCTTCACAGAAAGGGTTCTCAAACATTGGAACAGGCTGTCCAGGGAGGTGGTGGAGTCCCCATCCCTGGAGGTATTTAAAAGCAGCATAGGTGTGGTGCTAAGGAGCATGGTTTAGTGGTAGTAGTTCAGCAGTAGCAGTGAGTGGTTGATGTTGATGATCTCAAGGCTCACTTCCAATGTCAATTATTCTATTATCTGCAACATGTAGGCCTCCTAAACAAAGGTTTAAAGTGTGGCTCTAGGCTAAACCTAATGTAAATGATGATGGTGATTACAAAATGGTCTTAAGTGATAGATTATAACAATTAGCATCATCCTCATAATGCTGAAGACTGCTTGCATAGCTTAAATTTCCTGAGGCAGTAATGCACAGTGATGATTATTATTAAATAGACTCTCCAAATATACCTTTACTAGGAATTAGATGAGTTGCTGTGTGTTTTTTTCACATGCTTTTAGCAAGCAGGCAGTGTATCTATAGCCAAAGGTGTTTTGGGAATACTTGCACGTATGGCCAGCAGGGCAAGAGAGGTGATTCTGCCCCTTTACTCTGCACTTGTGAGACCCCACCTCAAATACTGCATCCAGTTCTGGTGTCCCCAGCATAAGAATCACACACAGCTGTTGGAGAGAGTCTAGAGGAGGCCACAAAGATGATCCAAGAGCTGGAGCACCTCTGCTATGAGGATAGGCTGAGATAGCTGGAGGTGTTCAGCCTAAAGAGGATATTCTGGGGGCACCTTAGAGCTGCCTTCCAATACCTGAAGGGATCCTACAGGAACGCTGGAGAGGGATTTTTCATAAGGGTGTCTAGCAATAGCACAAAGGGGAATGGCTTGAAGCTGAGGCAGAGTAGGGTTAGGCTGGAATTTAGGAGGAAGCTCTTCAGTATGAGGGTGACGGGACTCTGGCATGGGCTGTGCAGGGAGGTTGTGGATGCCTCCTTCCTGGAGGTGTTCAAGGCCAGGTTGAATGAGGCCTTGCGCATCTAAGTCTAGTTGAGAGGTGTCCCTGCCATGGAGGTTGGAGTAGATGATGTCTAAGGTCCCTTCCAACCTAAGCCATTCTCTGATAG
This sequence comes from Indicator indicator, assembly GCF_027791375.1. NCBI lineage: Eukaryota > Metazoa > Chordata > Aves > Piciformes > Indicatoridae > Indicator > Indicator indicator. Next base: position 4,181,391 of record NC_072028.1, read on the forward strand.
CATGCTAACCATTACAAAGCAGGAGGAGAAGATGTGTGCTCATCAAAACCAGACAGAAAACACTGATCTGATGAAACCATAATAAGAGATTCTGCTCAAGTTAGATCAGAAAGGGAAAATATTGTCAGCTGAAGCTGCAAAAGGCACATGGGCATAATCATCTCTGACTTTCTGTCTTTAAACCAAGAATGAGTTTAGCCAAAGGAATAGGAAATTTGTTTTGAAAACCTTACAACTACATGGAAAAAACTCAGTGTTGTTAGTGCAGACACTAGAGGATTATTTAAAATAACTGCAAAGATTCCACCCCATCTGACCTCAAACACTCTAGTTCTTATTTTCATTGCATTCCTGCTGTTTTGTAAGACTACTCATGTGGCAAGGAGCATTTTGGTGATTTTGAAGATGATCTGAACTGATGAATCTAACCTCACAAAAGAAATCTTACACAAGTATCCTCCTAGAAGTAAAATGTCATGGGAAGACAGTGTCGTACAAGGTATGGGGAAATACATTTCGGTTTTTTTTCAGAGAGAACTGTAAAGCAGCACTACCTTATAGGACTGGAAGACACATCAGGGTCATGGGCAGTCACCTGACCAATCACAGAGTTAATAGCAGCGTTTTCATGCACTTCCAGTAGGTAAGTAGGTGATGAAAAGACTGGTGGCTCATCAGCATCCTCTACTACAATTTTAACCGTTGCTGTATCCTTGAATGGTCCTCCACTGATGAAGCGAGGATCAATATGAATGTTGGCTGCTTCTACCTTGAGAGTATAGGATTTTTTGGTCTCAAAGTCCAGTGGCTGTTAAAAATGACAAAGATAAATGTGTTTTACTAATGGCCACAGAGAAAGAACAAGTGAATCTAATGCTGAGGGATGAAAGTTATGTGCATTTAAGCCCATTCAGAGAGTTTTAATGGAATCACTTCCCACACCCATGAATCCAACCTGCAAATTATCTAGGCATATATTGATATCTGTTTATTAGCCAGAATCAGAGACAACAAAAAATCTTCATTTTTTTGCTTTTCAGAAGAATTTTGACCAAAATATTTTCTCTCATGATTTACAGTTACAATTACATACAATTACACATTTGTTGGTGACGCCATGACTTAACACACTAATCATGCACTTACTCAGTGCTTTGTAAATCAGAGATCAGAAAAGTACATGATGCTAGCTCCACAAAGAAGAAATATTTTATTACTTCCAGAACAGCGTGAGAAATGCAAAGAACTAGCAATTATTATCTGTTGGACACAAGAGGCATTATGTGGAAAAATGTAGAGCTAATCATGGAAGAAAGTACTTCACCATTATTGCACTTCAGGTAACTCTGCATTCCTATTTGTAGGGATAAATGAGGCAGACATCTCACAGGAATTTTCTTAAAACTGTAACAATTTCTATTTCTGTATCTTTTTTTTTTCTTTTTTGTCAGAGAGAAGCACAAAACTGATTTCTTCTTTTCTCTCAATATGCCTGCTGTGTCACAATTGTTTTTACTATTTTACAGTTGCCTATTAAAACATAAAAGATGAAAACATAGTGGATTTAAAAGAAGGAAATAGCAAATAAACCCCAAATCTGTGGCACTACTGAATATTAGAATTTTTCATTATAGGATATTCGAGTTTGTGGCTTGAAGCACATCAGTATATTCACTATATAATTCTCTTGTGTCTCACAAGGATTCCAGTTTCAAAGATGCAAATTGCCAAGCACTGGAAAAATAGTAAGATTTGCATGACAATGTCCCAGGGACAAAAAGAAAAGGACATAGAAACTGAGAATCTGCAACACAAATACCAGCAAGAGCACAAACAGGAACCTTCAGGAAGTCTGTGAAGGCCTTCAATATGTGTACTTCCAAATTTTGTTGATTTTTTTTTTTTTCCCCCAGGTATGAATCAAGCTCTAATGGGATTTACTCTTTCTCACAAATTCTAGTAAACACAAGCAAACCTTGCTTCTTCAGCAGCTCTTAAATTACTAAGCTGTTGTAATTGTGGATGGTGATTTATAAATCAGCATATTCACAATTTGCCAATCATACCTCCTGGATCATTATTTCAATTGCTTTTCATATGCTGTACAGAAATGACAGCACCCCAATACATTCAGTCACGCTTCAGCAGAACATCATATTGAAAATTTACTCTGCATTGTCTAAACCCCATGAATTTATGCTGGAGAAAATCTGTTGGTGAACAGTACCCTCCATACATCATTCCACTCTAGTAGAACCAAAATGATTATTGCTGTCAAAATGAATATATGAAACAACATTCCGTTAGAGACTCAGTGCTGAAATAAAGCCAAGGGAACCAGGGCAAAAGGCTAATTGCCTTAGTTTACAAAAGAGGCCACAGCATGCAATAAATAATGGTGAGGAAGATCAGGGATGTATAGCATAACTTTCCCTTTAGGAAAACAGATCCAAATTTGGATAAATAGACATAATTTCATTATACATCTACAGGGCTGATCTCCTCACTGAGAAATAGAAAATAGAAACTTTTGATAGCTCCTCTGCCTGACCTCTTTAATTACAGGTTCAATTAAATGTTAATTACTTGTACTCATTGGATTCTTCTTTCTTTTCTTTTTTTTTCTGTCCCCTATTACAATGTCATGTTTTGGTTTTTTGTTTTGCCTTGAGTAGTTGCTTTATTTTAAAATAAAGACACATTTAGAATGCTCTATGCTACATATTTAAAACCCTCTATGCCTGTGTTATATTCATGTCCTTTTTTTGGAACATAATGTGAGAATCAGCTCTCTTCTGTCCCAGAAAACAATAAAATTTAAATCTACAATTAATGTTTCATTGACTTTAATTAGCCAAGCTTGGTTCCAGATTGCTGCCTCTCCCCACAGTTCTGTGTGCTATTGGGTGGCCCTTCTCTTCTGTACCTGCAAATACCTCATATTGCATACATCAAGGCTATAATGAAGTTGTAGTCCTCCTCAAAGTCAGAATTTGGCACTTGAAACAGCAATGATCTCCTTGATAAGGTTCAATGAAATCTCTCATTGAGCATAGTTCAACATGAGAAAAGCTACTCTTCTCTGGAACCAAGGAAGCAAAACCTGTATGATTTGGCTATGTGGAAGCTCACACAAGATCAACATAATCCCAGCACTGAAAATCCATCCATGGATGTCTCCCCAGTTGTCAGCTAATTGACAGTTTTGAGGGACATGGCTAATCCAGGAGATAAAAGAACCCTGGGAAACCCAGCACCTTCTCACAGCATGCAGTCTGGCTGGGTAGTTGCATGCACAATAAAGACTTTTTAAAACAGAAATATGACTTACCTTTCTCACTCTAATAATGCCATCCTGAGTTTGGGCATCCGTGGTAATTTCAAACAAATCCATTCCATCTCCTTCAATAATATCATAGGAGGATTTAGCATTTTCTCCAGTATCCAGGTCATTTGCTTTCACCCTTCCTATTGGTTCACCAAGAGCAACATCTTCCATTACTGAGAAGTGATACAGACCTTATAAAGAAGAGGAAAAGACTAAACATTACATCTGATGCCAGCATCTCTTGTGTACTCTTCATTTATTTATGCTTCCTCAATGCAAACTCTTGAGATGTGCACCTGATACAAACCACATTCACAGGTTATTTCCTGACAGCAGAAAAACACATTCCTTCAATAGGAATATTCAGTTTACTGTATCTTCGTGTTCCTTGCAGGGATGCTTAGTGCTGGCAAACATCATTATTAAGTTACTTTGAATACTGAAAGTATGCAATGTTCTCCACTGCAGACACTCTTGAAATCACCATTTTAGTTAGAGATGGAGTCAGGATTCCGCTATGGAACTTTGGCTTTGACTGTGTAAAAAAAGTGGTCTAATACTTTAAAGATACCTTACACACTCTCAGGTCTTCACTACTTTTTTGAGCCTTTTTATTTGGTTTTATTTAACCACTTCCACCTCACTTTTGTGGTACGAAACATTCAAGAGAGAATCCCTAGATTTATGTATTAAAAGAAGTAATAACCTTTTGTAGTAATCATTACTGAATTGACTTTTTATTGTATGGTTAGAAAGGAATCTGCTAGAAGATGCTATTTAAATAGCACTTTTATTTTTCTTAAATATTTGTTTCAAACCTGACATAAAGAAGTGTCAAAAATGTATTTAGGACTTCTTATGTATTATTTTATTAAGAGAAAACTCAGGATACTAATTTTACTATTGTATCTCCCAGTTCTCAGCAATACTCTGCAAAACAGAAGGCACACATGCATGATTTACATCAAAAACCCTTCATGGAGTACCTCTTGGTAATTTACACTTATTGAAGCTATAGTTAGTGCATGATCTAATCAACTGCAGTGCTACTTGGTGGTTAAAATACTCAAAAGGAATTCAAAGTTAGCAGATGAGACCATAAATGTAGGTTTTGTCAAAAGGTTCTGGACTTGTTCTTTTCTGTCCTCACAGCTGCACTGGAGTTGTTGCTTTAGCTGTTTGTAGGCTGATTCCAGCAGCAGCAAGCTAAAGCAGGGAGGAAACAGTGAAGAATTCACAAATACAAACACTAGCTAAGGTCTGTCCCAAAGGGAAATATATATATATGTTTTTTTTCTTCAATATTTCGAGGCTAAATTATTACAGATAATTTGGAGATCATCAAGATTCCTCAAGAATATTCATAATGGCTCACAAACAATGAACAGCCAAAGCAATCAAGTGTCTCAGAAGACTAAATTATAGCTTCATAATTTACACCGTTGTCCACGCTTTGTGGTTTGAATCTCCAGACACAGCTGATTGCATTTTTAAGTTGATAATTTTTCTCTCAGATTTATTAAGATGTTTTACAAAACAGGGTAAAATAAATGATTAGGATTCAGCTGACTTTAACACAAATTGCTCTTAAGGATTATGAATTGTCCTGCTCGGATGTCATAGTGTAGAGCTGACCAAAAACCTGTGTTATGCATCTCTGAAACCCCTTGGTTTTTATAGCACTGCTCTTCTCAGTACAACCCTGTGGTAAACTGCCAGGTTAAAAACTTCTGTGACTTATAAAATGCCTCTAAAATTATTTCAAAGAGATCATGGAAGTAGTGAAAGTTCATCTTTTTCATTTCTAAAGCCCAGGAGGCTAACACTCTTTCAAATCAAACCATAAATATACATTTCTGCCCTGCCTGGAAACAATAAACCGATAAACCACACTGCTTCTGGAGTTCATTACAATTTATTGTGAAAGCAGCATGTATTACATCTTATGAATTTCTATTTCATTCTGGTTAGGCTCTATTGTAACTTTGATCCTTTCTTATTTTCCTTCCCAGGCAAATGCAAACCGTGCTTCAGCAGTGTAAAAAAGTGTTAGCCCTGCTCAGCTCTTGTATGAGGCCAGAGTCATGACTAATCTGTAATGCTAGGCAGCATGCTACGAATGCTTAAAAAGGCAGAATTTGTAATAACATCTAGTTCCAGTATTTACTATGCCTCACCCTCATTAAACACAATATATACATGATTCAAAGCTATAGCAGATGCAGGTTTTTTTTCTGCTGAAGTTGCATAATGGTCAGTGCATAAGACAGGGTGATTCTTCCTCAGTGGCACCTTGGATTCTGCACTGGAATGTTCTAGCTGTAACAGCTTCAAAGACAGCAGCTCACTCTGCTGAAGGAAAAACTCATCTACATTTCCTACAGAGAAAATATATTTCAGGGATCTGTGAGGCAGGCTTCCCCATGCTACCCAGACAGTGTGTCACTCTAACCCAAACTACAGGGGAACAGGGATGAGTGAACTGCCCAGGGAAAGTGCAGTTTCATCTCTGTGTACAGTCACTCCTCTGCTTCCTGCTGAGACCTCCAGCAAATGCACCAATTAGCACCAAGTTGGGTGACTGATTTCCTGATCGGCTTTTTTCACACTGGCAGGCAAAAAGGCTTTTTGAGACCAAAAGTGCTGACACAAATATAAAAGTCAGGTAAGCTGGCAAAAGTAGATCTGTAGTCACTGAATTGGAGCTACAGTACATTGCAGGTATAAAAGAAATGTCTCTCTGCATCCTGGTGATAGGGCTCAGCAAGGAATGTAGATGTTTACATTATTGGGAAAATTGTCATCATAGGCTGGAAAATTCTGCTACACAAGGGCAAGCAATGTAGTGTGGGGTGGAGTCAAAAAACTGATGCATTTCATATTTTATAATGAGAGAAACCCATTTATCGTGTAAGAGGGCCCTTCTGTTAAAAAACACTAAGATGAGGTATTAAAATACATATTTTGCAAAGAAGCTTCTACCTCTTCTTCCCCTCCCTCTATCTGTATCTGCATTTCTGCTAAGACTATTTATCACATGCTGAGAGCCAGGACAAACCCATTTCTCTCTTTGTGTCTTCAGAACAGGGCATAAGTGAACCTGCAAGTCATAAATGTGTAGAAAAGAATTAATTTTACATTGGGTGCCTAAATACCTTGCTAGAAAAAGATGCTTCTAATAAAGTAAAAATGATACAAAGTCTAGGTGTGAACATTCTCCAAACAGACTCTTAATACTTTATAACTTTGGTTTTCCAGAACAAGCTGGGAAAAAAGTATGTTTCTAATATTGCATTAGATTGCACCTGTTCCAAATAAAATCAATCCAGCCATTATGCTTTTCCCTATTCTGTTTTCATGTTGTCTTCATCTTTGAAACAGACTACAAAGCTTGTAGGAAATCTCAGCAGGATGCCAAATCATTTTAACCTAGCCAGCAAGATATTTATTGGAACCAAAGTAGTAAATATGGATTTTGAATTAAAGATCAACAATTATCTAGACTCAAGACTTACTTCCTTTGTTTTCTTCACTATTATCTAACTAGTCAAACCTTTATTTCTTTTATCAGTTATATGTGTCTTCTACTGGTGGTGCCACTTGTCTGCATGAGATGGAAGCATGTATAACAGCAATTAACACTAGCTGAAAGCAACTAAATGTATGAAAGAAAAATCCCCATGCCCCTTTGTGTGGGTGTAAGAGGGGTAACAAGGAAGGCAGAGAGCTTTGTACATTGATCTGGACATAATTCCCTCTCTCCTAAGTTCTCAGCAGAGGACTATTAATCTTTCTTTAGCAGTAGCTGCTTATTTTTAAATTATATTACAAAGCTAGGCAATATGGTAATAAAACAGAGTGTTTGATAAAAAAAAAACAACCGACCAACCCCCAAACAAACAATAGAACAAAGCCAAACAAATCACCATTATTGTATGACTTTCTTATATAGGAGAACACACACACATCATGCAACTTACTCTGTGCAAACTTAGGGGGATTGTCATTGACATCGGTGAGTGTAATTGTCACTGTTGTAGTTCCAGAGAGTCCACCCATATGTCCTCCCATGTCCTTTGCTTGGATGACCACAAAGTATTCTTCTTTGGCTTCTCTGTCCATGTTGGGAAGGGCTGTTTTAATTATAGCTACAATAATTAGGGTGGGGAAAAATAAAAAGTCAGGTACAGACCCAAGTTCACTTTCACAGCTATTTTTATGGATATATGTAAATACTGGAACTGCTAAAGGTCCAGTTAAGTTGCCTCATAACACCAACTCTAAAGAAGAGTTTGAGACTTGCAGAAATGTATTATTAAAGGTCACCTACCTTGCTTTGATTAAAAATGCAATGAAATAGTGGTCCAAAACCCAGCAATTAATCATAACTGTGATACATATTAATTGTTTTTGACTTGCAAACTTTTTGGTTTCGTCCCTACCTCCCAGAGAAATCCAGTACTTCCCTACAGAACTCACAAACAGAAGACAACCAGATAGTAAACTTCATCTGTAAACACTGTTAACTGTATCTGTCACATCAATTGCTTCAAATATTTTAAATCAAGCCCCATTGTTTAATCTGCTCTTGTACACAATGTTGTTCTCTTAAGCACGCTGTCCCTGTTCTAGGAGGATCACTTGTTGGACAATGCTCTCACTAAGCTGCTATCACCTGCCTCATTAGGGTGGAAGTTTTTAAAGACAGAGAAGTAAAATGATGTGAAGTATATGAAAACAAAATGTCAGTGGGCTAGCAGAAAGATATCTGGCAAGGAAGAGTCCAGTTAAATCCATTGCAGATCCACTGCAAACTCCTACAGATTTCATGGGTAACTAACAGAAGAAATGTTATTTTTTTTTTTTCTTTAAAAAAATTCCTCCCCTTGTAATGTGGAATTCACAGCATTCCCCATGGAAGGTGCAATACTAAATGCTTAATGGCACATTTAAATGGCCCTCATCGTGTTCTAGTAACGTTCACCACAATAAAAAGAATCAACTAAGGAAGTTCTACTAAACCTAGAGAAAACAACTGTAAACATTAAATTGAAATATGGGGTTTTTTTTAATGCTGTTTTTGAATTCTATTTTTTTTTTAGAAAATCATTTGTCTGTCCAAAAAGCACACGGTCTAAGTTACTGAATTATCTTAGTGGTTAAAAGAATTGTAAGAGTGTCCAGGGAAGTTGAACTTGGTTGGACTTGGTGATTCTGAAGGTCTTTTCCAGCCTGAATGTTTCTGTGATTCTGACTTCCCCTCTGCAGTGGTTTCTCATGGTGCTTGAGCATTCTTCTGAGACCTAAAGAGTTTCTCTACCCATGGGCCTGTATGGGCAGAGCTGAAGGACACAATTTATAGGCAGACTCTCACCATAACTCACCAAGTCTTTGGAAGTCATTAAAAAAAAAAGAACTTAAGAATGATTTATTGTACTGTATCTTTGTTAAGACTTCCATGCTGAACAGAGTGGCCATGCCTACACTCTGGATCATCCATAGCTGTTACTGGGCCTGATCACACATTTCCTTAGCTCTTAGAATGATTTTTTTATTTTTACCTGGTCCTTGTTATTTATTGTCAGGAGTTCTACAGATGTCAATACTTATTATCAGTCTCTTAGTTCTGATTTCTCTGTTGGGATTAGCATAGCTGTGGAGACTTCAGATAAATCTTTTTCTTTCACCTGGGATAGTTTCTCTGCTAAATAATCTTCTTAGAAAAATACACTGGCTGAAATGCTGAGATTATTCAGGTATTTATGGTGAACATAGAAATGTTCCTGGTCTTTATCATTAATAGAGATGCATTTCAGTAAATTTTAGAATCCATTTAACATTGTAATGCTAACAAGTTGATCAGACCTTCTTTACTTGGCTGAGTACAGGACCAAGCTGAGAGCAAGTGGGTGTAAGGTATTCAGAATGAAGCGTTATGCTTGCTACATACAAACCACCAAACAGCACAATAGGAGTCTTGTAACCTACACTTTGGCAAACGATTGCCAGAAAATATTTTAGGTTGCCTTACATATTTTATAAATATAATTTTGGATGAAAATGAAACCTCTAGCTTATGTCTGCCACTGCTGAGCCAAGGAACTCAATAAGTAATCAGGGATTTTTCATTCCAGCATGGGGTAAGTGGGGTTGGGAGCAGAGTGCACTGCAGTTAGCAGTGAGTTGGGAACAGAGTATGGAAATAAGGCAGGAGGAGCAGGGACCTCACCAACAAGGAGCCAGATTACACAGTGGTAAATCTGGATCCCACTCAGATCCTGAAGCATTGGCCACATCAAGCTGAGCCACAGTATGATGATCACCTAGCAAGTCCCCACCAACAAGGCAGGTCTGAGACCAGGCCAGGAAACTCAGCAGGAGGGTCGGGATCTAAGTCAGAACCACAGAAATAGGAGAATGGGTGCAGGTACAGCACAGCTGGGGGCCAGCAGTGAGGACTCAGCCTAAAAGCAGCTCTGAAGGGAAAGGAGGAGCAGCCTCTGCATGCATAGCTCTTCACAGCTGTCAGCAAAGGAGCTGACCTTGGAGGCAGCCAACTACATTCCCAAACTTTACCAGGGAAACTCCTTGAAGGAGGTTGTGCTCAGGACCCTGACACATGCTATGCACTCCAGTGCCTGAAAAAAAAATTAAGCAGCCTTGAAGCACAATATTCATGTAACTTAACTATTTTATACCATGTATAGGAAAGAATAGAATTTACTCCAGTGAACACTAACAAATTCACCAGAAGCATATTCTTTAAATGAAACCAGGGCAACAATAACACCCTGGAGATAATAATAATAAACATGTGTCAGATGTGACAGGTGCAAAATACATACAGTAAAACAGCAGGGTATTATCCTCCATAGCAGCCTAGGTCAAGAGAGTAAATGGTACTTATTTCTCAAAGTATTTGATAGTTGTGACTGGTTTGGACTGCTTGGTTTACTGTTTAGGAATATAATGATGCTTTCTGCAAATAATCCTATTGTTATAAATAAGAGGACTCCAAAAGAGGATGCTAATGCAAACTTAGATGAGGAATTTGGTCCACATTGATTTTTTATTTTGTTTCACTAATAGAGCTGATCCAAAGATCAGTGAAACCTTATTTCAAATGGGTTTTGTACTAAGCCTACTATAACTTTTTCTCCATTAACAGCTTTAGGCAGATTTTCCCTCATTTGTTTGTTTGTTTTTTAAAACCTAATTTCCATAGCTGAGTCTAGCCTACAGATGACCTCTGTAAGATGCAGCATTTTGTATTCTGCAGTGTCCTCTGAGACAAGTTAATTATTTCAATAAATAATCACTTCAATAAAGTGATGACTTTTCTCAAACACGTATTTTAATTTGTGTGTTAGCAGGTGGAACAGGCTAGCCCTTGTTTATAGCAGGAAAAATAAATACCTTAAAAAAATGCCTAAATCAGACTTACAGTTTGTGACTTTTAAGACATAAAAATTAGAGGGGTTTTATTCTGTATAAATATACTAACACAACCTCTTATTTCAATGGTTTTATCCATATTTCTGCTTTCTCAGCCCATAAGCCATTTGCCAGAAGCTGAATCAAAGACAAAATCAAATTTAAATCTCAAATGCAATAAAAAGCTAAAAAGAAATTTACTGTTTTAATTACTCTGAGAGGAACTGAAGGGTTTTAGACATCAAATATACAGATTACACAGCCTGAATGTTACCACCACCATTTCTACATTCGGAAGCTTTAGAATGGAAGTTAGGGAGAAGGAGAAGCATCTCAAAAGAGATCTCTTAGGAGACAAATTAATAAACACAAAAAGGCTCCATCTTGACCTAAGCAATGTGACTGAGACACAGACAGACTAAGAGAGCTATGAGTACAGAATTCCAAGAACATTTATTTCCTCTTTTGCTAAAGTCACCAATTCTTAGGCTGAGCTGACAGGAAGTGCTGAAACTTCCAATCTATTTTTTCCCAAACAATTCAAGCTCACCAAATACACACAGAGTGCACAGAACATTAACTCATTGAGCATTCAACCTGCTCTGCTTCAATTCAAGCTAGAAACAAATCGAGAATAAAAACATAATCACTTCCAGCATGCTTTGATGGATGAAAACCATGTTTGCCAAACAGGAGAGCAGTTTAAAAGCAAGGGATGAGAATTACCCTAAGCTAATGTAAGGCAGGCAGAGGCTTGCTGGAAGCTTGTATTCAGAACAGTTAGCAATGGCTTACTGTCAAAGCAGAGAGATGGATGAAGTGGTTCATAGGGTTTGTTCTGCTTCTAGCATCATTCAATATTTCCTGAATGATGGAAAGCAGGAAGAACTTATCAAGCCTTTCAGACACAAAGTTGGGAGCCATTGCAAATAGTGGAAAAACGGGATTAAAGTTCAAAACTCTTTGGACAAGTTGAGTAGTCTAAAAAGAAAAAAGCAGCATACAACTCAGTTTGGTAAGTCAAAAGTATTTTGAGGGGGTGAAACAACTAATTTCACAGTTACAATAGAGCAGATGACTCTAAAGACAGAAAAGAATGTGGAGTCAAAATGAGATGAATACAAGTCAACAGGGATTTGCTGATAAAAATGCTCAAATGTTTCCTGGTGTGTTGGCAAGGATGTTATATGGAACAAGTGTGGAATAAACTTTCATTTAAGGGCCCACTTTTGAAGAAGAATAAAAAAGAGGGGTTATATAGTTAGGGAAGCATGAAGAAAGGCTTTACAGCCAAATATGTAAAAATTACTGGGTGCTACTCTCCTCTTCCCCTGGGGATGAGAGAAGAAATAATAGGCCTAAAATATAAACCACAAAATGGGTTTAAATAACAGCTAGAGAGATTGCAGTTAAACATTAGGAGAACACTTTCTGAAAGAGAAAGGTAAGTACAGACAGAAAGCTACCTGTAGAATTTGCAGCATTTCCATTGCTGAAAGTTTTTAAGAACCTATCAGACAAATGTGTTTTGAGAATAAGAAGGGATAAACCTGATCCTTTTCTGGGGCAAAGGTGCTCACTGCATTCTCACTTGAGGTCCCTTCCCTCCATATTGTCTATGATAAGACTTTATATACTCTAAAATACTTCACAAACCTTAGTCCTGTGAAAACATTCAAAGGACACACAGTACAACCACTGAACAGACACCTGCATCATAATTTGGCTATGGATCCTCTGACTAAAGCTGGAAACATCAGGAAGTGGGTTGGAAGGTGAAGAAATCAAGAACTAATCTATTTCTTCAAAGAATGAAACCACCCCCTGATACTGGAAGTACCTTTTTGTTGGTTTGTTCTTGTGTTGTTGTTTTTTTTTAATTTTTGGCAGAGTTGCTTTTCCTAAACAGCTATTGGTGTCACACTGCTCAATAGCAAATAAAACAGCTGCAGAATGGGATTTACTTTTACAGTGGTCCTAAATGCACACACTGAGCAATTTGCACAATCTGCCTCACAACTTGAATCGTTTAAAATGCACCCCTGTGGACTACTTTCAGAAACCTATTTGGAAAAAGAGACGCTGTCTCACACCAAAAGAAAAAAAAAAGGGATCAGGGGAAAAGAAGCAGTGTGTTAGAGGCTAGAGAAAGAAGAAAAGCAAAAGGAACAAGAGAAATAAGGATCCATTTTTCACTTCTCACGTTGCTCTCCATTCTTTTAAGGCTCTCTTTATCATAACACAGTAATAATTGGAAAGATGGAACAAAACCAAGCAGGCCCTATGCAAAATTGGGATCTGGCCCTGAGAAGCCTTTCTTAAGCATCCCATTCATCTCACATGTTTTGATGAAGACTTCCTGCTATTTCAACTCTCATACTTTGGTGCTTCCTCATCTTCACTTTGGAAGAGCTAAGTAATTGCTTTGATCTTCCTTTCATGATAAAAGCTTGGTGGAGATTCCTATTAAATTTAACAGTCATTTACGACCCAAACTCCTGAAAAAAAAAAATCAATCTTGTAATTTCTTCAGAGAGCTGTGAGATGCATTCTCTGTGTTCCCATGAAGCACACTGACTTCAGTGTTGTTTTAGCAGTCCATAAAAAAAGGTTCACTTGGAGATCTGTAGAAACCTTGTACAATAATTCCTAAAAAAAATGAATAAATCACAACTAGCTTTCCTGAAAATGAAAAACACTGAAGTACTTGGATGTGGTTCAGGAATATTATCTTTAATTTACCCTTCATAAAAATCATAAACTTTTTAATACAAATTATCAAATATCCTATTTCTTATTTAGTTCTAATGCTTTAGGATTTTTTTTTAATTAGCAAGAGAAGAAAAATGTCTGCAGTTTCTAACAAAGGTGGCTAAAATTATCCATTGCAGGAGTTGTCTGAACTATATTCAGATGCAGATGTATTTCAAATAAAGATATTTACCAGAGTAAAAATAATCAGGTGAGGAAACAAATAATCAGGTGAGGAATTGAATAAGTTATACCATTTTATGTGGAGTAATTCTGAGTTGGTTTTGTATTTTTAAGAGTGAAGCTAGCAGTGTGCATACTTTATTTTTTATCAATATTTATGTTTTCAAATGGTGTGAGGAAGACAGACTAGATGAGCTTTTGAGGTCCCTTTCAACCCTTAACATCATTCTGTGAAGATGGCACTGCCTGCCTATGTCAAACTGCCAGATGAAGGTTGAATATTGTTTTATTAATTCTCTTGCTTCTTGTGTAATCTATTTTCTTTTTCATCTCATATTACTTTAATTTTTGTGCATTCATTCTGGAGTGGGCTTTGCAAGCTTTCCATGTGCTTAAATTAACACTGCCTATCTTTCACTACATGGATTCTGCTTGAAGAATATAATCTAGGATACAACCACATAACACCTTTTATAATTCTGCCTTATTAACTCAGATGAAATTGTATCTGGGTTTTACAGTATGGGTAAAAAGCTTTCATCTCTACTAACCAGCCATTCCCTTTTCCTTGGGACCTAGTTTCACTGGCACAGTGAAAGGATCACCCTCTCCCCAGCTGAGGATCAATGCAGTAAATAAACATTCTGCACTGCATTTATGACCTTGTTTCCTTAGGAGTTTGTTTGTAATGATCCTCTAATACCTATAATTACACAAGACACTTTACAGAAAGTAGCCTTGAGTTCTTTTTCAGATGCTTTCCAACTCTAGCTGTGTAGCTCAAATTCCTCCAATTCAGCCTCTTGAAGCACAACATTATTTAGATACATAGCCCCTGTTTTCTTAGCATGAAGAACATGGTTAAGTCCTAACTATCTCACTAGCTTTCTAAAATGATAGAGGTATTGCTCTGAAATGCAAGAAATATGTTTCACTGCTATTATTAGATAAACTCTAGAAGCAGAAATCACTTCACTTCAGTTTTTTCAAATGCCAATCTGTCCTGATCTTAAGCCACTTATCCCTATCAACTACAGCCCATCAGAACTGTTTTCAAACGTCTGTCTTCCTTTACTAATCAGAGAAGACAGCTCTTGCTGATACTGAAGGACCCAATCCTACATACCTTAGCCGTAACAGTTATACTTTGTACTTCTAAGTAAAGAGCCAGAACTGTAAGCCTGACCCTCAGGTCTGCTGCACTAGCAGTTTGTCAGTACAACTCTCTCCCCTAATGGGCTGTCACCAAGACAACTCTCAAAATCACCAAAGCAGCTCTGTACAAACGCCTCAACGCAACTCCTGAGGTTACACAGCGTACTTAGGACGTAATGACAAGATAAGGCTTATACTGGTTTGAATGAAAACATACTCTGTTTTCAGCACTGAGCCTAAGTGCATCAAATGCTGCCAAGACAGAGCTGAAGGTGCTGTAACAGAAGCACCCAAGTATAAACCCCAGAAGTCCAGAGCCAGTTTGCTACCTTGGGAATGTGGCTATCCAGGCTGCGTGGACTGGACCCGCCTTCTGGATCCTGCTGCACACACCTGCCTTCTCCTCTGGGAAGGGAGTTCCTACACCTCACTTGCTAAGACAGAACAACATCTACTCAGCCCACTTCATCATGCCTTTTAAAATTATTTCAGTTAAAATGTTAGTTAACTTTAATCTGTTTTAATTGGCAAGGCTCTCACAGAAGCACTAGTTAAGAAAATGAGCTAGAAAGCAGCAGTTCAGTCCAGGCTGACTGATGTTAAACAAGTTCTTTCTCTACTCTGATTCCAGGAGGGTATAAATTTAAACTGCTTAGAAACTGAACTATTTGGAAGGACTCTGTTGGACATGAGTTACTTCTGTTCCTAGCAGCTCATTACTTTCCCCTTACAGCTGCAGATTATTTCCTGTATCCAAACTGTTCTCCCATCTCTGTATTTTGAAAAAGCTACCTTGTCATTTTACCATGAGTCATTACAGAAACAGTCCCTGTGCCTCTCTTTTATTAACACCTCTCAAATATTTGTGCAGTGATTCCATGTCCTCCCTTAATCACCCCTCACCCAGTTTATACAAATTAAGTTTAATCAATTTTTCATTATAAGTAATATTCTCCTCACCTTAGCTACCCTGCTTTGAACTTTCTTCAGCATTTTGGTAGGGTTTTTTATGATGCCAGGTCTCATCAGGACTACACACAATATTCTGAGGGCAGCTTGGGCTGTCACTGATATACACCATGACTAATAAACTGAACATTAACAACCAGCTAGAAGAAATTGTCTGTAACATCACAAAACTGTAACTCAGACGTTGTTGTCATTTATCCTCTCGCTATCTTACTTGGGTTCTTTTTACTCTGCTGGACTCCGTTTCAAGGTCTAGACAGAGTAAGGTATTACAGACTGCAAATTGCAATAAAAGATTCAAACCTGACTTCTGCTGTATGCCATTCCCATTCCTCCTAGGCCTACTCATTTATGTTCTGATTGCAGAACCACAGGGTTCAACACTGTGGTCCAGAGAGGGCCATATACTAAATCATTAAAAGCTCTGTTGATTAAAGCATGTGCACTTTCACCTGAAAGTTAAAGCTAGGTATAAGAAAAAAAATCAATTATTCACTCTCCAAATATGTCTCCACATTCTACTAGGAGAGCCTTTCTTTTCCTAGGTCTCTTGACCCTTCTATTCCTATCAGCTTTACTAACTTGAACTTTGGCTTCATATCAAATGGCCATATCCAAGATAGGAGTGTTTAAAAATATGTGGGTTTTTTTTCCACAGGTATTAAGGGTTTGTGGCTGAATAACAGAGTTTGTTTTCCAGTGCACAGCAGGGTGTTTGGCATAATTTTCCTTGTTCATGTAGCTGCATTTCAGATATGTGTAGGAGTGACATTATTTAAGTTCATGTGGAATGTAAATAAGTCAGGCACAGCTGCAAATGTATTTCCTCTGCTACTCCTGTATTGTAAAACACAGTGTCATTTCATACTACATTCCATTATGATAATCTTATTTTAAAGCTGGCAGTCATGACTTAATAGCCTTAAAAAAAAAAAAAACTGAAAAGTGAGAAAAGTACTTTACCTACTTCCAGCAGTCTTAAGGAATCCCCTTCCCCATCATTTTGACTGTCATTATTTGGACTGTGAGAGAGCACACACAAGTTGTATTCCTTTATAAATAATACACACTAGGCAAGAAACCTGATGTCAGTTAGTCAGATGCAAAAATAATGCTTTATGGAATATATTTCAGTCCACCCTGTGTTTCATTACTAATCTGAAGTCACCACATTGTAAGCTGAGCCTCTTGTAGTAAATCTGAATCTGTATCTTTGTAATGTATTATTTATAGTTACTCTCTAGCTGACAAACCAGTGGTCATATTAAAATTCACCTATGAAAGGCAAAAAATACTCAGAGCAAGCCATCAAAAAAGCATTTACCCTAAGCCATATTCAGAGCACCAAGTGAAAAATAACTTCCAAATTACCTTTGTTCATGTGTCTGTAGCTCATACAGAAGAACTTAGAAGCTAGAACTGCAGAAGTGTATGCATTTTTCATCTAAGGTAATGGAAAATTATTGTTTTATGGGTCACTTACCAGTACTTATTTCTGTGCACCCAGCATTATAGAATTGTTTCAGCAAGGAAGTTGAGAGTAATGTCAGAATTTCAACCAAGAGTGTGATTCAGGTAAGGACTGCACCTAGTTAATGTCAGGTTTGTAGGAACAAAAAAGCAGAAGTTTAAGCAACTGCTTTCCTCATGTTTACCCTCAGGTGCAGCAACACTTTCCACAGTAGGCATGAAGCCACATCCTACACCTTTGCTCCCTCTTTTTGTTCAGAGTACTACAGAAGAGAGAGGAACCGAGAGGCATGATTGGAATTATTTGTGACGGTCAGCTCTCAGCCTATCATTAAAACAAAGCAGCCAGGGCAGACAATCTTTGGGGTGAGCCAGGAAATGAAAAAAAATTATAGACAGTAAAGCCTAGCTATGTCTGTGCTAGTGCTGCCAGCTACACAGATCTAAAGCTAGTCTTAATTTCCAATAAATGAAGTTAATAAAAGGACAGTCATCTAGAAAAATACTAAGTAGATCAGCTCTAAGTAGCTGTACTTTGATGACATTTGGTACACTCTCATGACTTTCATAAAATATTTACATTTTGAAGTGGATCACTTCAACACAGTTATGTCTTAAACCAGGGATTCCATTCTGGGAAAGACACAGTACCTGGCTTGGTTTAGCTAAGGCATTGCTTGTAGCTGGCTGTTCTGCTATGTTTTGTACACCGTCAAATAGTGTCCAAACATCTTTTAGTTTGGAGGCTTACAGGAATGAGGAGTTGGCTTTGGTTACTTACATCTGCCTGCACAATGCACTGTCTGCTCAGCTGATTTGCTCCCTAGGCTCCTGCCTTGGTTCACAACACCCACTGAACTGCTGCTTTACTAGATTGCTCCATCCCCTGCATGGCTCTGTTCTTCATGGCTTCTTTACAGAGAATATTAGGGGCAATGGTTAGAGACTGGAAAGGGTAGATTTACATTGGACATTAGGAGGAAGTTCTTTACATGATAGCGGTAACATACTGGAGCAGCTTGCCCAGGGACGTGGTTGAAGCCCTGACATCCAAGATCAGACTTGATGTGGCCCTGGGCAGCCTGATCTAGTTGGAGGTGTCCATGCTGACTGCAGGGGTTGGACAAGATGACCTTTGAGGGTCCATTCCAACCTGATGCATTCTGTGAACCTTTCCACATAGAATCATAGAATTGTTAGGGTTGGAAGAGACCTCAAGGATCATCTAGCTCCAACCTTCCTGCCATGGGCAGGGACACCTCACACTAGATGAGGTTGCCCAGAGTCACATCCAGCCTGGACTTCAAATCCTCCAGGGATGAGGCTTCTACCACCTCCCTGGGCAACCTGTTCCAGTGTCTCACCACTCTCATGGTGAAAAACTTCCTAACATCCAATCTGAATGTACCCATTTCTATTCTGTTTCCATTCCCCCCAGTCCTATCACTACCTGTCACCCTAAAAAGTCCCTCCCCAGCTTTCTTTTAGGCCCCCTTCAGATACTGGAAAGCCACAATAAGGTCTCCTTGGAGCCTTTTCTTCTCCAGACTGAACAGCCCCAACTCTTTCAGTTTGTCCACATAGGAGAGGTGCTCCAGCCCTCTGATCATCCTCGTGGCCCTTCATGACAGCTTTCACTGAGGTTTTTGAGTACTGCACACCTCTGTGTAAGGTAATGTATTTTCCTGGCTTAGCAACTGAGAGGAAACATTCACTGAGATGATTCACATTGCTAAGGCTGGATAAAGATGTACTCCAATGTACTTTGTATTTGCTTTGGACATTTTCTTTTTTGTTAAAATGCACCTTCCACTCTATCTGTCTGTGGCAACAGCACTACTGTCCAAATCAAATAGCTGCTTAACTAGTGTGAGGCTGTTATGCACCACTACCTCTGAAAGTTGAAATGCACAGTGCCACAAGCTACTGCAAAATTGTAGCTATCTTAGTATAATATTATTGGCATTTTGAGACTACATGCAAAAGCTCTCTCTGGTATATAATAAACATTATCATACTCTTGCTCCAAAATTCTGCCGTTACCAAGAAAATCTGCTACATAGCTCCGTGTTTTCTGAAATCAGCGATTCTCTTCAGAAGAACCACAACTGTAAGGCTGCTGGGTTTCAGAGCAATCTTTTTCACCCTGTATAATATGCATCTGCATTTTCTACATGACTACCTGTGTCTGCTTTCCTTAATGACTTGACTTTTATCTATATTTATTGTTTTCATATCCTAAACAAACGTATGCTGGAGGGCCCTACACCTTCTAACATTTCAGAGAGTCATAGAGTGGTTTGGGTTGGAAAGACCTTAAAGATCATCTAGTTCCAACTGTCTTGTCATGGAACAGGGGACACCTTCCACTAGCCCAGGTTGCTCAAGGCTTCATCCAGCCTGCCCTTGAACACCTCCAGGGAGGGGATATTCACAACCTCCCTGAGCAACCTGTTCCAGTGTCTCACCACCCTCACTGTAAAGAATTTCTTCCTAATGTCCAGTCTACACCTGCCCTCCTCAAGTATGACTAAGAGTTCTCAGAGTGAATTAAAAGAAATCTCAGACACAAAAGCAAATTCTTCAAATTTTAAAACATCATAAGCAACGGCTAGGTCCATCTAACATCACAAAAACAGTTGCATCCTCTCTGGATTTAGCAGACTACTTGGTGGGTAGCTGTTAGAGTATGGTAGTTATGGTGCAGATGAAGACCACAAAGAGATGGCAAAGAAATAGAGGATGCCCTCCATACATGAACTCAATCAGCTGTAATGGTTTAGAGAAGAACATAATTGATGTCTGTCTTAGATCTAGAAAAGTGGGAAATATGAAGCCACTTACTCATTCCAGAGCAGCTCCACAATGTGAAGCCACAGTTGAATTCTTTATGATTGCATTCCCTATAGAAACTGACGTGACATTTTCATGGTAATGGAATTGCTACTCAAAGAAATATTTGTAACTGGAAAAGAAGGTAGGAGGAGGGGTGTAATGCTACTGAAAAATCATGATTTTCAGGTTTCACCAAAAAGCTTTGGAGCTTTTTCAGGCTTTCATCATAATGGAAATCACCTTGATGGTGAAGAATAGATACTTCATTGCATTAAGCATAAGGTATTAATGCACCACAAATAATAAGCCTCAGCAAAATTAAACATTTTTATACATTTAGAATATTTCTTACAGGCTATTTTTGTGTGGAAGAAATGAAAAATGTGTGCAGGTAAGGAATACACTTGTTGGTTCCTCTGTGACAGCTAATGTGTTCCCATGCTACAGCACCAACATTCCCTAGTAGAAACTGAGAAAGATCCTGCAGCTAATCCCCCTCTGATTAACTCAAGTTGTTACTGAAGGCAATAATACTTAATATTTTTTAAAAAAATCAAGTCACATATTGTGATACTCGATGGCCAGAGGTCTGTTCTGGGTTATATTTCCACATGACTTGTGAGAAATAAGCCAGGATGAACTAAGGAGCTTCACTAATAACAGTCTCTTGTCATAGTTATTTTTGAAACAAGCCACTGTTCTCCTCTTGTGCTGTGCTAGAGCTACGTTTGTAAAAGTCTGCTTTACATGCAGCAAAAAATAAAATACTGAATTGTGCTCCAGAGAATGTTTTCACATTATCCACATGTCCACATGATGGACAGGATAGCTGTCCATCAACCAGAATGAAATACTTTGATGGATTAATCCATTAATCTATTAATATTTATCACCTGATCCTATTTACCCTACAAGTTGGGGCATTTCTATGAAAAGGAAATAATTTTTCTTATGCAATCTCACTAGAAAGAGTTAAAGAAGTTCTGGACTTCGAAAAATCCAAGAGTACTCTTTTTAATGGTGGTGAGAAAACTTAGCATACTTGAGCTATCAAAAGCATCCTTTTATAATTTCTTCTATAATTTATTTAATAGTTTCATTAATTTGCATGAGGACAGGGATTTTTACTCCTGCTTTACTCCTTTCTTTATGAGAATCTAGACTCACGTGGGTTTTTGTACGCTTCAAAATGAGTTACAGTTTTCTTCTCCTTAGGAGATCACAGCTGCTTGACTCACTGTGATTAAAGGCAGCTTCCAGTAACAGGTGAAGGAATATAAAAACAATATCAAATCACTTTAAAAAACACTTCTCAAAACAAATTTGCTGTAAGAAAGACATAGGTACAGGAAACAAGAGGGAATGGATTTATTGACACTTCTTTCACACAACTTTCAAGACTTTAAAGCCAGAGGGAAATAAACTCATCCTAAATGATGCTAATAGAACTTTATACCAAGCACAACATGGTGTTCCCTCTTTCCTCTGACCCACCCAGTCAAGAAAGAAAATAATTTTTAGGGAAAACATGCCCTATATTAATTAACATGCCCAAGCAAAACTGTACTTGCTTTAACTGGAAATACTCTAGTCTTATATTAAAAATTATCTTATGCTCATTAAATTCCTCAGGCCAAGTCTTTCAACACCCTAATCAGTTCTAAGTCACACAGTTTTACTTCAGTAGCTTCTGCAGTATTAGCATCACCATTCCTTACACTATCATTAATACAGGACTTTTCTTTGTCTTTCCACATGACCAACCTGTGACAGAATAAAAGTGAGACATGGGTTAGGACTTGGTAATACAGACATCCATCCACCTTAAACCTCCTGTTTAAAGTGTAAATATAACCCAAGGATTCCTAGTCAGAATCACCTACCTGTATGTGGCTCAATAGAGAAGTAAGGCTGTCCTTCCAGAATGCTATAAACCAGTTTGGCACTGTTTCCATAAACTGGATCGTCTGCATCTGTAGCTGTTACTTTAGTAACAAAGGTGCCTAAATAAAAAGAAGACACAAATTTCCTATTTGCATAACAATTCAATAATTTGAAGCAAAATTTCATTTCTTTGTGAGTTGTCTGACAATAATAAAAGAAGAAAAAGAACATCAGCAACGACTTAAAACATTACTCGTGGAACACAACCACAACATTTTCCTTAAAGATGATATATGCCGACAGAGTGAATTTCTGGGTAAAAGAAAAACCTTTCTAGTAGCTGTATTATTTAAGGTTTCTTTGTAGAATGCATTTAAAGCTACCTGCTAGTTCTGTGTAGACTTCAAGCGTTTGTAAAGGAATCGTATCAAAAGGATATGAAAAAGAAGGTTAATAATACAATATGTTGCATTTTAAGATCTGCAAAATCACATTTGAAAGAACCTTGCCAACTTACAGAAACCACCTAGAAAAGCAATAAGAAAAAGAATTCTTTTTCTCCTCTTAGCTTCCAGCCATAATAATGGTTTGATATGGCCACAGTGACAATTAGAACAACATCTATTGTCTCTGAAATGAGTCTTTGCCACTGAGGGGGCCATTGTCTAGCCAGAGCTATAAATTCCATTCTCTGACCAAAAAATAGATGAAAAAAAAATTGGGAAATTGCTCTTTTTACTTCTTAGGCAACATAACACTTCCCATTTCTGAAAGCAACAAAAATCAAATGAAGTTCAGTCAGTTACATTAAGTGTGTTGCAGAGACTCTTTTTTTTCTGGATGACTTAAAAATATAATGATGCCATTAATTAGGCTAACAAGAACAACAATATCTGCAAAGGAAGAGAAAGCAAAAGTAGAAGACAGGTTAAAGGCTGAGTTACGTTTCCTATATTCAGAAAGGAGAAGAATTACAGAGGAAAATACCCCCCCCCGCCCCCGCCTCTGGCTAGGGCAATAAAACCAGCCTGCTTTTCCTTCTCACACTTCAAGTGAAGCTGAATCCAAATAACATGTCACATCAAGACAGCAACAGCAAACTCAAGGAGGGGGAGATCCCTTTGGCACATCCTTGCATTGCACTCTCTTTTTTCTGTGCAAGGCACATTACTCCTATGGCACTGGACGGTTTTGTGAGCTACAGTACCTGAAAATAATTTTGAGGCAAGTTTGCATATTTAGAGATAATTTGCATATCACCCAATAGCTTCCATTTTGTGCTTTCCCACCTGCCCACTTCAAATACCAGGGCAGAATTTGTGATGGGCACAAGGGACCTTGCTTATAGACTGGAAGTTCTGCAGCTCCTGAAGATGCCGCAGGTTTGCTGCATGGGAACAATGAGATAATTCCTAGGGAAAGGAATGTAGGTTGCATAAAAATAACTCACTAGAGGAAGAAAAAAAATTAAAAATCCTCTGGCTTGTACTTGTCATTTTGGCTACTGGCATAAATTTAGCCTTTCTTACAAAGAGAGAACATCAATGCAGGGAAGCAGATCAACAGACTGTCATGCAAGCTCTAGCATGGCCCCATCTGGCAGGAAAGTGATCCACCAGCTTCCCTCTTGCTGCTCAGCAGGGACCAGAAGACTCCACATGGCTTGCAGCTGATGTGCACTATGATGAAGAGGAATACAACACTGATGACTACTATGTTGCAACTACCTTTGATAGACACTTGCTGAACCTGTTCTTACAGACATGCAAACTCTTTATGTTTTGAAGCTTAGCTTTTTTGACGTTGAAAGGTGATCTAATACCTTAGCTTTAATATAATAATCTTAAACCTGGCTCTGGGCATCGGAGATAGACTTTATGCTCAACTTTATGCTTGATTTGGAAGGAATGACCATTAGAAATCTGGTGTCTGACCAATTAGAAATGTTACTGCAAGGCCAGATGCTAACAGACAATCCCTGGTAGCTTCAAGTGAAAATGGTAAAGGGGATAGATGATATAAAGGTGGTCTCCAGCCATGCAGCAAGTACAGCAGTTTCTGGCTGTAGATGGCATCCTCAGTGTCCTGCTTCTGACACAGGAGAATCAAAACAGTAAGAGGGAAGCAACCATGGGGCACACTCAGAGGTCATGGCATCAACTACAGAAAATAAATGACACAGGCACCAGTAACAAGGAAGTATGCAGGAATCTTTAGTTTAAATGTTGCAGGAACAGATGAACAAAAGGACTTCTCATGGCTTGCCCAGAATAGTTGCACAGCATGAAAAGATGCAGCTGCTAGAATTGTCTCACATGTTTTAGTTTTGTTGACCTACCTTCTGTAAGTCATACACCAGTTAAGAAGTTCTAGATTCTGGTGTTCCTGCAGAAAGCCATCTCTTAGCCAATCTCTATCTCCACTCTTGCAGAATTCAGGTCATAGCCACACCATCCCTGAAGGACATTCTCTGCAGTTCACAGTTGCTGTCCCATGTGTGATACCAAATCAAAGGATTATAGAATTGTTTTGGTTGAAAAGACCTCTAAGAGATGAAGTCCAGATATCACCATAAGGCCATTAAACCATGACCTGAAGTACCATTTGAACACCTCCAGGGACAGTGACCCCACCACCTCCCTGGGCAGCCTGTTCCAGTTCATGACCACTCTTTCAGTAAAGATTTTTTTCCAAATATGAGGGTAGAGGTCAGTGCTTTCTTCAAAGCATTCAAACTGAAATCTCAAGTGATGTACTAAGCTTCTGTGTCTACCATCATAACACTTCTGTTTTGTAATCTTCCATGACAGAAGATTTTTGTGCAAAAGATAACAAAATGTGAAATGGCTGGAATAAGATAAGGCTCATCAGAGTGAAAATTTTTGTAAGAGTATTTATCTGGACTCTTCCACTTTGTTTCCATGATATACTTTATACACAAAGGAAAATAAAGAAGTGAAACTGTTGACTTCTTTGAGATTGTGTTTGATTTGCCTAGCTGGTTCTCATTTCAAAGGACTTCAGCATAATTACATTGCTTGTTTAGAAAGAGTTGATATATAAATGTCTATTCTTGTCTCATTTCACTTGAGAATTCCTGAAGACTTTTATAGATATTTATTCCAAGATTTGAAAACTTAAATGCCTATGCTGATTCTTTGATAAACGCATCCTTTGTCCCAAGTAGTCATTAAACTTTAAAGCTGAATAAGCCTTAATAAAAAGAGGTGTCTGACATTGCTTCCAGTCATGATGCTTAGCTCTCAAGATTTTTTCCTTGTGATATAAAATAATGCAATCACTTACTGGGGCTCCAAGTTTATCTGATATTTATACATTCAAAAAACATATCTCAGAATCACAGAATGTTAAGGATTGGAAGAGACCTTGAAAGATCATCCACTCCAACCCCCCTGCCAGAGCAGGATCACCTAGAGCAGGTCACACAGGAATGCATCCAGGAGGGTTTAGAAAGTCTCCAGAGAAGGAAACTCCTCAACCTCTCTCTGGGCAGCCTGCTCCAGGGCTCTGTCATGCTCACAGTGTTTTTCCTGACAGTCATGTGGAACCTCTTCTGCTCCAGCTTGCACCCACTGCCCCTTGTCCTATTACTGAACATCACTGAGCAGAGCCTGGCTCTGTCCTCCCAACACTTCACATCTTTATAAACATGAATGAGGTCACCCCTCACTCTCCTCCAGCTAGACAGACCCAGCTCCCTCAGTTCCTTTTTTCTCACAGGGAAGATGTTCCACTCCCTTCACCACATCTAATAATTCCCATTCACTGCTGATAAACAGAAAAGTTCAGTGGGGGATATGCTTCTTTTTCTTTCCATTAAGGTCACTAGAAGTGTGAGTATAATAAAAGGAATGGAAAAATACTTTCCTTGCTGATAGAAACCAATTTCATAGAATCATAGAATGGCTTAGGTTGGAAGGTACCTTAGAGATCATCTCCAACCTCCCCACCATGCCAGCACACCTCTCAGCTAGACTCAGCTGCTCAAGGCCTCATCCAACCTGGCCTTGAACAGCCCCAGGGAGGAGGCATCCACAACCTCCCTGAACCTCCCTTGTGCAACCTGTTTCAGACTGTCACCAGTTTTTCACCCTGCCAGCCTCTGCCAGTCAACACTTCATTTCCAACCATCATACAGAGCTCTGAGAAGCTCTGACAAATTCAGTCATTTGCTCCCAACAATCTTAAATTGTTTAAAATTTAAAATTTAAATTGTGTAAAATTAAATAAATTGTTTGTGAAAGATGTAAGCTATCAGGAAACAGAAATTAAGGAAATTACTTCCACTATTCAAATTAGTTAAGCTTTTACATAGTTTAAATGCTATCACCTTTAATTTTAACTTTTTTTTTTAACACCTTGATTCAAATCTGCAAGTGGGAAACTTGCCACATGAGTATGTTCACACTAGCAATGAGAAGTCTATAAAGGAGCAAACTCTGTCCCCTTTGCAGCTGCAGACAGTGGTGTTAGATCTGGTTCTGCTGCAAGGGTCCAGATGCTAAGGGTCCAGAAGAAGTAGCAATCTATGCAAAGGGTCCAGAAGAAGCAGCAACCTATTCCACTCCCCAGAGTGACAAAATCCTAGGTA
The DNA here is from genome assembly GCF_027791375.1 of Indicator indicator. Classification (NCBI taxonomy): domain Eukaryota; kingdom Metazoa; phylum Chordata; class Aves; order Piciformes; family Indicatoridae; genus Indicator; species Indicator indicator. The sequence goes on from NC_072028.1 coordinate 4,208,012, forward strand.
TGAAGAAAATATTTGGAGAACTGAGAGATTCTTGAGGGAGAAAAGTAATGCAGAAAAAGTTCCTATGGCTTGTACTGGTCATTTCTTTTGGCTACAGGCATAAAATTAGCCATTCTTACAGGGAGAGAATACCAATGAAGCAGAGCAGATCAGCAAACTGTCATGCAAGCTCTAGCATGGCCCCATCTGGCAGCAAAGAGATCTACCAGCTTCTCTCCTGTTCCTCAGAAAAAAAGGAACTCAAACTATGGCTGCTCTTCAGGCAGTCTCCCCAACACAGCAGAACTCTCTGCACTTCGGATTATCAAGTAGGATTTTACTCTGCTACAGACACTACGGCTCTAAACTACATGTAGATAAATATTTTTTACATGCATAATGTGCTTAAAGTTTTAAAGATAAAAAAAAATGCATTGGAAAAGCAGTAAGAATGCAGGGAAGATTATTTACTAAGTAAATACTCTTTGAAAAACAACATTCTGGGTTCTGCCCAGCATAGAAACAGCCAAAGGTTTCTGTTTGTGCTTAATTTTGACTGCATTTGGCTTGTGTTTGTTTCTTTGTCAATGTTACAACAAACTCATTTAGCTAGAGAATATAAATTTGAACTGGTGCCATTTTTACAAGAAAGCCACTGTTGTAGTCCAAGTCACTGTTGTCCTAATTACAATAATATAGCAGTTTTATGTAATATGGCCCAACAACATAAACACTGCTTCTTTTAGCTTTATGTACCTAATATTGCTTTCTGCAAACCAAACCCATTTTTTCAACAGATGAGGCAAACTGTAAGACTTTCAATTAAAAAAAAACTTTCTGCATTTTTTTCCCTTTTGTTTTCCTTTTTTTTTTTTCTCCTGAAGTACACTTTTGCAATGCTAATGACCCTGTGATTAAATATGGACTGCAAAGAGATTCAACAGATTTTAATTAATGAACACTTCTAATGTGATTTAGCCATTAACCATTGCTGATTGTTTTACTCTGTTAGTGTCAGGTTTCCTAGCTCCTCTTTGCAACAGGCTAGCAATCAGAGATGCAATCAACAATAAAAGTATTTTTATATGGCTAGGTATAGCCTGTGTTTGCTAGCAAACTAAGATTAAAAGGCATCATAAAAATAAGATGTGTGTGTGTTCAGTTAGTGCTCTTCTGTTGTTTTGGCTGTATTTTTATGTGCAAGTCAGGGTGCAGATTCTGCACATTAGTCAGAAAGAAAAATGTGCACGCTGCCCCAAGGAGCAGGAAAGCAAATTTCCTCCTGTGGAAGTGAAATGTGTGTATTGAAAAAAAAACAACCCAACTTGTATGTTGCAAAGGAGGTAATGCATAGCTGGTGCCAGACATCTACATGAATCCATATTCAGTGAAGCAACCATTTTGTTGAAAGATTGTAATGGTTGGGAAAAATAAAAAATGGGACCATCATGCAACCCAGTGGGAGCAGGTTGTCTCATTTTCCTAGGGACTTCTGGACTGTTGGTTTAGTTTTGTTTTCTTATGCCCTTTCTGGTCTCCCTCACTCTTTCTCTCCTACTCTTCCCAAATCTTGACAGGCTGAAATCACCATTTCATTCAGTAGCTCTGCTTACCGACCTGACAAGGAATTAAGAGTATATTTACATGAAAAAAGACCTATCATTGTTTACCAACTCTTTTGTTTCTCTAAGAGGATCACTGTGCTTCAAAATCTCTAGCTAGATTTTGAGTTTGGCTGACAGCAACCCTGCAGTCCAGAGTGGTCAGAGCTAAGCATTGTTTGTATTCAGCAGGTCAGATAAGCATTCTTTCCAAAATGAAGCTTTTTCTTCACTGTCCTTCTTTGCTATAATCTCTCAGGTAGCAAGACACTTGTTGTCATGGTAACAATTTTTTATTGAATAAAACGGCAATAATCTCATAAAAAGCTGTATAACTTCTTGACATGTAAATTATTACTGCCTCAAAGCTGAAAAAAGACCCTTATTCTTATTTGTTTTTAATTGTTGCTGATGTTTAAAAATACAAAAGCATCCTTTTAAGCCTTTATTATCCTGCATTATTCCATGGGACCATTTCTAAACACATAATCCATGAACTCGAGATTTTGCTAACCAAATAAAGGAAAAGTCTGTGGAACAGAAATCTGTCTAAAGCACTTCAGAACTTGTTAACATATGCAAAATAGGCACTGAAAATATTATCATTGGTATTTTAAACTGCAGAGCTTGGTCTCCATGCAGATATTCACACATACATGTGTGAGCATGTTTTATGAGGATTTTAGGGGCACGTTATTTCACTTCTACCTTTCACATCAGCACTTGAATGGATTTCTATTATTATTAATAGCTACTTTATTGCCGAAGATCTAAAAGCCTAATGCATGCATCGAGTCTCACAATGCAAGAAAGTCCTCACCCCAAAGACTCCAAGAGCCAAGAACCAAGAAATTCAAATGCAGAGAGAGCAGGAGATGAGAAGAGGATGTAAAGGCTCCTGGGCAGCACTGCTGTCAGCACACAGTGGTGCTGCTGCCAGCACACAGTGGTGCTGCTGCCTGACCTACCTGCTGTCAGGTCAACACACCCACCCCACAGTGCCTGCAGTGTGTAGGCATCTTACAAGAGTTTTAAGGTCTGATTAAGAACAGATGACAGAGGTCTTGTGTGGATTTTTCAGATCTTCCCACACCTCAAGAAAAGCCAAAATACCAAAAATACCAAAATAAAATACCAAAATACCAATACCAAAAATAAAAAAGCATTTGCTAAGTGTCCAGTGGATCACAAGAGCTGTAAAATTAATGGGGGTGGCAAGTGACAGCCTAAGCAGTGGTAAGGGGTACAGAATGGTCCACTAAAGGACAAATGGGCAACTTACACCTGACATGCTAGAGGGACAACAAGGCCAGCATGAATTCTACTCTCTCTCTAGAACAATCCTGGACACAGCCACTCCTGGAGGGAGAAATGAGAAAGAAAATTTGTGCACTGTACAGATGAAATACTGATATGTGGGTGATGAGAACTGTATAAGTACATAGATACAAGACTTCACTTAATCTTCTGCAAAGAGAAAAACAACAACAAAAGCTTCCTTACAATGAGAAATTGTACAAGGAGGAATAGCTCCCCAAGGGAAATAACAGAATTCTTCTCACTGAAGAGTTCACTCTATTGCACAGGCTGCTAGATAATGTATTCTAAGGGAAAATCCTAGAAAGACAGGAAGATTAACTAATGGGGTAATTTGTTTTTCCCAGCTGTAATTTATTTGACTTTAAGTAGTGAAATACTGTGATGCTGTCACGATCTTGTTTATGGTGATTAAGGTAAGGAAGAATGAAAAGAGGGTTATTCATATAACTCAGTTTTAGGCTCAACTGGCTAAATTAGATATTAGCCAGTACCCAGTTGCACTAGCTTTCTGCTCTAAGGGAGAAAGATAGAATTGTCCTCTCATGGGATCCTTCTTTCTCAGCTGACCAGAGAGGAATCCACATTAAATTAGGCAGCTAATGTGAATGCCTTAATTTCAATCATGCAACTACTCTTGTATGTAGATGGCACTCAAAATAGGCTCTATCAGCCTACAATATTAGCCATCCAGGAACTTTAAGCACAGAAGCTGCCACATCAACATATAGGGCAAGGACAAATCCTGCAAGAATTCTGTTTTCATTTACATTTATTCCCATATATATATGAACACCTATGTGCACTTAAATAGAATCATAGAATCTTAGAATCAGACAGGGTTGGAAGGGACCACAAGGATCATCCAGTTCCAACCCCCCTGCCATGGGCAGGGACACCTCACACTAGATCAGGCTGGCCAGAGCCTCATCCAGCCTGGCTGCAAACACCTCCAGGGATGGGACCTCAACCACCTCCCTGGGCAACCCACTCCAGGGTCTCATCACTCTCATGGGGAAGAACTTCTTCCTTACGTCCAGTCTGAATCTCCCCACTTCCAGCTTTGTTCCATTCCCCTTAGTCCTATCACTACCTGATAGCCTAAACAGTCCCTCCCCATCTTTCTTGCAGGCCCTCTTCAGACACAATAAGGTCACCTCAGAGCCTTCTCTTCTCCAGACTGAACAGCCCCAACTCTTTCAGTCTCTATAGATAATTTTATACAGTGCATAGAATCACAGAATGCCAGACTCAAAGGGACCACAAGGATCATCTGCTTTAAACTTTCCGTGTGATCGTGTGGTGGAAATAAGCTGGCCCAGCACCTCTGTCAAGCTGAGTCTTAAAACTGCCCAATGTAGGAGACTCCACTGCTTCCCCTAGGAGATGATTCCAATGTCTGACTCTTTTCATAGGAAAACATTTTCTTCTGGAGTCCAACAGAAATCTCCCCAGCAGTAACTTGTACCCCTTGCCCCTTGTCTTTTCCATGGGACTCCTCATAACAAGGGAGTCTCTGTTTTCCTGGTAGCCACCCTTTATGTACTTACCCTTATGGACTTACTGAAATAAACTGTAACTGATATCTTTCCTATTCAGTTTTTAAAAAATAATCTAAAATATTAGAGCAACAAAGCATTTCTTGCTTGTTGTACTAGTTTGTTTTACACAGTCACAGAATCAGAATCACAGAATCAATAAGGTTGGAAAAGACCTCAAGGATCACTAAAGTCCAACCTGTCACCCAAGAACTCATGACTACTAAACCATGCCACCAAGTGCCACGTCCAATCCCCTCTTGAACACCTCCAGGGATGGTGACTCCACCACCTCCCTGGGCAATCATATGTAACAACACTGAAATGCACAGATGAAGAAACTTCAGAACTCAGTACTTTAGAGATTTACAGGAGATGACAGATGTTGCTCCCAAAAACTGGTAGTCTAAACCCAATGTTTTAACACCTGAAAACTGAGTCTTAGGAAAAAAAACCCTGAAAGAATCAAAGAGGAGCAGCTTGGTCAACAGTAGGAAATAAATACTACAAGAAATTACGAAGTACTATGCAGTTTAATTCAGGAAACCGTTTCCTGTTTCCCCCAGGAAAAGAAAATCTTTTCCTGTATCTCTGATATACTCAGTCTGGTTTAGAAGAAGAGAAATCTGAGTTGTTTCTTCCAAATGCTACATATTTCTTAATGCAGTTTTTAGAGCAGTGAGTTAAAAAATGTTACTAACATTCAGTATGTGCATGAGTCAAAACTCTCTGAACAACTGAATACACTATCACATGTAAAACACTGGGTTGAGATTGCTCATGTGACATTTTAAGGACTTTTTATTATGTGAGGGAAATGGTAAAAAAATGTATTGCATGCAAATGTGTAACAGCAGAAATATGCAAGGTGCTTGCTATGCATAGGAGAAAAATGCTTTCTGTACAGCCCACAGACAATGGAGGAAGCTGGCAGCCTTCAGCATTCTACAGCTGTAAAATGAGGGCTGTAGGAAGCGTGGCTGTGAAATCTAATAAATTGCATATTGGACAATTTATTGTGCATAAACTAATTGTTTTAGAACTCTGCTGCTGTTTTAACACGATCATTTGGAAACACAAATGTTTTAGATCAGAAACATATATTCAGATGTAGTGATATAGATAACTGGCAATTACCCTTGCTGATGCTACATACTGCTTGGATTTAGCTTGTGTGGATGTAATAAGAAAGGACACTGCCTTTTCAGTTTTAAGGTTGGCAGTTCTTTTGCTACAAATTATAAGATGGTGCCATTAGAGAGCCTGCAGGTATTCCTTTCTAAAGTCTCCTGGGTGGCTGTTTGCTAGGATTAGAATACAGCCTGTAACATCACAGGCAACAATAGAAGGGTAAAATATATTTTATGTTCAGCTTAAAGAATTATGTTTTCTTTTCATGTCACTTTTTTTTTTTTTTTAATTCTCCCTTTAGATATCACCCTGACTATAGAATATTAATTGATGTTTGTCAGAGAAGGGAGAAACAGCTATTCTTTTGTTCAGGACTTTTCAAAGACTGGTTGTCTCTAATCAATTGACTATTTCATCAGCATTCCTCATGTAAGGTCCCCAGGCAAAAGACAGTAAAATTGGATGATCACTGTACACTACATTTCCAAGCAGGGAAAGTACCATAAGGTTTGTCAATGCTGATGGAAGTTTCAGGTTATGCTCAGGTGTATTGTATTCAAATACAAATAAATAATAAAGCAGCCCTGGCTGTTTACTGCAGAAATTCATTCATTTCTAACTTTCTGTTGTAAACCCTGAAAACAGCTGGTCTAATCTTGCAGCTTTGAAGCTCTGCCTGCTTTGTTTAGTACACTGAAGTGTATAATGCCAGCAACTGTAACCCAGGTTGAAAAAGCAGACTCTGAAGTATTGCCCGCAGGCCACTGCGGAGCAAGCATATGGCAGCAGAGACCATTTGGGCCCCAGGGAAAAGGGAGAGTTGAATCAGCTGCCCAGCAGTACTCCACTGGCTGATTCAGGAGAAAGCTGTATTGACATCAGCTCCACAGGCAACCCCTTTCCTGTATTTGTGGAGGAACATTAGCTGCTGCAGGTCCAGCAACTAAACAAAGACAGAGGAAACAGTTTGGGGCATGACCAGCAACAGATCGGAATTGGATCAGAGTCTCATTTTCCCAAATGTCAAGTGTGTCCATCAAAGAGATGTCTAACACAGGCCTCTGAATTAGCAGAGTTTGGCAACTATTGCTCCCCGGTGTCCTAAAGCCAAACCTTTTGTGTTAGCAGAGTGATACAAGTGATATTAATAAAAGTTTCTGTGAAAATATTACCACATTAAACTTCATGTTCTGACCTAGAACTTTTTTTTGGTTTACTTTATGGTTAGAACTTGCCTATATTCCCCACAACTGGAAAAAGAGGGAACATATTTCAGCCCAGTTCTGTAACATTTCATCAAGCCACAGCCTGGCAGAACTCTCTACTGGTCTGACTTCCTCTCATTTGTCTGGTTTCCACTTTGGCATCATCCCCTGGCCAGCAAGGGGGCTCCTGTCACAAGCATAGCTGTTTGGAAAAATGAATTGTCACGCTTTCAAAGCTAACCAGGCACAAAACTTACCACTGTTTTAAACATTCCTTTTTTTCTTCAAATGTTAACAACTGGGAAAACAGTGAAAAATCTGTGCTAGGAGTAGATTTCAGCTTGTAACCAGAAGAGAATGTACCAAAACCGGTGCACGCTCACTCAGTAACTTGCTCACGTAAAATACTCTTCAGTACCACAGGTACTGAATTTGATTATGCACAAGATGAACAAGCAGAGGAACAAGACAACAGGAAGATATACATTTTCTAACAGCTGTTACCTTGCTGCCATATTTTAGAACATCTGCTGGGTTTTTCCTTGGCTTTTGCACTCCGTTTGCATTTACCCTTTGGGCTAATTTGTAGTTGACCCCAGTAATATAGTCCTTTTACTCTACAATTTGGTGACAAACTATCATTGATTTAGCAGTCATGCTCAGTGGCTTAAAAATCAATGAATATATAGGAAAAAAAGCCAGTAAGACAGTGTGGTTGATCTTGATAACATTTGAGGTGAGGTTTTCAGCATAACTTCCTAATTTATCCAGTTATTTTATTGCTATTCCTATCAGATATTGCATCTTGATTGCATACTGAGCAGATTTTGTCCCTTTACAAAGAATTTATAACTGGAAGAGAACTAATACCTTTGAGAGAACTGGAAAGAAAAGCTACACTGTGTACAGTGTGTTTCTACTAGACATGGTTAAACTAAAGGATTCTGTTCTCCTTCTGAAACAAACAAAACCCAAACAAACAAAAAAAAAAAAGAAGAAAGAAAAGATTGAATTATTTCTTTTTTTTTTAACAGTGGCTTAATCAAGGGTAAACTTTGATCCAAAGGAAAACATTGCTGAGTAGGTATGCCTGTGCCAAAACTGAAAAATGATATTCTAACTCAACTGAAAGCCTAGACCCTTTCCAGTAAAGACCTTTTCCCCCCTCAGTAAATAGTTTTTGTGGAAGCATTTAAGGACAAAAATATTATTCTGAGCTTGTCACACCGTTAGTATTTTCAAGTGTGAAAGGCAAAAGCACTACTAGAGCAATGGCAGACTGAACTGCACTGTGTTTTAAGATGGGGGTTTTGTGATTGTCAGGAGAGTTCTTAATATTTGGAGATTGTTAGTTTGTCTGATTACCTTAATTCAGGCAAAGTATGAGAGAATTCTCTTCCCTTATGGCTTTTGTTCTTTTTCCATCTGTGTCCTTTTTTATTTCACCAACACGTTTGTCACTCCGCTTCTGTTGTCTTCTGTCTTTCAACATGACACAAGCTGTCTAAACACTCTCGGCTTCACTAAGAACAAAATCAAGAAATTTCACTCCTCATTCCTCTCCTGAAAAAATGATCCTGAAACTATCCTGTTGGGAGACAATATCTGGTTTTCCTCCCATTATTACCTTTGCAGCATACTTTCAGGGAATTCGAGATTCTGTGCATAGCTGAGAAACAGAAACAGCAGGTACTGGAGGAGGGGATGATGTGTTGTTTTCCCTTTCCCTTTCCCTTTTCCTTTTCTTTCCCTCCCCCCTTTTCCTTTTCTTTTCTTCTCCCCTTTTCCTTTTCTTTCCCAACCCTTTTCCTTTCCCTTTTCTTTCCCAACCCTTTTCCTTTCCCTTTCCTTTACCTTTTCTTTCCTCCCCCTTTTCCTTTTTTTCCTTTCCCTTTTCCTTTTCTTTCCTTTCCCTTTTCCTTTCCCTTCCCTTTTCTTTTTCCTTTCAATTTTTTATTGTTTTTCTTTTCCTTTTTTTCTCCTTTCCTCTTTTAATAAGCTACAGGAGAAGTTCCAGTTGCCTCCGTGGATGTTCTAAGATTGTTCAATCATTTACATACCATGCTATCTTCACTGCAGCCATACATACTGAGCTCATAGGCAAATAAGAAGGGAAAAAAAAAAAAAAAAAAAAGAGTCATGTCATGGGTTTCTTCCTCCCAGAGGCTTAACTGAGTCTCTTTTTAAAAGGTTTTAACTGGGCTTCATTCCCAGTGTGTCCCTTTACATCTAAATGTGATTAAACAAGATTTACAGACAAATTGAATTATTTCCTATTTGTGCAATGCAATACTCTTACAATGAAGTGATTCCACAGATTTCACTTTTTGATCTTTAATTCCTTAAGAAAATTAATATCAGAATTAAAAGATTAAAGTGCTCAGTTTCAGCAAAGAACATGTTCTCCATATACACTATTAGCTTTCACAAGCAAATTCATCGTTTTGGACTCAGGGAGCAGGGCTCGCTATGGTAGATTACATAGGAATTATGTGGACAAAAAAAAAAAAGATGAAAGAAGGGAAAATGTAATTTAGTTCTCAAAAATTCTGGAATGTGCTCCTCTCTTTCCTCAAAGAGAGAAATAAATTATTTCAGAATAACTCTGCACACTGACGCTACACAGCACTCAGTAGGTGTGTGGGTGTGCATTCTGTGAAGACAGCTGAAAAGTGAGCATCATTCCTACCGGAGATAACAGAGTGTAAAACTAATCGTATTCCTACCAGAGATAACACTAATCATCTCTGCAGAAAGCAGTGGGAGGAAAGCCATGCAAATCCTTCCTTTTGTTTTAGCAGGGAAGCAGGATTTTCCAGATATCACCGATACGTAACATCGCAATCCAACAGGCTGGCTCGTGGCCATATCCGTGTGATCACCTCACATTCTGGCATGCACACACATCATACACACACAGCCTGCACGCACACTGCACTTTGCACATCCTCACAGTGCCCTCTGCTCCAGATAGTAATGCAAAAATACCACTGATGCTCATATAATACATCTCTTCCAACAAGGGACATAAAACTCATGCAGAGAGTGGGTTCAGAGGAGGGCCACAAAGATGATCAGAGGGCTGGAGCACCCCTCTATGAAGATAGGTTGAAAGAATTGGGACTGTCCAGCCTGGAGAAGAGAAGGCTCCAGGGAGACCTTATAACTACATTTCAATATCCTGAGGGGACCTACAGGACTGTGCAGAAGGGCTTGTAGCGATAGGATGAGGGGCAATGGTTCTAAACTGCAACAGAACAGATTTAGGTTGGACATAAGGAGGAAGTTCTTCACTATGGGAGTCAAAAACATTGGAACAGGTTGCCCAGGGATGTGGTTGAGGCCCCATCCTTGGAGACATTCAAGGTCAAATTTGATGTGGCCCTAGGCAGCATGATCTAGTTGAAGGTGTCCTTGCTCAGTGCAGGGGGTTGGACAAGAAGACCTTTGAAGGACAAGAAGACCTGTGAAGCTGTGAAAACCAGTATCTGATGTACCTATCAGAACAACTGCACTTTGCTAGAACCTCAACATTATCTTACAGAATAATGAGAGGTTAATCTTGATTTTATGCATTGATTTTCACAGAGGTCCAAAAATAAAATGCCTTGTACTGCATCGCCATTACATAAGTGCTATATATATAGCACATGAGTTCCTCTTCTGTTTCAGAGCAGTCAGAATTGGTACAAGCACTTTGAGGAAAGAAGAGGTTTAAGCAGAAATTTGGTTTATCCCAAATAAGAACAGTGCCTAGTAATGACTGTGTTGTAGAAATGTCAAGGCTGAAATTAACAGTGGGTGGGGATCTCTTTAAGAGGAATTAAGTAAGTGGATAATGGAAGTAAAATACTCTTAGGGTGGCAAAAAAAAATCCTTGTACTCTGAAAGGAGACAGGTTATTATAAACATTATAGAGGAGTTGAAGTAATTTGAAAAGGACTAACAAAACTTAAAGAAAGTGCAAATAATTTCTAGGGCATCATTAAGTACAGCTTTTGACATTGCTACCTGTGGGATAAAGAGGGAGGCAAAAGGAAATAGTAACAGCAACACTAGTGAAAGGGTGAACATTCTCATCTTCAACTTTCCAGCCTTGAACTTTAGTTCCATCAGAGATTAAGACTTGACTGGGTCTGCTGCACAGACATAGTCATTCATGACCCATGCAACACAACAGCAAACACACTCTGAGTTTTGAAGCGGCAGCTGAGAAATAGGTTTTGCTTTTCATCAAAAGAGCAGAAGTATCTGTTTGTGCTTCTTCAGAGCTTGAAAACATGCACCTCTAGTAAGGGCACATAAACAACACACAAGGTCCAGAGAAAATTTTATCTGTTAATTCATCTCTCACAGTTTTCTTTACATTTTTCCCCTTCTCTTTCACCCTAACACTTTTCTCAATTGTTTCATTGCTGTCATTGGACTTTTACGATATGTTAAACCTGATGCTAATCAACTCACTAGGTTGTATTAATCTGATCTTCTGACTAGTTTCCTGCCAAAGTTTTGGGGTTTTACCTTCCTCTTCTTTACAGTAAATACTCCTTGGATCAGGATGTCTTTACTAAGGATTATAAATGTTGTTCACATGCACAGATATGAATTATTTTTACAGCAGCCTTTGTGATCAGAAACAATCTTTTCTTGTCTGCATATATCTTCATTTCCTTCTTTCCTAGAATACCAGACAAGTCCTATTCATGTAAGGACCAACTGCCTTCAGTGTGCTGGGTTTTTTTTGGGTTTTTTCTTTTTTGTTGGGTTTCGAGGTGGTGGGGGGAGAGGTTTTTTTGATTTGTTTGTTTGTTTAACCAACTTTATTTAATTAAGCCATTTTCTTGCCTAAAGCTTGGCAAAAATATCTCCTAAAAGCAGGTCCATATTATGTTTGTGCTGCTGCATAATTAAAAGTAACTTAACAAATTGAACTTCTGTTTTGGTAAAAGGACTGATACACAGGCTTGAAAATTCACGTATCAGTTTCAACACAAGTCATTCCATGCAACCAAGACAGGGAAATCTGTTGGAGAAGTGTTGATAAAATAAATGAAGTCTGGGGTATCACCATCTAGTTAGCACACCATGCTTATATTTGAAAATGACCTGGTAGAGCTCATTGTACTGAATGTGAGAGGTCTGTTGTGGCTGCTCACATTCCTCCTCTTTCTAACTATGACATAGTGGTGTGTTTGCAACTTTTTGATAGGGTGTTGCTTTAGTTTACAAATTGCTATGGCACTCCTTCAATTATCTCACTTGGACAGGTGTAGACAAATTTCTGAAAAACACATCCTCAACCTAATACTAGACAATATTAGAATTTACTCTGCATTTCAAGGGCAGATTCTTATGTCCTTGCTTATACAGAATTGAAACTGACTCTTTGGTTTGATAAGTTTACTTCCCCTTTGCTTTAGTGAAGGCTAAATATCACCTGCACTTGATATGTATGTGCCAGTAGGGACTCAAGACCTGAGTGCATAAATATGTACCTCTGTAAGTACATACTTCTGCATTTGCAAATGCAGAACAAAGGACAAACTATGCACAGAAAAAGCCCCAACTAATATACTAATCCACGAGGAAATCAATTCACATTCATCTTGCTAAATAAATAAATATAAGCAAAACGTGTTAAGAAGATTATTTCTCCCCTTTCGTACTGTTAATTTTGTCTTTTCACCATCTTTTTCCACAGTTTTCTCTGTTTCCCACTCACAAACCCCATGTCTAATTGGTTAAGTCCACTCTAGAGTCTAACCATCAATTCCCAGGCAAAGCATCTTTCATTTCAATGTTTTCGTCTGATTAGACTTTCACTTAGAGGAAAACAAATAAGTATGTATCAACATACTGCAAGTGCTACATCTGTGTATGAAAATACACAAACAGATAATTAAACATCAACAAACTATCAATAGGATTAGAGTATCATGTTGGAACAAATCTTGATAAATCCTTCTCAAAAATGATACTCTTAACTACAGCGTCATAAGGGGAATATAAATTCAGCCCACTGAAGTGTTGTTGGACAAAGAAAGACACATTAATACATCTGCTAGTCATTTTCTTACTACTAAGGGACTCCACTGTTGTGCTGCAGATGAAAGCTTTGGCCAAGGAGAGATTTGAAAACATGCAAATGAATGCTAACGACGTAATAAATATCTTATTATTCATCAACCACTCACTGGCATACTGGCATCATTTGAGCTGTGAGCAGCAAAGTTCATCAATGGTCAGACATACATACCTACAACAGACATTTCAGGGACTGTGGCATGATATGGCCCATCCACAAACTCTGGGGGATTGTCATTGATGTCTTGAACCTTGATAATGAATTCTGAAGGAGGCTCCAGAGGTTGATTTGTGTCTCTGTCGACTGCTTGAGCCGTTAGAGTGTATTCAGCTTTTTCCTCACGGTCAAGCCTTTTCATGGCATGAATGTCTCCAGTCTTGTCATTGATCACAAAGATTGTTCCAGCACCATCTCCTGACAGGATATACTTGATTTTGCTACTGCCAGGATCCAGGTCTGTGTGTAACTAACAGGTAAAAAACAAAAAAACAACAAAGCATTTAAAGATGAAAGTTGCACCCAGAGTACTTTTTGCATTGGTCTAACCACACATTTGTCAAGCTGTTCTTTTGTACTTTAATCTGAGCACCAGTGATCCATATCTCAGCTTGAATACACAAGGAGAGTAGGGATTTGTATGCATACTAATCAAAAGTGAGTGTAATCATAGGCATAATTAGACTTTCTATTTAAAAAGCAGCTGTTATATATATTTTAAATCCCTGTTCTGAAATGTAAATGTCTTCAGAACTATTAGCAGTCAAAACGAACAAGCACAAAACTCCTTAACCTATTAGATCAAAGGGCAAATAAAGGATTAACAATAATACATATTTTAATTTAGTTTCTTAGTTTTAGTAATTACTTTTAGAGTATTTTGTGGTGATTGAAAATGGCTGAAGGCTGGCACCTATGTAAATGTTGTAAGGGACAGCATTCACAATAATTTAAAAAGGTATCAACTCTCAGCAGGAGGTTCCAAGATCCATATTGTAAAAGTATTTTTCCTGAAAGAAAGCTTTCTTAAAGCGAGTTTCCATAAACAGAAGAACCCTTGCACATATCTTCCATTTTCCTCAATGCTCCATTAGAAAATAATATTTAAGTTGGAATTGACTTTCAAAAAAACAAAATAGGATTATAAAAATCTCAGACAACACGGGAAAACCAGGTTTTGTGTTTGATTTTTTGTTTGCTTGGTTTTTTGTTTGTTTGATTTTGGTTTTGTTTGTTTTGTTTTCTGGTCATCTGAACACTGGAGACAAAGCACTTCCACTGAGTTTTTTTGAAGGCTCAGAACCAAGAACTAAATATCAGATTATCTCCAATAATTTTTCATTTGTGAGGGTGAGCATGGCAACTGGTGAACAATATGTATTAGTTCAAATCTATAGGATAACTTCACTACACAGTAACAGTGCTTTAAAGGTATTTACTATTCAGTTGACACACTCAACACAAACATTAATGAGTGAAGAACAAGTCATTAAAAATGTAACTTTCAGTTACTGCTATTCATCTCTGCCTTACAAAAAACAGTGTGAAGGAAATATGTTCAAACTTTTCAGGACAGCCACATCACAACTTACAACAACTAGTGCCAGACTTCTTCCTGTTTGCTTATTTTTGCGCAGACAGCTCAAAGGAAATTCTTGCTGTTTGTGCATTTTACTCTCAGTGGTTGCTAGGGTTGGGCAGCATTGTCATTTGATATAAGAATCTGTATTAGGATATTAAAATAAGCATGAAAAAAAAATTAAAAGCATGATGACACTAGCTACAGCCCAGCCACAAATAGATTTTTATGTCATACCACAAGTAGGCTCTGCAGGTTCTTCAGCAGATAATTGGTCATATACACTCAGAGCTGCAAATTAGCTGTTCAGGAATAAGAGCTTAGAAAACTTGTTAACAGCACCTTCAGAAAAGGAATCTTGAATTGTTGCAATGAGCCCAGGAGACAACAGCAGTCAGGTCTGATTTTCCAGTTCATCTGGCTTATTATACATACAAAATCCTGGGCCACCAGTGTATTCTCTGCTCTGCAATAATAGCAGAACTCCCACTAACTACAAGAGGTCTAACCTCCTTCTCTGTGTTTTGCTGGGAAACACATTATTACCACACCAGCTATTGTTATACCATTGCTTTAACAACTTTTTAAAAGCACTTTAACTGTCTGTGAATATGAATGATTCAATGAAGCTCGCTCTTCCTACCCAACCCACACAAACATACACATGGGCATCAAGTGGTAGTGGAGCCCTCTTCCCAAAAACTCAAGCTGTTTTTCTTTTTGCAGTTGCCACCAGCTTTCACTTGAGAATAATCAGCACAGTTGATGCTATTTTAAGTTAACAACACTCCCTCATTGGTTAGTTCTGCAGTTTTGTCTGCTCACTAAGAGATTCATAGAATGGTTTAGTTTGGAAGGGACCTTAAAGAGCCACCAAATTCCAACTCAAGAATCAAGAATCAAGAAGGTTGGAAGAGACCTCAAGGATCATCGAGTCCAACCTGTCACCCTACACCTCATGACTATCTAAACCATGGCACCAAGTGCCACGTCCAATCCCCTCTTGAACACCTCCAGGGATGGTGACTCCACCACCTCCCTGGGCAGCACATTCCAATGGCCAACCACTCTCTCTGTGAAGAACTTTCTCCTCACCTCCAGCCTAAACCTCCCCTGGTGCAGCTTGAGACTGTGTCCTCTTGTTCTGGTGCTGGTTGCCTGGGAGAAGAGACCAAACCCCTCCTGGCTACAACATCCCTTCAGGTAGTTGTAGACAGCAATGAGGTCTCCCCTGAGCCTCCTCTTCTCCAGGCTAAACAGTCCCAGCTCCCTCAGCCTCTCCTCATAGGGCTTGTGCTCAAGGCCTCTCACCAGCCTCGTTGCCCTTCTCTGGACATGCTCCAGCAATTCAACATCTTTCCTAAACTGAGGGGCCCAGAACTGGACACAGTACTCAAGGTGTGGCCTAACCAGTGCTGTGTACAGGGGTACAATGACCTCCCTGCTCCTGCTGGCCAAACTATGCCTGATGCAGGCCAGGATGCCATTGGCTCTCTTGGCCACCTGGGCACTCTGCTGGCTCATGTTCAGCTGCTGTCAACCAGTACCCCCAGGTCCCTTTCCACCTGGCTGCTCTCCAGCCACTCTGACCCCAGCCTGTAGCTCTGCATGGGGTTGGTGTGGCCAAAGTGCAGCACCCGGCACTTGGACTTGTTGAATGCCATCCTGTTGGACTCTGCCCATCTGTCCAGCCTGTCAAGGTCCCTCTGCAGAGCCCTTCTACCTTCTAACAGATCAACACCTGCTCCCAGCTTGGTGTCATCTGCAAATTTACTGATGATGGACTCAATCCCCTCATCCAGATCATCACAGCTGGATGTGGCACCAGTCACCACCACTCTCTGGGCTCGGCCCTCCAGCCAGTTCCTAACCCAGCGCAGAGTGCTGCTGTCCAAGCCACAAGCTGCCAGTTTGGCCAAGAGTTTGCTGTGGGGGACAGTGTCAAAGGCCTTGCTGAAGTCCAGGTAGACTACATCCACAGCCTTTCCCACGTCCACCAGGCGGGTCACCTGATCATAGAAGGAGATCAGGTTGGTGAGGCAGGACCTGCCCTTCCTAAATCCATGTTGGCTGGGCCTGATTCCTTGGCTATCCTTCAGGTATGCAGTGATTGCCCCCAAGACAATCTGCTCCATGATTTTCCCTGGCACTGAGGTCAGGCTGACAGGCCTGTAGTTCCCAGGTTCTTCTGTTCGTCCCTTCTTGTGGATGGGCGTCACATTGGCCAGTTTCCAGTCTTCTGGGACCTCTCCAGTGAGCCAGGACTGGTGGAAAATGATGGACAGAGGCATTAGTCTAGTGACACCCTCCACTAGACCAGGTTGCTCAAGACCCCTTGTCTTAAGGGTTATTATCTTTAGGAGCAGGGTTATATTCAATCTAGGTGTTCACAATATCAACAAATATTTTCAGAGTCCAAGAGCCTGTCAGGATGAATCCAGAATTCGTTTGTGTTTTTAACAGATCATAGGAAGAAGTTCTTCAGTATGAGGCTGGTAAGACTCTGGAATAGGTTGCCCAGGGAGGTTGTGGATGCCTCCTCTCTGGCAGTGTTCAGGGTTGGATGAGGCCTTGAGCAGCTGAGTCTGAGTCTAGTTGAGAGGCATCCCTACCTGTGGCGGGGAGGTTGGAGTAGATAATCCCTGAGATCCCCTTCCAACCTAAGCCATTCGAGCTAGCCTGATCTAGTGTGAGGTGTCCCTGCCCATGGCAGGGGGGTTGGAACTAGATGATCCTTGTGGTCCCTTCCAACCCTGACTGATTCTATGATTCTATGGTTTATACTTTAAGCATGTTTAATTCCTGAATAAAAGCTGTGTGTTATTAACTTAACGTATTAAGGTATTGGCAGAACATTCATAGCTGAATAACATTGAATGTCACATCACAACATTTTCTGGATGCACACAACAAGCAATTGGAACCCTTAATTCACCCAACTACACAGAGCCTCACAGTGAAAAATTATAATCTGAATTTCTAAGAAGGCATTAGCTGGATAAACCAGATACCCCACACAGAAACCTGAATATGCTCCAAGATCCTGCAATTTAATGTTTGCTAATAAGTAGGGAAGGCTGTCAAAATAATATCTGGTGTAAATTCATCCCGTATTATCCAGCTGAAGTTATTGTTCATAAATTGGTTCTGGTATAAATTTATGTAGGGCTCTAAAACTTTTTCAGTGCAAGTAAGATACCAACAGAAAAAAAAACAGTCTATGATTACTATCAACTGTTTCTTCTAGTAAGTTTCATCCTTTTGTATCAAAAGAAAGATATTAATATTGCTATTTGAAACACTATAAAATGAAGGGCAAAACATTAAACTAAATCTAAAAGAAGCATTTTATAATCTTAAAGCTGAGTCTGATTAGAAGAAGATCAGGTTTTAACCCTAGGATTAAGAGTAGCAAAAATTATATTAATTATTATTTAATAAAAAAGTAATTAAACAAAACCCAAGCCATAAATACAGCATTCCCTGAAATCACATGTAGCTTTTACAGGGAGCATCCAGGCTCACAGACTAAAACATCTTTTCTAGGTTTGGAATTCCCTACACTCGAATAGCGAAAAACAAGAATAAATGACCTATGGAAGAGCCATTTTCCCAAAATAATGTAATTGTTTGGAGTTAGGATTAAAACATCATCTACTTACAAAGTTAACTCACAGACCTGCTGTGAAATTCTAAGCCAGAAAGCATGATATTATTTTTTTTTCCCAAGCAGTATTTCCTCTCTCCTACCAGATGTGGAGGATAATCTACAGCAATCGTCAAGCTTCAGCAAGCTGTGTTCACGTGAAGGTTAAAGATCATTAAACACATAATTATATAGAGTCTAGGTGAATGATAGAGGGGCATAATGAATATGATAAATGAACACTGGATTCTGCTGAAAAAGCTTCACCAATGTTCTAAATGTGAAAGTGCTTTCCGTACCTGTAGCTTTATTTGTTGTGCCTGTGCTTAAGAGGTGACCTCTTATTTTTCAGAGCAATATCAAGAAATGGAACAAGCGTTTCTAGTTCTAGTGCTTATGTCCCACTACAAGACGGCATCCCAAAACAAACAGAAAAGCCTGTTCACTGGAAAACTTTCATGTTCAGAGCGAGTCCAACTCCCTTCCTTTATGTGAGATTCGGTTAATTAGACTTCAGAGGGAGTGAAATCTCCTTCCTCCATCACTGACCTGGCTGTAGGACTATAAATTTGAACACCTCTCTCGAAGCAGCAGATGCAAGCCCATCACACAATTTGTGCCTGGATTTATGGTAAGAGGATAGATTTTTGGATCCTCTCCTAGTTTTAATGGTGATGCAGATGCCCTGTATTAATACTCTGCTAATGGCTCCCATGTAGCCTCAGCACAGGTCCATTCCTATAAAATGAGCTTTATTCAACACAAAGCCTCTGAACACTGCAGTGATCATTATTAATTCCTTTGCTGTTTTATGTTTTAATGCAGATGACAACCAGTGGAGCCAGTATTAATGGTAACAAGAACAAGACCCACAGTTTACTTCCACAAAACTAACCTTATTTTCACTAATAATGAATGCACATCTAAAAGTGTTGCCAACATGCATCCAAATATATAAGATGTATTTATAGTCTCCCAAGTATATCCATTACAAACAAGCATAATTACAATCAATGCAAGAGAAGTTGCAGAGATTAAACTTCTTCAAAGAGCCTGTGTGTTACACACAAAATCACAGAATGGTAGGGGTTGGAAGGGACCTCTGGAGATCATTGAGTCCACCTCTCCTGCCAAAGCAGGTTCACCTAGAGAAGGTCACTACAGGAACACATCTAGGAGGACTTGGAATGTCTCCAGAGATGGAGACTTCACCACGTCTCTGGGCAGCCTGTTCCAGTGCTCCAGCACCCTTACATTAAAGATGTGCCTCCACTTGTCTAGATGGAACTTCTTGTGTTCAAGTTTGTGCCTGTTAACCCTTTTCCTGCCACTGGGCACCACTGAAAACAGACGAGTCCATCCTCCTGACACCCACCCTTTGAATATTGATCAGCATCGATGAAATCCTCTCTCAGTTTGCTCTTTTCCAGACTAAAAAGCCCCAATTCTCTCAGTCTTCCCCCACAAGAAAGATGTTCTAGTCCCCTCATCATCTTTGTAGCCCTCTTCTGTTCCCCCTCCAATAAGTCCCTGTCCTTTTTGAACGGGGCAGCCCAGAACCGGCCCGATGTGGCCTCACCAGGGCAGAGTAGAGGGGCAAGAGAGCCTCCCTCGACCATCTGGCCACACCCTTCTGGATGCACACCAGGTTACCAGGGGCCTTCTTGGCCACCAGGGGACATTGCTGGCTCATGTCATCCTCTTGTCCACCAGGACCCCCATGTCCTTTTCCCCAGAGCTACCTTCCAGCAGATCAGCACCCAACCAGCACCGATGGTCCACAGGGTTGTTCAGTAGATGTTAAGTTACTTCTGCAGTAAAAAACCAATACCTGATCATGTTACCGACATTAAATTCTCCTGTTCATAAATCTATGTGTTAAAACCCGAACCATTAATAATATCCACTCCCCGGTGTGTGTGTGTGTGTGTCCCCAACTCAACCCCCCAAACTCACCTTAATTCATTCCATACCAACTGGTGGGCAGTGCTTATTTTTCACCACATTTTCTTAACAAAACTACATTCATAGTTCAAAACCCCCTATGCTGCTGAGGACTTAATGTGTGGATAATGAGTGTGGAATCTCCAAGCTAGGTGGTTTGTGAAGTTGTTTTTTTTGTTGTTTGGTTTTTTTTTCCCCAATTCTGAGTACACAGAGAGATTTATGAGTCTTTTCTGCAGATGGAAACTGTCTCACCTGCTCTCAGTCAGCTACCTGGCAAATCAATGGTAGTCAAAACAACAGCTTGCTCAGCACAATGAATTTCATGTTCAAGCCATGTGCTCACCATCAGGAAAGTACATAATGCACTTAGGTCTGGTCCATTCCCAGAGACAGCAGAAAGCTGTTGACTGACCTTTGTAGTAGGATTGGGCACTTCCAGTCCTCCCCAGGTGTGTTGTTGATGCACAACTTGGTACAGACTAAGCCCATAATGAGATGCATCATCAAAGAGAGGATTTGTAACCCCAATTTCTTCATATTAGTAAAAAAAAAAAAAAAGCAGGAATATATCAATAATTCACAAGACAGAGGAACTCTACACATTAGGAAAATGCTCCTGGACATTTCTAATTAAGAAAAGAGAATGCAGCATTATGTAGTCAAGTTTTCATTTGAGTTTGTTAGAAAGTAATTAATTCATCCTCATGTAATTACAAGGGAATTACCCCTTACTTGTTTCAAGGGAAAAGGCATAATCTGCCCTTAAAACTTCATTTTAAACTTGGCATCATCATTCTCCTCCTCTGGAATCTTTTTAAAGGCATTAACTAGTGCATCCCTGGTTTTCACCTGCTGTTACAGATACACAACACACCGACACTATCCTAATGCTTCAGGTTCCTCATTTATGACACAGACCCAGTCTTAAGAATTTACAGACATGGTTTTCAGCTTCTATTATTCTTCCCAAATGCTAGGTCCTAGCTCATTCAGTGCAAGTGCAGAAGGCTTTAAGTGACTTTTACAATCATTTATATATGTCAGTGCATTCAGAATCTGTAATGCACCTTACCCATCGTGTGTTTCTTTCTGTATGAGACTTGGCCAATTCTTTTTTCCCCTATAAATATGAGCATCATTAGTTGTTAAAAGAAAGGTCTGATGTGTATTGTTGGTTTGCTCTGACACAATGGACAATGAGCATGTTTACTGATGACCCACATCTTAAAAATAATCATTCATAATCAAACTATTACAGACACATTCCATTCATTTGTGCATGATGCAAGATTAATAAACTGAATGTAATTTCAGTTCAATGGAATCTTTCATTTTCTCCAAGGACAGGCTGATCCCATCTTTAGCAATGGGAATTTCAGCTGTACAGTGGGGAAGAGGAAAAGCAAATAATCTACATTGCTGTTCAGGTAATGACAAATTGGAGCACAGGCTTGATGTACCTGACATAATGTCAGTACTTGGGAAAGGAAGCAGACATGTCTGTGGATGACAAAGGTTTCATTTAAGATAGGAGAATCATGTAACCTGAAGCCTCTGGAGTAACTGTCAAAAGACATTACTGCTCACACTTCTCAGCTGCAGTTTCATAACCAGATTCAAGGAGAATTAAAGCAATAATATCCCTAACACTTTCATTTAAGAGTGCAATCTCTGCTTTTGTCTGCCTCAGTTTCCTACCATGTCATTCGAGTATCTTTGATTCCAGATGGTTTCGTTTATGTTTCTGTTTATTCTTTGCTACTGCTTTTTTTATTCTATTTGATTTGCTAATTTTGCCTCTGTTTATATTCATACTGCAACTGTGCACAACTGGTTACCTTTTGGTCTCATCTTATGATACACTAGAGTGAACTGCTGTTTGAAAACTAGAGACAAGATTGGGATCCCACTGTTCGTTATAAGTCACTGATTATAACCAACTGATGAACTGATGAAGCCCCCAGGAATCTGGCTGAATTTTGGTTTAAGTCCTTCCTGCTTAGAGCACCACTGGTCCTTTCTGTATTTGTCACACATCTTCTACCTCAGGAGGCTTAACTAATAATATTTAATACCTACTTCCACTCAGTGTCTTGGGAGAAAGAAGATAGCTATACTCGTTTAAACAGATGGAAGAGAGAAACCTACAGTCAGGCTCAAAAATATCCAGACTGTAGGACTACCCAAGCCAGTCCTAAACAGCTCTACACATTTATCTCCAGTTAATCATAGTATTAATTTTTAATTAGAACTGTTATCAATTGCCCGTGTTGTTTCAGAGAACTTGTTCCCTCTGCCAGAAGAGCTCCCTAAGAGGAAGGCAGCCATGCTCTCAGATGCAAAGTCTTCCCCAAAGCCTCAAGCGCATGTTCATCTCAGCGGTTACGGTGGCAGCCAAGACAAGGTAATGCCTGTCTGCTCTTTGCTATCTCAGGTTGATTTTTCTGTATGCATTTCTTATATACCTTGCTGCTTCTGAATCCTTATGTTAAGCCAGATGATAGCTAAAGCTTTCTGTTTTCCTAGTTCTGGCCTTGGCCTTTTCCATTTGGGAATACCATCTGTCTTCCCTTCTGTCCTGAGAACACCATCACCACATATGACCTGTGTCCCACCACAGCTTGGACTGCTGCCTTTAGTCACTGCTTTCTGCAGCTATTTAGCACCCAAGTGTCCTGTGTCAAGTGGCCTCAGATGGCTGGCACCTTTTTGTAGTTGGCTTTCCGCCTAGCTTGGAGTTCATGTAACTATTTCTGAACCCAGACTTCTGTTCCCTTGTCGTGTTCCAGCAGACACCGCTCCTGTAAAAAGGTCTTGATTTTTTTAATCCAACTGTTTCTGATAGTTGGAAACATGCAATAAAATTGTGTCATATTGCCAAAGAGGAATCCTATCCCCTCTCATTTGCTTCTCTATTATTTCATCTCTAGTGTACTGTGGTTCACCGCAGGAGATCTGAAAGCTGTGTACAGAGAGCCTCAAAAATTGGATGCACTTTTAGTCTTGTAAAACATATTCCCTCTTCTGTGTCTTTATGGGGAAAAGAAAGGATCTGTCTGTCATCTCCTACTGTTTGGGGTCAAGAACTTACATTAACAATTCCAGTGCTTCAGGCATTACAATTAACAGTGGCTCCTGCACTTGTCACTCTTTTTTCCAACTCAGTGAAAGCGCAGTGAAAGCCATTTACTACTTCCTCCATCTTGTCAGTCTTGGACACAAACTATGCTGTAGTTTCTACTGCCTGTAAGAGTGTGTGAAGTCTCCAAACACGAATTCAGAAGACTGTTCCCTTTTGGCTGTCAGTTTCTACTGTCAGCAGAGCCCCTCTTGCTGCTCCCTCCTCAACACAGACAAAAGATGGGGAAGGCTGTAATAACCCACAAGCCATGGGAATTTCCCATTCTAGCCAGAAGCTCAGCAGCTCCTATATACTAAATCCTTCTCTTTGTTCCTTTAATCATCATCATCTTAGTCACACTGTTCTGAGCTTTTCTTCCACGTTGTTTGAGCTGTATTTTTTTTTCTTTCTTCTTTAAGAGCTTATTAGAACTTGCTAGGCTTCATTCTCAGGCACAGGGTACATTGCACTTCAGTGCTAAGACCTCTTTGTGTTTTTCGAATGATTTTCTCAAGTGAATGTCAGAGCAATATCACATAATACATGCTCTTACGATTGTGGAAGAAGAATAAAAAAGTTAATCACTGCATATCCACAGCAGTAATTTGAAGGCTGCTTACAAAATCTGTCAAACCAGACAAGCTATAACCTAGATCAGCGAAGGCAAAAAGAAGTACAATAGGCCAGGCTGGTCAAAAGTGACAGGATATTTCTATTTACTTAAGCATATTTTAGTTGTCATGATTTTACAGTCCTTTGAGGCTCTGCTTTCCCCCTGGCTTTGCTCATAGTGATTAGGAGGATCTCAGGGATAATATATTTAACCTATCTTCTTTTTTAATAAAGGAAATTCAAGCCCATGCAGAATGCATTCTGTTATTTAATGCATCCTGTTATTTAATAACACTAATAAAATAACACTTAAGTGTTATTTAATAACACTTAATAAAATGAACCTGAAAGCATTAAAATACCTTTTCCAAAGGTAATTTTTCAACCTTCAGATGACTGCTTAGCATACTGCAGTGTCTGAACATAAGGAAGTAAGTACTGTCAAAAACCACAAAATGTGTAAAGCTGGCAGTGCAAATAGAAAGCTCTTCTCTAGCAATTGGCTGTCAAACATATCTACAGTGCAGAAATATAAACACCAGCTCCGCAGCCAGCTTTGAGCTAAAATTGAAAACTGTTGAGAAGGTAACTGAGTGAAATAAAGAGAACTGAAAAATTAAATTGTTAGTACCTACATGTTGATTATTACAGAAACTATCTGCTTCCTTGTGATAATATCACTTACTGTAATGTACTTAGACTAATCTGTGAACTGTGCACATGGGTACAGTACAAATGGTTTCTTTCTATAAATATCTTCCCAGTTCCTTGGAATGTGAATGGCTTCTCAATGGTTTGAGAAGTGGGCCAGTGCCAATTGCATAAGGTTCAACAAGTCAAAGTGCAAGGTCCTGCAGCTGGGACTGGCCAGTCCAAGGTACAAACCCAAGCTGGGTGCAGGGTGGGTTGAGAGTAGCTCTGAAGAAAGATACTTGGGTGTATCGATTCAGGAGAAGCTCACCACGAGCTATCAGTGCACACATGCAGCCCAGAAGGCAGCCATGTGCCAGGCTGCATCAAGAGGAGCGTGGTCAGCAGGGCAAGAGAAGGGATTCTGCCTGCTCTGGTGAGAACCCACCTTGAATACTGCATCCAGTTCTGGTGTCCCCATCATAAGAAGCACACAGAGCAATAGGAGACAGAGTCCAGAGTAGGGCCACAAAGATGATCCAAGGGCTGGAGCACCTCTGCTATGAGGATAGGTTGAGGGAGCTGGGGTTGTTCTGCCTAGAAAAGACTCCCAGGGGGACCTTAGAGCTTCCTTCCAATATCTGAAGGGATCTTACAGGAAGGCTACAGAAGGACTTTTCATAGGGGAGTCTAGCAACAGGACAAGGGGGAATGGTTTGAAGCTCAGGAAGAGCAGGGTTAGACTGGATCTTAGGAAGAAGTTCTTCAGTATGAGGGTGGTGAGACTCTGGAATAGGTGGCCCAGGGAGGCTGTGGATGCCTGCTGCCTGGGGGGGTGTCCAAGCCCAGGTTGGACACCCCTTGAGCAGCTGAGTCTAGCTGAGAGGTGTCCCTGCCCATAGTGGGGTGGTTGGAGCAGATAATATCTGAGGTCCCTTCCAAACTAAGCTATTCTATGATTCTGTGAAACATATCGAGGAAATGCTACAAAGCAAATTCCTTATGAGATGTCAAACAAAACTAACTTCTTCAGAGTTACTATGTTTGCAGCTAGATAGTAAAATCAGTGTCATACATAAGAATAAATAGAGATAGCATAAGGATAATTTGATTATTTTCCCCATTTTCTTGCAGTTAGATGTTTATTAGGCATAACTCATGCAGAATTGTCAGTTATTGAGCAGAAGGTGGCTGAAACTGGTTATTATAATTTCATGCAGTTTCACAGGAGATTATTTGCCACATGACTTGTGTGGTTTTAAAGCTTCCTAATGTAATTTCCCATGCATTTCCACAAAGTCAAGCCTTCCTGTGAATTTCTTACAAACTGACTTGCAAAGGTTATGTCTCTCATAATGTGATCAATTTGCAATACCATTATATTTGAAATATTTTTCAAACCACTAGAGATAGATCGTAGCTTCTGCCTTGGTTAATGATTTTCTGGAAGAACTGGCAGAGGAGAGGAGAACACAAACCATTACACTTAGACAATGTTAAACAGAAGAAACAAACTGTGGCCACTCCAGTCACCTCTGATATTTGGTAATGTATTACCTCTGATCCTCTAGCAACTTGTACTGAGTCCTGCAGTCACCTTCTTGGTACATACAGAGACAAAAGCCTCAGTGACAATTATCACTTTCTTTGGCACTTCAGATAACTTGACCTGTTTCCAGGGAGGGAAAAATAGCAGCACTATGATTCTAAGTGTGCAGTATTTATGTCATTTGCTATAAACACCTCTCCGACCTGTGACTCAGAACATCCAAAATTTCAGGGTCAATGTCACATCAGAAAAAGAATCTGGCTCAGCATGAATACAGACAAATTGTATACAAATCAGTATCACAAAAGCTGTAAGTGTCTAACATATGCCAATCCCAAACCAGCCAGAATACATACAGACTCAGCAATGATTTAGTCTAGACCTTTATCCAAGTTGTCTGAGCTCATGGTGAAGACTACTGCGGGGAGCTGCGGGAGACATCTGTACTAATTTAATGATGCTTGAATCACTGTCAGTTTTCTCTACCCACACAAGCTCATATCACTCTGTGAGCACAGAACAGCCAAAAACCCATATGGGGTTCATACAACACTCTCCCCATTCAGCTGTTCTTTGTATTTCTTTACCAGGTAACCAGCTATCCTGCTCCATTATCTTTTGGGGTTCTGAGGAGCAGAGAAGATGCAAGATACACACCAGGCTGAAGTTAAGAGGCAATGAAACTTTATGGTTTCTCAGTACCTCTTTTCATAGGACAAATGTAATCATAGAATCACTAAGGCTGGAAAAGATCTTTAAGATCATTGAGTCCAATCATAACCCAAACGCCCATGACCACTAAACCATATCCTGAAGGGCCACATCTAGAGCTTCTTGAACACCTCCAGGGATGGTGACACCATCACCTTCCTGGGCAGCCTGTTCCAATGCTTCACCACTCCCTCAGTAAAGAAGTTTTTCCTAATGTCCAATCTAAATCTCCCCAGGAACAGCTTAAATCCATTTCCTTTCATCCTACCACTGGCTACTTGGGTGAAGAGACCAACACCAGCCTCACTACAGCCTCCTTTTAGGTAGTTGTAGAGAGCAATAAGATCTCCCCTTAGCTGCCTCTTCTGCAGACTGAACAAACCCAGCTCACACAGCTGCTCCTCATATGACATGCCCTCCAAATGCCTCACCAGCCTTGTTGCATTCCCTCCCTTCCAAAGAAGTGATTATTAGGTTTCCCACTAGAGAACATAGCAGGCACAATAGGAACAGCAAAAGAGGGAAGTAGCTGCATAAGGGAGATATTGGAAGGTCTCCAAAGTGTCTGTTACTGTTTCTCTAAGAAAACGAGTTGAGCTCAGGGGAAAAAAAAAAAAAAAAAAAAAAAGGAGAGAATGAGGCACAATAGGGAGAACCAAAGTTTTAAAATGATCCAAATGATCCCCTAGAAACAAGAATGACAGAAATTCCCAATATCTTATGTATATTCCCACTATTTATCTGAAAGAACTCTACTGAGAGAACCAAATGACAGCTGGTTAGCTAGGCAGCTGACAACTGCAGAGTCAGTACTCATCTATAAATAATGATTATTAATTACTTGTATCACAATAACACATAGAGGTCCTTGTTGACACAAGAGCTCTGTTATAGTGTGTGCTGCAACCTTCACTGAGCTTACTTCACTGTTCTTTGCTGATGGTGAAATATCAAATGGCTTTTTTTATCCCTTCCGTTTTTGTCTGTAAAAGAAACAAGGAAGAATGAATCCAGAATGCATAATTTTAGAATTTAGCTTCTAATACATGGTCTAATTTCTACAGTTACTACCTATGGATTCAGTATGGCTCAAACTCACAGAAAAAGTGCAGCTGAATTCTTGCATAATTTCTAGTCCTAAAATTATTTTATTTTTATTATTGTGAATGATTTTAAGATCTGATTTAAGATCCAGGAACTTGGTAGGAGTCTCTGTCTCGAATTTCCAAGGGCATTTGGCAAAACTCTTTACTTGAAACATACATACAGTTAGAAAGATAAAGAACCAAAGACACTCCCCCCAAAAGAAAGAAAACAATAAATAAAGTCACAACTGACATTTGGTTACTAATTTATAGTCCTTAAATTATAGTCCAATTAAATTCAGAATTTACCACTAGCCTAAAAGTTTTTTTTTTTAATACTTTTCTCGTACCTAATAGATCAGGTGTAACTGACTGTCATACAAACTAGATCAATAATGAGATTAGCAATTATCTGACTGTGAGATAATAAAGTGTTGAAAACAGCAAGACCCTGAAATAAAGTAAAATATTTGAGATTATTTAGCAAGTCAGTAAAGCTGCCTTTTCCCATTTACTCAGGATATAGGAGATGGAATATTTTGTTTGCCTATGGAGATGGGATCATTGGGTATGTAAATGGACATCAATGGCAAAGTTAACTGAACAGATAATCTGCTGTATGCCTTTCTTCAACGAAAATATTAGCAGTATAAATGCACTGTTGCTCAGTTCTGTTATGCATATTCTGACACAAAACATGATACAGTTAACAAATGTACTTTGGCTTAGAAAATGTTAACTCTTTTGACACAAATTGGGACTATGGCCAGTCAAAAATCACGATCACAGCACGATTAAACCAAGTGGTTTTTCCCACCCATACTGAAAACTCAAAGTCATATTAAATATCTCACCACCGAGCACAATTGGTTTCTGAGTCTGTCCATGTTTAATCATCTGGACCACAGTTCCCTGTCTCAACTATGCCTACTCCCCTCATAGGTAGCTTTTCCCAGAAAAAGACAGAAGCCCACAGGACAAGAATGCTTGGAGCCATAATTTTCTCCAGTCTGGTGCATAACTGCTTCTGATTATACAGCATCAGTGTTAGCAAGAAGGCTAAACAGGGAAACCCCATGGGTCCTCCAGTCTCCTTTCCTTTTGCTGTATGTGCTATGACACAATACAGCATGCTGGTGGAACAGGCTCAAACATTATTTTCAAGGAAAAAAAATATTAGCCTGACTATAACCCTGCCCTTCTAAACAGCACAAATCCCAACAATCCCAGCCTGGCAAAGGGAAAACACACAGAGGTTTGGGGATCAGAAATGCTTCACATTTCCTGTCACAGAACAGAGATTCATGAGAAAAGCAGAGTCCCTGGGAAAGCCACAGATTTTGCTTTTGTTACATATATTCTTGATATGCAGACTTAATAAAGCATTCTAAGTCTGTGAAAGAATCCAGAAAGAGTGAAAAATTCTTCTCAGTTGTTACAGATACGTCATAAACAGACCAGTCACATTGATGGAGGTTGTGGTATGCACAAGTATTGCTAGGAATCAACATTTTAAGAATCACAGAATGGTTTGGGTTCAAAGGGACCTTGAAGACCATCTAGTCCCAACCCCCTTGCCATGGGCAGGGACACTTTCCACTAGGCCCAGGCTGCTCAAGGCCTCTTCCAGCCCGGCCTTAAACACCTTCAGGCAGGTGGCAGCCACAACTTGTCTGGGCAACCTGTTCCAGTGTCTCACCACACTCACCGTGAAGAATTTTTTCCTAATAACCAGTCTAAATCTCCCCTTCACAAGCTTCAAGCTGTCACTACAAGTCCTTGTAAAAAGTCGCTTCCTGAATGCCTTGTAGGCCCCCTTCAGGTACTGGAAGGTTGCTATTAGGTCTCGTTGGAGCCTTCTCTTCTCGAGGCTGAACAGCTCCGACTCTCTCAGCCTGTCCCCACAGGAAGGTGCCCTGGTTCCACATCTTGATCTGTAAATACCATGGCAATCTAACGACTGGCCTGTAACTGTAAACTTCTTGAATGCTATTGGCAAGTACAGTGAGTCTCCAGCCAGTCCAGTTCTAACAGTTGAGATGAATGCCACATTAGTCTTAACCATTCTCTAGATCTGAACAGAATGTATATTTGTAAGGCAGAATGGAAGATGGTAGCGAACTTCTATCATACTTACAAAAGAACTTCCACATAAGAGTTAAATAGTCAAAAGTCTGATATCTGCCCTTCACCATCAAGAGAAGAAAGAGGTTATGCAGATTGGGTGATGGATAATAAAGAAAATATGAGAAGACTGTAAAAAGGCTCCATCTGAAGCATGCTGCATTGTCATAAGGGAAAAAATAGTCCTCATAATACAGCTTTTTTCTATCTGCTGAGACACAGCTCCAAAGGGATAGCAGTAGTGAAAGTCAAAAACCACACATCAGCCAGTTTGGTGAATGAAAGCAAGCAACAGAAATATTTAGAGTAAACAAACAGGAAAGCAGGGGGAAAAAAAACAAAACACAAAACAAAAAAAAGGAAGTAAATGCTGGGCATATGGCTCCTAACAAATCACATAGAAAAAAGTAACAGGAATGTTAAGCAATTTAAATCTTGCCACAAAAAATTAAGCTGAAAATATTTAACTTCCAGATGCCAGTTTATTGGTTACAAGATGGTTGGGTTGGGTTAGTTGTTGTTGTTGTTGTTATAAAAGGCAAACAATCCACAGCTTTACAGATACCTAAAGGAAAGAGGAGAAAGCTCCCGAAAATCTATGTATGCCTGAGATAATATTCATTTCAGGGGTTACCTGGAGAGTTTTCTATTTGATAACTATTTTTTTCTTTCCTTTTCCTGCTCTTGTCTACAAGAGATTTGACAGTCATTGAATTTTTTTAAGCCAGTGTGAGGAAACACTGGAGAAGCGCTTCTTCACTGTCAAGGGCGTGGGGGAGTTGCTTGATGGGAAGAAGCTCTTCCAAGAAATCTTAATGAGAAAAAAAATCAGAGTAGCAGCCAGTTAAAAATCAAGAATATGAGGAATTACATTCCTGAAAGGTGGGTCACAACTTGTTTGCAAATATAACACAGATTTCAATAGCTTCTTTGACTGCAGATGATAGTGAAATGAATGGATAGAGAATCTGAGACCAAGAGAAATCCTCTGAGTTTGGGGCTGTTTCTTTCCCAGAAGCAGTACCTGATTCAGACCTCATTCTATTCAATAGTGAGTGTATTTCCTCACTAAGAATTCTCCCAAACATTATTTATTCTGCCTGGAATCTTACTGCCAAGTTAATTTCTTCTCACTCCCTATGGCTAAAGCTCTCTTCTGGTCTGATTCTCTTCTAGAAGTGACACTTTATATTGATAGCCCAAGCAAAGAGAGTCATCATCAAACTGGCCATATCATTCAGCCCTGGGGTTCAATGCTGAGAGTGATCACATATCCTGAACACCAGCAATTCACTCAGGGCTCTGCACAAACCAGGGATAACCTTTTATTTGTCTTCCTGCAATCACAGTAATGTTATCATCATCTAAATACTAACGTGCAAACCTCCTGAACATTGCTGCAGAATCTGAATGCACCACTATGAACATCACTACACCTTTGCAAAGCAAAAGTAGCTTTTTTTTTTTCTTTCTTTCTTTTTCCAATTTGGCTGATAGGTAAACAGAGTCACAGAAATAAAGAGCCCCAGCATTCAAAACAAAGTGAGCAGTTGGAAGTCCTAAGGACAGATGCTGGAGACCACGAAGAAGGCACATCCCAAACCCCAGCCTCACCCTTGTTGTTCTATTTTTTCACCATCATTTCTTTGGACAAAAATAGTGACTCAGTGATACTCACTTCAAACATTCATCTGCATAGTAATGGAAAGGTGATTTAGGAGACAAATACAGGTTTGGGAAGAGACCAATGCAGTATTTTTCCTGAACATTTTCTAACCAGAATGCTTCAATGTTATTTTACATTCCAAAGGTCTTTATTCCTGCATATGCATTGATTTCATTCTCTTAAAGTATTTAACATTTTAATCTGTTCTAAAGGAAGATTTTATTTACATTTTGAATTCCATTTGCTAGTATATCAGGGATTTCTTTCTCATGTAATAAAAATGTTATGCCCAACCCCAAACATTTCTTGATATCCCATAAATTTGTATTTTGAGTGACACAGAAGTATCTTTTCTTCCCAATTTTTCACAACTGTGCAGGAACTGAAATTCTGTTACTCATATGAGAAGGAGCACTCAAGTTCTAGGAGAATTAAATTCTGATTTGCTTTAAAAGTAAACCATTTGTGCTGCCTACACAAATCCTCCAATTAGACCTTTACTTTCAACAACAACAAAAAAAAAAAAAAAAACAAAAACACAAACCCACAACCTATTTAATTTCCTTTGTTTATCATATTTTAATTATTTTCTTAATTAGCACCAGATTTATTTTAATGTTTTAGTGTTTTTCTGCTATGACTCATTCTGTAGATATTAGCACAGCTTTCAGCCGTGCCTCCTCTTCTGCAGCATCACAAATATAATTAAAACATATTTGCTGTGATTATATTTCAGCATATAGAGATCAACATATATTTTGCTCTTAGGTATAGAATCCCTATTGTTCATGTAATTACTATGAAGAAATAATGCAAATGAGCCTGCTGGAGACAATTATTGGACATTCTTTTTAACTTTATCATCTTATAAACAAGAATTGGCATTCCACTCAGGGGTGGACAGCAAATTTATTGAATCTTTTAAAAACCTTCAAATTAACAGAAGCTGAGTGACCACTGGAATCATTCCTCCAGGACATATTAATATCTCTAAAATCAGATCTTAGATTATGCTCTAGAATTATAAAGAACAAGATATTCCTGATTAGAATACCTTAACAAACAAAATTAAGTACTGTGCTTCTGTGAGAGAGAGGATATGACATCTAGGACATGGCAGCTGCCTGCACAATTTAAATAAATAATCACAGCAGGACAAGTTAAGACAGGAGTAAGATTCACATTTATAGTACCTGCTGAGAGCACTTCTTAACTTCTGTATGATTTAGAAAGACCTTTAAATTATTTAAACCTTTTTTTTTTGTGGTTCATAGTAAAAGTCATTGAACTATATCACAGGATGACAAACATCCACATGCTATATTCTCCTAAATTAGTTTCCTCTCACTCCCAGTGACAGAATTCCCTTCCAGTTACTGCGAAATCAACCATCAACAACAAAGAGAAATCTCACCTGTGAAGACAACCATTTCCTCCCAGTAACCAATCTCTATTAATAACATACACACACTGTCATAGTCCAAAAGAGCATGGAGATGCAGGGTACCTCTGAACTGGATGGCACAATCAACTCCTGCCACTAGCACGACTGCCAGTACTCAGCGAGAGGGTCACCCCACAGTGTCAGTCTCAGATGTTCAGTCAAACTAATCTCAGTTTTTGCTTTCTCCTTTTTTTCCCCCCTTTTGTTTCCCAGTGTGCCTTTTCTTTACATTATTTAGACTCCTGTACATAAAGGAATATCCTGCTGCTTTATCTAATACCCACGTACAACTTTTGTTGAGCACTCTGCTGACTAGGATGTGCAAACCATGTGCAGCAAAGGAAAAGATAACAGGGGCCATTCTAGATGAATGATACCTTAGCCAGGGTCACCACTGGTGCCATCT
This sequence comes from Indicator indicator, assembly GCF_027791375.1. NCBI lineage: Eukaryota > Metazoa > Chordata > Aves > Piciformes > Indicatoridae > Indicator > Indicator indicator. The sequence goes on from NC_072028.1 coordinate 4,241,385, forward strand.
GATTCATCTCTAAGGCACTACAGGCAGTTCTCTGGACTTAGTCTCTTTCCTCTGCTCTCATCAGGCTGAGTCTACAAATACAAGGAACCTAATTGCTTATTTTTAACAGGGATCAGAAAAATAGATTTTTCAACACATACTCTCATCTTATCTAAGGTATCATGATGAGGAAATTCACGTTTTCATAAATAGCAAACACCACATAGGAGCCTGATAAACTTAACCTAAGGCAAAAGGTTAATGCATAAGCATATCTGAAAGCTGATGGACTGAGTTTTGGGGAAGGAAAAGATATGATTAGGCCTGATATCGTCTCAGTCTTTCAACACTCTTCCCAATAATTTCTTCCTGTTTATCTTTCACAGATCCTAACTTGGAGAAAGGATTTTAGATTACAAGCTTTGATGTGCAAACTCACTAGTTCCTGCCACAGCCTTTTATTTCTTATTGTTTTAAATGTATTTTACTAGCAAATTAATTTGGCTGAATTTGCTTTGAGTTTTGGAATCCTCTGCTCCTAATTTCTGAGGGTCTTTTTGAAATGTTTTTGTGATACAGTCCACATCTTTGCCCGTTCAAAAGAATTCTCTTCCGAATACGCCATGATGTCAAGCTGAAGTAAAAACTATCAAAGGTTGAGATACAAACAAAACCAACCACAAGGTCAAAATAAGCCATTTTTATCTATGCTGCACTAGTAGGCTCCCCTATCATTTCCAATGCAGAAACACAGTTTGGTATCTCATCATGCTATGTAGTAGTAATTTTTTGTTTATCCCTATGCTGAAGAGAAATCCAATTTTATAATTATTCCAATGTTCTAAGAAGCTCTCCAAATGCCTGTATTGACAGAGTTGCTCTCTAGTGCTAAATTTTGATTTATAGTTTAGTCATTTCTTTATTTTAAGCAAGCAGATGAGTGAAGAACTCAAATTATATTTGTTCATATGGAAAGAAAAAAACATTTTGGAAAAAAAAACCACTAAAATTAAACTTCAAGAGCTTTGATATGTTTCAGGGGTGTCTCCTTTTATTACAAAAATGAAAAGGATTTTTTCTTGCTGCATATCTAAATTCCTTCAAGTTCTGTAGTGCATGGGTTTGAATTAAGTTAGTGTTATTTTTGAAAGGCTAGGAAGTGTATCCATAGTTTAGCTCTGTTCAACCAACCAGTGCCTGTTCTTTGAACTGACAGAAGCCTTTAAGTGCAAAAGCTTAGATAAGCTGATAAAGATGAAACCAGCCACATCTGCAGTTGCTTAGATCCAATTCAATTCAGCCCTATCATACCACAAATCCCTGATATTCTTGCACATTTTAAAACAGTAGTACTAGGAGGTAGTAAATAATAAGCTTCACGGATAATAAGAACAAAGACAAAAAGAGAAAAAAAACCCAAACCATGATCTTATTTCTTGGTTCTTGCTCCCCCAGAATATCAGTTGCTACTACCACAATATAGTCATTATTGTGAATTAAATATTTCAAAACAATTTTGCTGAGTTACTGACCAGAAAATTTCTCTTTAACATGGAAAGATCTTCTATTCCCAATATAAAATTTATAGATTCATAGAATGGGCTGGGTTGGAAGGGACCTTACTAATCATCTAGTTCAAATCCCACTGCCATGGGCAGGGACATCTTCCATTAGCCCAGGTCCTGAGGCCCCATCCAACCTGGCCTTAAACACCTCCAGGCAGATGGCACCCACAACCTCCCTAAGCAACCTTTCCCAGTGTCTCACTACCCTCACTGTAAAGAATTTCTTCCTAATATCAGTCTAAATCTGTTCTGTCCAAGCTTCAATCCATTTCCTCTCATCCTATTACCACAAGCCCTTGTATAAAGTCACTTCCCAGCTTTCTCGTAGGTCCCCGTCAAGTACTTGAAGGCTGCACTAAGGTCTAGCTGAACCTTCTCTTCTCCAGGCTGAACAGCCCCAACTCTCACAGCCTGTACCCACAGATTGACCAGAAGGGCAACCTATTTTATACATTACCTTGGTTTTATATTTACATTTGGCAAAAATCCTGTAAACAATGGAGAAAGAGCAACAGGGGCATTGCGCTGCATTCAGTCCTCCCTACATCCGGAATTGAGATGAAATGCAGAACGTAGGCTGCTACAGCTTCTAGTTTATGTTCCAGGAAACAACCAGCTTGCTGGGTCCCATTCTGTCCCCTGCCCCTCCAATGTGAAGGTCATTGCAATTAAATGCACCGGTCAAATGCTGCCTTTTTTAGCAAGCTGAAAAGCTCTCTGTGCACAATACAGAAAATAAGGAAACACAGGAAATGTTAACAATTCTGCCACCTGAGGATTCCCAAATACCAAGGCAATCAGAACAGAAATGAATCCACACCACCACACAGCCCCACAGTGGCCAAATCAGTTGAGTAAATGTCTTTTAGCAATCTGTCTGGCATAACACAGTCCAGCTGCGTTTCACCTCCTTGTGGACAGAAATGAACATCGACTCCAGATGCAAGTGGCCCTGCCATGCCCTTACCAAAGTCAATGCAACTCTGCAGTGCCAACAAGTTTGGTGACAGCTTTTAATTAAAAGAAATTAACAATGAGAGGAAAACATAAATTACAAAAAAACCCAACCAAACAAAACCCACTAACAAAAACAAACACAAACAAACAAAAAAAAAACCTAAACAAACAAACAAAAAAAGCCCCACACCATTTTTTCTGTATGGCCAACAACAGCACACAGGTCATTTAGTATTTCAAACTGATTTTGCAAATAGATTTGCTGTTAATGTAAAATTGTTAAGCAAATAATTTCAGGAGAAAAACCATTCTGGGACACAGTCATGGGAAGAGGTCACATATGCAAAACTAAGCTTTGCCCAATTGATTTCTAATTACAAAATCAGAGGCTCTACAGTTTGTGGTTAATAGTCCTTCTCTTTAGCCTGAAAAAATAAACTTACAGCATGCACTCACTCACACATACACACAAAATGCTTCTCACTGCTTTTAGTCAGCAAGTATGTGTCCTGGCACAGTTCAGCTGAGAATGAATCAGACAATGTCTCACTGAAGGCCATCTATGGAATTAAGTCTACAATGCCTCACTGATGGCCAGCTGTGATACAGCAAATTGTTCCTTATGATAAAGCTACAATAATGTCTGCTTGGGGGGGCAAAAAAAAAAAAAAAAAAAAAAGAAATAGGCAGCTTCTACAAGAGCTGAATAAATTTAAATGCCAATATTGTATAATTGCATAATGTTATGTTTTCCTTTGTAAAAAAAGCTAGTGGCTAGGAATTTCATGTATGTAGTTCATTCTTTCTTCATCATCAAGTGTAGACTGCTCAGACATTGAGTCTTGTCTCATTCCATGTTTGTATGAAATTGGGCAATTCTCAGGATGAAAGAAAGTCAAATACAGTTCTGCAGTGCTCAACATAAGGATTCTTTCTGAGTGCATTCTGCACGTTCATCCTAGACGAAGGTGAGCGTGCTGTATCTATAATAGAACAAATTAAGAAAATCTTTAATTAATCTATGATGTGCAAGATTTGATTCACAGGTCTAGCTGCTTTACACAACAGCTGTATTCAGTGTCCATTTCAGTGTAGAAATTGTTGATTTCTTCTAAGTTCACCATTTTATAACGATCACATGCTAGCACATTCCTAAACTCTGTAGAAAGTGTTGATTTCTTCTGAGTTCATAATTTTATAATGATCAAATGCTAACACACTCATAAACACTGTGACTCTTTTTCCTGAGGAATCTAAATTCAGTGCTGTGCCGTGTGGTTATTGAAATAATAAATTACTACTCCTCATGACAAGAGGAGAAGAGTTGTGATCTATATAACTTGTCATCTCCAATACTGATATTTACAAATGAATGCATCTAATGATTTGTCTGCTAGAAAATTCACCCTGTAATAGTTGCTAAAACTTAGTCATCTTCATTATTTTTCTCTCTAAAGCTGTAAACAAACAAACATAAAATCACAAGAAAAATGACTTTTTAAAAAAAGAATACTATTCTCTTTAAAAATATTACTAAGTTCTGGGCTTGATTTTCTGCTGCATTATTCCACTTGCATGTCTATGAGACTCAGCAGAGCAAAGATGACATTTTTTTGAAGAAACAGGTCTTGCTTGCTCTGCTTCAGTCCTCTTATCACCAATTCAAAGTTATACAAAGTAATCTGGAAAACAGTGCCATGAATTCAGTTGCATAAATCTGAGTAACAGGTTTTTAATCATGTATTGCTGGTAGGCCAGCTTGCAAGCCAGCAGTCAAATTTTGTGGTGGCATCACCCACAGATGTTTCAGAGAAAGTGAGACACCAGGAGTTGTCAACCCACTGTGAATCAATTTATTCATTCTCACCAACTCTCCAGTCAATTTCATCCTTCAAGGTGCAAATTAGAAATACAGATGTATTCTCTGAAAAGCTTTCCAGATTCAGGTTTTTAAAAGCAAGCTTAGAGCCTGTTGGCTCTCATCTAGTGTAGTATCAGTTTAACGCTAGAGGAATGCTTCCTTAGGGTGCCACATCCCCAGCTTTGAAGTGGAACTTTATAAACGTGTATTTATATCAGTTATTATGTCTCTGCAGACCTGAAGTCCTAGGACATCACAGCCATCAGCCAAGACCTGGCAAAATGCCTTTCAACTATCTGCTTCTTCTACCAGGAGTGGAAACTATAGGTCTACGCCATTGCCTTAAACTATGTTTGACATTGTTAGTACTGAGGACTAGAATTTGGAGGACAGCAACTACCCAGGGCTACTGCAAGAACAAGGAGTTTTAGTACTTTTTAGCTAGGCAGAACAGTGAGATATCGTGCAGATATTCCATCTGCAATGACCTGGAGTAGAAGGCAAAAGGAAACTGGAAGCTGAGTCAATAAAGTATACAATACAATCCTTACAGCTCTGTGATATGATGCGATGAGCAGCAATGAAGGATGAACAATAGTATGTTACATTTGTTCCCTGCACTCTAAGCACTAAGTGAAGCTGCTCATGTGATGTGTTTGTATTTGCCGTGAGAACTTGCAGACTCAACAGATAAACCAGTAAAAGTCTGCCAGGTTTTCTACTGCCCTAATATTTAAAGGTATTTTTATAACACTGCTGAGCAGTATTAATAATGGTACAGTATTGGTAAAACTAATAGAAAGTAAAGCAAATTTACTTGCCTACTTATGCCTTTACCATAGCCATAAGCACAATGAAGAACAGAGTACTAACCCTAGAAGGCTGCTCTGCTGTGCTATCACTTGCAATATTGTCTTCTCTTGATAACATTTCAGAGGATGAAGGGAGAAGACTACATAGGTAAGAAGCAGCAATGAAAATGTTTCATTCACAATATACTTGCTACGCTTTTTTTATTCAGCTAAGACTGCTTAGAGCAAAATATTTCATTCTAGCTCAGAGATACTGCTGAAATTTTTATTAATACGCATTGTTCTTTCTTTTTAAACCTTCCATAATTGAATCTAAAATAAAACTATTCTGAAACAAGATTATAGCTGAGAAAGTAGGATTAGAAAATCTTGGTAGAAACCAGTCACAATGGCAATGCCATCTTCTCACTTTCATGTTCACTCTCTTTCAACATGCAGATAATAATGATCCATAGCTACTTAAACGTAAACACCAGAGAATCCATTTTAATCAGGACACCTGGAGAAAAGAAGTATCTAAGTATAGAGACAAAGTGGGACTTCACAGAAGTAAAAAGTAGTGAGGGAGGTGTTTGGTTTCCTTGCTCTAGTGTAAAGTGATAGGAGGAGAGGAAATGGCCTGAAATTGTGCCAGGAGGTGCTTAAATTGGAGATTAGGGAAAATTTCTTTCCTGAAAGAGTGGTCAGGCACTGGAACAGGCTGCCCAAGAAGGTGGTGGAGTTACCATCCCTGGAAGTGTTCAAGAAACATGTAGAAAGACATAGTTTAATGGCCATGGTGGTCTTAGGTCACTGGTAGAACTTGTTGATCTTAGAGGTTTTTCTCCAAATGAAAAAAATCTACAGTTCCATACAAAATGTACACTTCTATTATCACCAGAGATAGTTTGACTTGCTCTTGCAAATAACTGTGGGATGGTGACTCAATCAGGCTGAGCACCAGCCAAATCCAACCAAAGAAGGCAAAACAATAGATATGTTTCTCATTTTGTCCGTGGCACAAAAACGAACGCTCTACTCTGAGCAAGACCTTTTCAAGCGGGTAATGAACGCATGCTGCAAAGGTTTTAGGGTGCCCCAGGAATGCCTGTTTCCTTCTGAGCTACAACAAAGCTAGTAATGAACTCTCTGACTCTAGGGAAACTTTTTGAGCAGGAACAGAATTTCAATAATATTTTGCAGATAGTATGAAATCATTGCTGTAAAACTAACTGCAGATGCACAGATTATATTTAAGCTGTATTTTTAGAACAAAGAGAGGAAGAAGAAGTCCAAAAAACAGTTTTGAAGGGGTAAGCTTCTATCCAAATTAATAGGGCAGTGCATGCAGCTGGTTGACTTACGGCTAATGTAGTACTTTTCAGAGATTTTAACGCTCTTTGCTGATTGTTAGCTCAAGGCATATGGTTTGAATGAGCTGGGCAGTGCACAGTACAGCTGGAAGAGTAGATATCAAAATCTGGCAATAAGCCTTGGAGCTGTGTGACTAGGTATCAAATTTGCCTGAATTTTATGTTATGATTTTTACCCTATCAGTGTAAACTTAAGTTACTTCAGATTCTGCTACAGTAGATGCCATTGCTTCCAGTGCTGCAGCAATTAAATGTAGCTGACTCATGTTGTTGAGGAATGGTCTTAACAAGGTAAAAGCTTTTTTTTTTTCTAGGGCAAAATAATTATGAAAAGCTTTTATTAAACAATCCCAGTATTTTCAAAATGGGCAAGTATCATTTTCTCTAGTGCACAGATTGGGAAAATGTGACAGGTGCTGTTCCAAATACACATTCATTTCAATCAAGCAAAGAATGGGAAGGTTTTGGCAGCTTGTCCTGTTTTTCACTGTTACCTCCCATAACCTGAGTCAATGGTTCCAGCCTCAGCTCTGACATTCAGGAAGGTCTAACAAAACTCTCCATCCATATCTGAATACAATTTTTGTATTAATTTAATAAATGAAGCATCATTGTTAGACTCTCAGCATAATAAGCTCTCATTTGCACTGAGTAGATTCATAAATTCATGCTGGCAAAAACTGTTTTCATCAGAAATGGGCCAGCCTCCCATGGTGTCCATTCATATTCCAGTACTGAACTGCAGGAGGGTGTTTGCCAGTCACAAGTGTTCAGTTATTATTACAGAGTTTCCTTTATTGCTGCTTGAAAAGCATACATAGATACTGAGTGACTCTCTCATCTCAGGATACACACAATTGTGTATTTCTGAGTATATATTCACAGGTTTTTCAGTCAAGTGAAAATCGTTACCTCAATATAACAATTTAAGATGAATACTAAGAGAAACAGAGAAGCTGCAAGTGGCCTGCTATAGACCTGCATGGCTGTGTAAAAGTACTTTGTGATAAAATGTGTGTTGTAATGCAGATGCTTCACTGAACTCAATGAGCATTTCAAGAACAATGGACCTTTTCAAAAGCAAAATAAATAAAACAGCCCAGAGCCTCTGTTCATCTCAATTTCAAGTTTAGACAGAACCTAATTTTCAGAAACTCCTGTTCCCAACAGCAGAAGTCTTGTAGCTTTGTGACTAATGTCTTAAATAACAATGAATAGCTGGAAAACTTTGTGAAAACATACTTCAGTAAAAAGTACAAATTAATTCCTTTGAAATCTTGTTGTTTTGGGTTTTTTTCTGGTGGTTGTTCCCACAATCCTTCCTTCCCACTCCCTAATTGCTAATGATAATAATAGTGAGCATGGAGTCAGCATAGATACATTATACTTGGACAAATTTAAATTCTGAGCATGGGGCAGGAAAGATGTTCTATACCTGAGGCAATCCCAAGCACAAATATAGGCTGGGCTGGAGCACCTGCCCTGTGGGGACAGGCTGAGAGCATTGAGGCTGTTCAGCCTGAAGAGAATGATTTGGAGAGACCTAAGGGCAGCCTTCCAGTACCTGAAAAGGGCCTACAAGAAATCCAAGAAGGGACTTTTTACAAGGCCTTGTAGTGATAGGACAAGGGGGAACGGCTTTAAGCTTCAGGAGGGTAGATTTAGACTGGATATTACGAAGAAATTCTTCACAGTGAGCATGGGAGACACTGGAACTGGTTGTCCAGGGAGGTCATGGATGATCCGATCCCTCCATGGAGGTGTTTAAGGACAGGTTGGATGAGGCCTTGGGCAACCTGCTCTAGTGCAAGGTGTCCACACCCATAGCAGGGCAGTTGGAACTAGATAATCTTAAAAGTCCTTTCTAACCTAAACAATTCTATGAATTCTTGGACAAATTTGAAGTAAATGGGAAATTTTTGTTTGTTTGTTTTTTCACATCTTTCAAACTTTAGTTTCCTCATCAACATAAAGGAACATAAAGAGCAAGAAAAATAAGTATGATGAGAAAAAGTTGGATATTGCTATAGCAGAAGTACTGCCACTAAGTTCTTGAACCTCTCAAAGGTGACTCTGAGAATAATGAACAAAATGTGCAAAGCAGACTGTTTTACAGGACAAACAGATACAAACACACAAAAAATGTCCAATATATTGAAGTTTGTAGAAGTTCATTTCAGGAGTGAAGCGTGATATATCTGGAAATGCTGCATATGCCATTTCTAGATCAGCAGATAGCAGAGGTTCATGGAGAAGCTCTTTAGAAAGATGGCATTGCACGTGTGCTGACATGTGTGAGAATGCCACACCTCTGACTTTCTTGCTGAAAGCAACTCAAACATTCAATAATATTAAAAGTAGCTAAATGCAAAATATATTGGAGATCAAAAAACATTCACAGTAAGTAAGAAATGCTAGAGGTCATGTCATGTACAAAGACCAACTGCCATTGAGGACTACAAAATTTTCTTTCCTAAGCAACTCTAAGGTCAATTAACTACCATTTCCATTTGAGGTCAATTACCTAGCATTAACACGGACATCAGCAGACGGCTTCTTAGATTTACAAAGAGACTTAGAACCCTACCAGCAGTTTTAGGCAACTCTATCTCAAGTCTCTCTCCAACCCTGAAACAACTCTGTGTCTTTTTCCAGGTTTGTGCGAAAGCTGACAGCCGTCACTTTGCATATATTTCAGCCTTCCACGTCACTTGGATGTAAAAATAGACACACCCTCTCACACAGGGCCTGATTTATAAAAGCACACAGCTAAGTTTCAGAGAACACTGGAAACATACTGACAATTTCCTCATCCCACATTTTGCTCATATAATTAGGCAGGTATTTGAAAATTCCCTCGCCCAGGATCAGAACATGAACAGCAGCTTTCATCCCTGTTTAATTCCCTTCCTCTAGGTTATACCATATCTCTTCATCCTTACTCTTCATTTTGCTTATTGATGTTTATTTTTTTATTAAAAGGGGAGAACTTTAAGGACAGACCCACTTCAGATTCTCAGAACCCTTTCAATAAAGGCCATCTCTCTTCTGAAGGAGGAATAGCAGCCTGAGCTATCAGCCTAATATGCAGGAAAGGATCCATACTGACTCAGTGTTGGAGGTACTTTCTGCCTGAGCTGAACTTCCAAGCAGAGACCAGTGGTGTGAATTTGTTCTATCAGCAGACACACTCAACAGACAATCAAAACTCTCAGCCAAGGTACCTCGTCTCCCTTGCTGATTTAACTCAGGTTAAAAGTGTAACTTTTGTATTGAAGGGTTTTACTCTTTTTTTTTTTTTTTTAATCATACTTGCACTACATTTAAAAAGCCGTATCCCATTTTTGAAAAGTTTCCATGCTAGAATCATAGAACTGTTTTGGTTGGAAAAGACCTCTAGGATCACCTAGACCAACCATCAACCTCAGACCACCATGGCCATTAAACCATGTCCCAAAGTGCCATGGCCACACTTTTCCTGAACACCTCCAGGGATAGTAACGCCACCACCTCCCTGGGAAGCCTGACCACTCTTTTAGTAAAGAAATATTTCCTAATATCCAATCTAAATCTCACTTGGAGCAATTTCAGGCCATGGCAAATTAAGACAATATTTAACAAACAATGCACTAGGCAAGTCATCTTAGAACTTAAGTGTCAAAAAGGGAAGAATTCAGTGGATATTTTCATGATAATGCAAAGTGGAATCACTTTAGCCCAAGAATGTAAAATTAAAAAAATGAATTCAGACTTTAATTGCCTTGCTTTACATATGATAGACATGGAATAACCTGGCTAACTGAAAATGGAATTTAAAATATCCAAAATTTGATCTTGGAGAATGAGCATATTCACACCATGGAATTCTTTATTACCAACACAAGGCTACTACAACATTTAACTTTGCAACTCGTGTCAAGTCAAACTTTAAACTACAATAAGTTAAAAAAAAAAGCAGTGTCTCCACTGAGAGATCTAATATCTCCTTTGAAATAAGCATTGGGAAAATGGCAGCTATCTTGCTGAGTTACACAGTACTAGGATTCTGGCAAATTGTTTACAGCTGGAGAGTCATATCAGCTTTCAGAATCATCTTTCTCTGGGTTCTGTATTCATGAGAGCCCTTGATACCAAAATGAGTGAAAATAGAAACGAAAATGTTCAGTTCCACAACAAAAACAGAGACTGAGAACTTTCATTGCAGGTCTAGCATATAGCAGCCCTGAAAGCATCTGGGCTGAACCCTGTCCTTAGCTCTGTATCTGTGATTCTGTATGGTTTTCCTTGTCTCCCACTGATTTGTATCAGAAGGTTTGTAATAAATTAACTGTTAGACAGTGTATTGTAACCATGCTGATTTGGTTTTTTTTTTTGTTGTTTTGTGGTGTGGGTTTGTTTTGGTTTTTTTTATATATTTATTTTGATCAACCTAGGAAGATAAAACCTGCATCAAGATGTGGTTTTGAATCTTAAGTGGGAAAAAGAAGAATTATTTGGAATGCTGGTATTTAAACAATGTATTAGATGTATCTGTATACACACCCGTACACTTAGACTAATAGATATATTCTCCTGCACTTCTGTATTAATCAAATGGAATACCCTGTAGTAGAACAGAGCACTAATAGAATAGCTCTTCTGCTCATGCTGTTCTAATTGAGTGGTGAAATTCTCTCTTTTAATGCCTAGGTCTATTTGAAGGTTAGCTTTTGGTCTCATGGAGATAAAGGAAAATGTGCCAACATTTGAGAGATTTGATTACCTGTATAAAATTATGCTTGTTCATTTTTACTAAGCAAGATACTCTTGGGTAAAGTTATATTAAAGAGGGAATAGAAATACTGTACACCCAAAGAAAATATTTTCCAATTATGCTTCACAAGATGCAGAAAATATTACTTGTTATAGAGGATTATGAATGAGATAATTACTGAGAGCCTAATGTACCTAAAGCTATAATAAGGAAGAGAGAAAAACATTAATAAGTGGTTATTGACTGTTCTTCCTGCTCTTTGTAATAAAACCCCAGAACAGTACCAAGGACAAAGCTTCCCACAGTGATGTGTTACATACAAGAATACCTTTCCTACTCACATGGCCCATCATTAATTCCTATCAATGAAATCACATCAGCTTTTCTATAACACCCAAAAGAGCTTATGCCTCTCAAAACAAGCTTAACAAGAATTTTGCCATATTAAGCATCAAATGAAAATTTAAGAGATTTAGAAATACCTAGAATAAATGTGTCCTCTTCACATGACTTCATTTCCCGACTTCATTTCACACTTTTCTGATGAGGGAGCTACATTTCCAAAGGAACCCAGACTGCTAGGTTGGTGAGATACAGCATGACAACTAAAGTATGTCTCATTATCACTTTCTGATTCTCCCCTGAAATAAGTGACTCAGTTGTTTCTGAGGAGCCCTAGCAAAGAATATTTCAGGTTCCACATATAGTATTTCAATGCAGGTGTGATCAGTAGTGAAGATCACCAAAAAAAGACTGTTGGTGTAGCTGCAGCTCTTTTCCCACTGCAAGGCAGCACTCAGCACCCCATACAAAATTACCTTCGGTGCATTTTAATTTGTTTGGGTTTGGGTTTGTTTTTTCTCCATTTAGGCTCAAAATACTATATATATACTATATACTCAAAATGCTGCAGTGTGAAAGTACAGTCACTACAGGAAAGGTTACCAGTATTTCTAAAAGAATGGCAAAGGACATGAACGCATTGCAAGGGTCACTGCATAGCGAGGAAGCTGTGTGAGTGCTGGGGCTTTCTTATGTCCAAGAATTAATTCCAGACAGAGCAACAGTTTCATTAATGAAACACATGCCCTGCTCATTAACATTGTTCCTCTTCTTAATGTGAATCCTTTTAATATTATTAATAAGACTCTGGGGGGACCTTACAGCTGCCTTCTAATACCTGAAGAGAGCCTACAGGAAAGCTGGAGATGGACTTTTCACAAGGGTTTCATGAAAAAGGACAAGGGGGAATGGTTTTAAGCTGAGGAAAGAATAGGTTCAGACTGGATCTTAGGAAGAAGTTTTTCAGTATGAGGATGGTGATTCTGGAACAGGTTATCCAGGGAGGTTGTGGAGTTCTCCGTGGGGTTGTTCAAGGCCAGGTTGCATGAGGCCTTGAGCAGCTAAGTCCGGTGGAGAGGTGTCCCTATCCATATTGGGGAAGGTTGGAGTAGATGATCTCTAAGGTCCCTTCCAACCTAAACCATTCTCTGATTCTACAATTCTCTTAGATACGTTTACCACTGTGTGCAAAAGCACAATACACAGCCCCAGATTTCACCTCAATGCAGTCATTGCTTTCTCTTTCAACACCCTGCCTCCACCAGACCCTGCATAAACTACATAAAGCTTTACACTAAATACATTAAGGTAGATTTAATGTCCAGCATCTTTACTAACCAAACTTGGAATTAATTTGACTTATTGGATCTGAAGCAATTTAAAGCATCTGGAAGGCTGGACCCCTCAAAATTATATTTTATCAACCCAAAGCAGTAGTGCAAAGCATCCAACATCACCAAGCAGAAATTCAGGCTCAGTAACAAAATGTATCATGGGGCATAATAAGGGCAAGAGACTTATCAATTAAGCAGCTGTAAAAAGAATAAATTAATGATTAACTACTACTGGATTATTGGTCTCCCTGAGAATTCTCAAACAAGTGATCCTGAGAGAATTCTGTTGATAGTGGCTCATGGGCACAATGAAACACATAAGTGCCTGAAAACTGTATCATGGTTATAAAAGCAGGAAGGTCAACAAGAAAAGTGTCTCCTGAGGTCAGTTACTTTGTCCTACACCAGGAGACTCCCCTGTACTGTGTAGGTTCTCAGAGCTAAATACACAGTGGGCTATCAGATGAGTCAGTAGTAGTATTTTTTCAGGCTGACAACCTCCCTTCCTGAACTTTCCTCTCACAAAGACTCCACCACTAGAAACCAAGCCTAAGACAAAATGGAGCCACAGTTGCCTGGTTTCGAGCAGGGAAAGCTTCTCTTCTGTTTTCCAGACTTTCTGCAATTTGCAGAGTTTACAAATGCATTCCTGCTTCTGCATGGGAGATGTCAGTTGGAATAAATACTGACACTTGAACTTTGGCACTTTTTTTTCACCTTAAAAGGATGAACTACATTCCACAACAGAGTGGGCCTCCCTCCTGACTAATAGGGCAAAATTTTCCTTTACCAATCAGACTTTGTCTTGTAGGGAATTGTCTATTACAGTATTTGTGCAGAACACATTTCATTTAGACAGAAACATTTGCTGGCTGAAAATTCCAAATATTTATTTACTCATATATACTACTCAGTTCCTACTGCTCCTTTCCTTATCAGCAATTTGCAGTAACTAGCAGGTGGTCTGCTCAAGTGATAGAATTTAGATCAATTGCAAAGTGATTAATTAATGGCATGATCAGTGTATTTGCCTTCTAGAGAAGCCTAACAATGTAATGTTTGTTATTTCCTTTCTTTAGTGTTAAGTTCTGATAACTGGGCTGTGTCAAAGCTTATGTTCAATATATGTAAGTGTAGATGTATTTGTTATCATTTGAAATTTCAAGTTCCTAATTAATTACATAGAACACATCTCTTACAGAATGTCACACGCACTTAAAAGTAGTCACATGGCTTCACAGAATCATAGAAATGTTTTGGTTGGAAAACAGCTCTCAGATCACTGAGTCCAACCATCAACCCAAGACCACCATGGCCATTAAACCATGTCCCTAGGTGCCATATCCACACGTTTGTTGAAGACCTCCAGGGATGGTGACTCCACCACCTCCCTGGGCAGCCTGTTCCAATCACTGACCACTGTTGCAGCAAAGAACATTTTCCTAAACTTCTCCTGGCACAATTTTAGGCCATTTCCTCTCATTCCATCACCTGATACTAGGGAGAAGAGACTGACCCCCACCTCACCACAACCTCCTTTCAGGTAGTTGTAGAGAGCAATGTGGTCTCCCCTCAATATCCTCTTTTCCAGACTAAAACTTCTATTCCTCAGAAGACTTGTTCTCTAGACCCTTCATCAGCTTTGTTGTCCTTTGCTTTTAGGCTTCCCAACAGTATTCAGTTTTTACACCTTACAGAACTATTACAGGAGACAGCACTGACTATGGACATTAACAGAGAATCACAAAGCTTGCTCCCTGGCAATGCCAGGGATGTGAAACAGGAGTGGACATTGAAAATTACTTCTTTGCCCACACTATCCTTCTGCATTTGTATTTTCTTACTCAGTAACAGGCTGCATATCCTATTTAGACAACGACAGCTTTGAGGCAGGAATTGTTTCCCACTCAAGAAAACAGATCAAAACTTTAGCTGAGGGTTCTTGATACAAATGGCAGCACTAACAGCTTTCACATTTACTCTTGCTTGCTGAAGCATTCATCATTTGCTGTGCTTCAGTTTATAAGAAGACATGTATGCTTTAAAAATTATGTAAAGTGTTAAAAAGATCTACACAAGAAACAAATCCATGCTGAGATTCCCTTTAAAAAACCCTTCCATGGCTTAAATCTCAGTTCAATCTGTAAATCTTCTTGTGCCAAGTGAAATCCTGCTATATGCTTTAAATGATTTAAGTAACTTCTGTTTATTCATGTGAAAACTCCATGAAAAGTAGAAGTCCTTGCATATTTAGATCAGCACCTGCTCTCAGTTAATCAAATATTCTAACAGGTAGATGGGATACACAACAAAATCATCAAGACCCATTAATTAGCAGAAATAAACAAACACATTTGAAATACTGTGCTGGCATTAAGTCTTGTTTCAGGTGATTTTGCATGAAGCAAGAAACAAACATTTTGCCTCTGGACATTGTATTTTCGTGTCTGTATGACAAGAAAACAATAGGAAATGCAAAGTATGCCAATACTCTACACCAAATGCTTTAGACTGTATAATAATTAGAGAATAGGTTGCCTGCAAAACAGAATTTTAAAAAATAGGAAAGGAGTGAAAAGGGAATAGCAGGTATGTCAGTAATTGTATTTAGAAAACTTACTCTGGAAAAGAAAATATGGTAGATTTTCATTAAGCTTTTTGAATTGGTAATATCACACTCTGAGCCACTTGCATCATGCTTTAATATACAGGATCATCTTGAAGCAATTATGTTGCAGACTACCCCAAATTAATTAAAAAAAAAAAAAACAAAACACAAAAGTATTGTGTTTTGTTGTTGGTTTTTTTTTCCTGTTCACTTTAATATCCTGATTTTGCAGGTTGGGTGTATAACATGTCACAGTTCTTAATGATGCTTGTAGCTTGCTGACCTCAGAAAATAATGCAATAGCAGAGCTATGGTTTAGTTTAATTCTTCTGTCCTCTGTATTTCACGTCTGGATGCCCACCACCAGTTCTGCATATACTAAAATTCACCTTTTCTCACTGGGTTACAATACCCCTACTGTATGTAAGCAGTTCTTTCAGCAAGAAAAAAAAAAATAGATAATACAGCTTCTGGATTTAAACCAGAAGATTACTGGGGCACTACAGACTGCTAAGAAATATTTTTTGCTGGTTCTACCTACAACTGGGCTCCTTGCCTCCAGTGATCCTCTCTGAGTCAGTCTTTTATTTCACTTCATTCCCCTTCATTGAGGAGATCTAACAGCAATGTGAAGCATATCAAGTTGAAACGCAAACCCTCAGCTCTGCTTCTATTCACCAGGGGCTGGGTGCGTAACAGTTACTGAGCTCAGACCCTGAAACAAGAAAAAGGATTTTTTATGGTGCTTCTCGTGATTCCTTCAGTTAATTCAGGAATGGCATTGATAGTCTCCAGGGAAAGCTACACTTACTTTTTCTTAGCTGCTGGCATGCCTGCTGTAAAATAAAAGCTCTGAAGGAAATTATGGAAAGGGAATCTTTACAGTAAGAATAAGCCCTCAGGAGAAAGGAAAGTTATATGTTATTCTATATCACGACAGGTGTTCCTCAGGGATCACTAAGAGGGTCCTCAGATGCATAAATATTTGCTTAAACATCTTGAGGAAAATTATCTACATTTATTTCAAGGCCACACTTTGCTTTCAAGTAATGGTTATGTTTAAACACTGCCTAAAATACTTACTGCAATAAATTATTCCTGTAAAGAAGTTGACAGCTTCACATCCAGATTAAATTAAAACCAGATTTAATCTGTCCAAAAAAACCCAAACTGAAGACCTTCAGATGTGAAGTCCTTGGTCTGTTGTACAACCTTCTTTTAATTTCTTTCACTTCACTAAATTAGGAAAAAAAACTACTTTTAAAACAGAACTTTCAAGAAACAAAATTTATGCAAACACTTTCCCATTATCTTCACATGCAAATTTATTTCTCTTGTGGTTACTGTGAATGTGTGCTTCTGACATCTTAAAAATACAGAGCTGACCACCAGCTCAAAAGCCATCCTTCCTCAGGTGTAATTCTGTTTATGAATGATCAGCCACTTCAGTTCCAGAGCTCTTACTGGAAGCGTGCAGACGCTAAATGAATTAATCTCAACACATTTCTCATATAAATGCAGGATTATTTTTAAGGTTTTCATTACATGAATCCTTGGCAAATTGAGGAACATCACATCAGGACCTTATCAGAATGGTCAAAAGGCAACAGGTTGAGTCACTTTTGGTAAGTCACTATTACCTGGAAGCTTCTCAGTGGCCTAGGGAAAACACGTTTGTCAAGTTCACAAAGGACAAACTTTTAGGCAAAGAACACCATCACAATTGGCACTAATTGCTAGTTAAACTGACAACTGGAACTGAAGCATCCTGACAGCACCAGAGGTGGGCCCAACAGGTAGAAATTGAAAATCATTTACTAGAGCAAAGCTGGAAATACTAAACGATCATAGAGCATCTGCAGAATATCATCTGGGATGCTCTACTTCATTTTTCATACTGCCACTTCAGGATTTTGCATGCATACTTGGAAAACATTTCAATTAATTGTGAGAAAGAGCAAGTGTTTAGATCAATATATTGAAAAAAGTACACAATTCTTCACACACACAAAAAAAGGCAATTAAAAAAAAATCTCTATGGTAGCTACTGTTTTTCAGAAGATTAGAAATTTTGTGCCTTTAGAAAAATGACAAGGAGATTTAAGCAAAAAAAAAATGTTCAAGTGGCATCAGGGGATCCAAATGCCTAAGCACACAGAATATAATCATGTCCACCACAGATACCACTCATTTTTTTAGAAAAAATTAATTCCAAAACTTTTAAAAAAAACAACAAAAGACCAAAACCAGCCAAACAAAAACAAAACAAAATCTCCAAACCAAAATAAAAAAACCAAACACAAAATAAAAACAGAGAAACAAAAAAAGATCAAAAAAACAAACAACAAAACCCACAAACAAATCCAAAAAAGAAACACCCCCAAAAATCAAACAAAACCCAAACAAAAAAAAAAACAAAAAAAAACAAACCCAAACCCCAAACCACCTTATTCCAACTTTTTGAAGTTATTCTACACTTAGTGTCTATGCAGTCTAAAACCTAAGGTGCAAATCACACCACTGAGCTGTTCCAACTTCTATACAGAAAATACACAGCTCAGAAGGTGTGTGGTATTTTGCAGGTTGACCCTTTATTGTGAAAGATTTATAATTACCTTGACATTATAATACATTCCTCTAAGTGCTTTCCATGCTGGTAAGAGCCACATTCTTACTTTAATAGCATGAGGTAGAAATAGAGGAAGCATCTCAGGAAATGCCTCATTGAAAGTTATTAGCAGTCCAGTTATTTTAGCTGACATCCAAGTGTTTCACATTTTGACTTTACTTAAATTGTGTTGATATCATGCTCACAGACTGGAGGTGAGTGAGCATGAAAGTGCTCAGCCTCACACACTGATGGCTCCAAAAATGAGACTTTAGAATCTGAAAGCATGTCTTGCCTGTTAACTCTAAGAGAATTCTGTAGAAAGATGTTTACACTGTATTAGTAGACACTGTTGACTCACTTCAGTCAGACTATCTTTGTTTAATGTATATATTCCAAGAAGAAATTTCTCGGAACTTACCACTTAAAAAGAAATTTGTGCAGACTCAGGAATATTTGTTTAAACCCCATGGCTTTTATCAGGCTTCAATAAAATATTCTATACAATATTTATTGTCTTTGCAGTAGCATTTAATTGAGAGTTTTTCCTCAGAACTACTTATACTCCTGCTTTCTAAGCTGATTTAGACCATGTAAACTGGGGCATTCTATAAAGGCTAGAGTCATCTCTTCTCCAGAAGGATAGAGTCATCTCTTCTTCAAAAGCACACAAAAGGCAGGGGGAATTAGTATTTTCCATAAAGAATACAGTAGCAAAATAAATGATACATTTCAGCTTCTGGGAGTTTATTAAACATTAGTAGGAAAATTAGTGTATAATTATGACTGCAAAACAACAACAAAAATCTAGGGCTCAGAAAAGCAATGTTGACTTTGCAACATTTCAGATGTTGAATATTTTATGGCATGCATTTAAATCATAGACAGCAAAACATACAAGTGTTTATTAGGAGGAAAAGAGAATCTGTGTAGTATGGGGTTCTGATTGCTGCTGCTCTGTAAAACCTCTAACAATGCATGAATGTAGGACCATGCCATACCCTGTGAAACCTTTGCTGGCACTACACAACATCCATCCCTGGAGATCACAGAATCACACAATCAATAAGGTGGGAAAGGACCTCAAGGATCATCAAAAGTCCAACCTGTCACCCAAGACCTCATGACTACTAAATCATGGTACCAAGTGCCACATCCAATCCCCCTCTTGAACACCTCCCAGGGTGTGACTCCACCACCTCCCTGGGCAGCACATTCCAATGTCTAACAACTCTCTCTGTGAAGAACTTTCTCCTCCCCTCGAGCCTAAACCTCCCCTGGCACAACTTGAGACTGTGTCCTCTTGTTCTGGTGCTGGTTGTCTGGGAGAAGAGACCAAACCCCTCCTGGCTACAACCTCCCTTCAGGTAGTTGTAGACAGCAATGAGGTCACCCCTGAGCCTCCTCTTCTCCAGGCTAAACAATCCCAGCTCCTTCAGCCTCTCCTCATAGGGTTTGTGTTCAAGGCTTCTCCCCAGCCTTGTTGCCCTTCTCTGGACACGCTCAAGCGTCTCAATATCCTTCTTAAATCCAGGGGCCCAGAACTGGACACACTACTCAAGATATTCAAGGTGAGGCTTGACAGAGCTCTAGGAAACCTGATCTAGTTGAGGATGCCCCTGCTGACTGCAGAGAGGGTTGGACTAGATGACCTTTGGAGGTCCCTTCCAACTCAGACCACTCTATGATATATCACAACTGCTTCCTCCATTAAGAGAAACAGCATTTAATTCATTGCTAAAGCAACAAGAGCCTAGCTTGCAACACCCAAGCACACCAGTATTTTCAGGTAACCGTTCTAATCATAAGCTCAATGCAGGAACAAAAAGGAAAACATATGGAAAGAACTTGTTTAATTAAAATCTTGTTTACTTTGCACATATGTACCTCTTGTACTTCAACAGAACTATTCATAATTTTAAACAAGTAAGACTTTACCATTTCCTTGTTAAGAGATAAAATGTATGTTGGCAATGAAATCAAAGATTGCATAAAGCATGTATAATGTAGAACATACAGCTTGAAGCTATTTATAAGTGCTCTCTGCATTTCCAGGTTCGGTTTTTACAGTAGCGCAGCCTGAAGCACTTAACTGTGAAAACATAATGCCTCTTTACTGCTCCTCCTACAGGAAAATCATTTCTCCTCTAAAGGCCTGTGCCTAAGCCCCATACATCAAGGGGAAAATCTCCATTGCTCCAAAATGCAAAATTTGCCTAGCTCCCTCATCCTACGAGCCACACAAAACCCCCCTGTGTTTAACATAGTCATAAGACACGGATTGTGTAAGTCAGAAGCAAAGAAGAAAAACTCCACAGTCACAGATAAAAAAGGTCTACCTGAGATTCCACTACACTACAGAGTTGGCCTGGCCACATTCTTTCTGTGTCTCATTAACGTTCTGGTTTGTTTCCACCTCTGTCCAGGTGTTTCCAGAGCAACTCCGCAAGTTAGCACAGCTCTTCTACCCACCACATGCCACGGATATGACATAGCACCTGTGCAGGTGAGGCAAGTGCTGCTCTGCCCTGGCCCACTCATCATCACAGAGGCTGTGTGCAAAACACACAATATATATTGTCAGACTGGAAATAGGCTAATTTTAAAAAGGCTTGGGAAGGCTCTGGGAGAAACCAGAGAGTACTGTCAGAGGAGTGCTGTCACAGAAACAGCAAGCATCTGACTGACCATAGGTAGTGATTTGTGTCTGGACACAACTGCTGATTCGTTTAGGAGTAAGTCAGGGAATATAAAAACAAACTAACACCAGACCAAGCAAAAAAAAAAAAAAAACCAAAACCTTCATTCCCTCTTTTGTTCTCTCCATGCATTATACTCACAAACAACTGTTAATACATTAACTATTCCAGGTTTCTTGATGAAAAACGTCTAGTAAACCAGGGATATCCCATTTAAAACATCTCAGATAACACGTTCCATAAACCAGAAGCTACAATGATATACCCCAAACCTAGTTGCCTAATGCTTTTTAACTCTATTATCTATGTCATTGAGAATTCGGTGGCTGTCTCCCGTGGCATTTGCTACACCACAGATTTCACAGCACATCTGGCATGGTGCTGTAAATGCATGCAGAGGAGACTCAGAAAATGCAGCACTGTACATCAAGTAAAAGTTCTATCTAACTAATCAAGTCCCCAGGGACAGCATGCAGTGTCACAAGACATATCACTCTACACTTGAATGAGGTTGTCAGCCTCTGGGAGGCCTGCAAACTGCTGACAGCAATATGCAGGATATGGAGCCTTCTGTAGCAGACTCAGTAGCTGTGCAAAGCATGTAGCTGCATCTTGGATGAAGCAAAAAAACTCTTAAACAACGAAGTATGAAACAGAAATTGTAAATCCCTCTTTCTATATTGTATTGCTGTGACCAGAACTCGTTCGAAGTATGGCACATGAATGTGACCCAGGTTACTTTGTAGGTTTCTCAAAATGCAGAGATATATTTATATATTAAACCACAGAACTGTTTTGGTTGGAAAAGACCTCTAAGATCATCAAGTCCAACTGCCAACCTAAGACCAGCATGGCCATTAAACCATGTCCCTAAGTGTCCACACATTTCATGAACACCTCCAGAGATGGTGACTCCATTACCTCTCGGGGCAGCATGTTCCAATGTCTTCAGTAAAGATTATTTTTCCTAATATCCAATCCAGTTAGTTGCTTCCTTTCTTTTTCCTAATATCCAATCTAGTTAGTTGCTTTGTTTCAAGATTATACTAATGCTTTTAACCTGTTAAAAGTATCTAACAGCCACATCTGTGTCCAGGAAATGCAGCAATAGGTGGCATACATGGTTGGCATCCCTCTCCACAGTATAAAGCCTCTCAACATCAATTCACTCTATCATACTTTACAAAGTGCCCTTCATTCAAAGCCCTTCAAATAAAAGAACATCAAGGTGAGTCACAGGGCAGAAAAATAGTTGATAAAGCAAGTCACAGAATGAAGGAGATACTTGCTAAGTGAGCAAATCCTTTGGCAAAGGGCAAAACTACAAGGTTGGAGGAAGAGTGTAAGTAGAAAAAGAGATGAAGAGGAGCTAGGTAAGTGCAAATCTACTATGAGTTGTGAAAAAGAGGTTATTTTTAAATTGCAATGGATAAGAAACCAAGGAGGGTGACAGAGCAAAAACCATAGCCCAGCTAAAGGGAGAAGTGGAGCATTTTGCTTGTGACCTTTAGCTTTTGGGAAGAAGGATTGCCATGAACTATAATTGAGAGAGTTGCTACTTTACAATCAGGAAGGATTAAGAACAGCTCTGAAAAATGCAGAGTGCCCCTGTTCCCACTGGCTACGGCAGGCTGTGAAAGCACCTATAGTGCTCATAAACTTTGGGAAAGAAAAACAGGTTAGAAATAGGGATGATTTTTCTACAGAGGTAAAAAACACAGACAAGAATTACAAGAATATTTTAAACCATTTTCATGAATAAAACAAGGACTTCTCCCTATGGGAGCCAATTTCAGTTTTTGCTCATTTCCATCTATATCATGCAGTTTTTTAATTATGCAGTAGTCTCAACAAATAGATTGTCACAGCATTATTTAGAGTAGCTAATTCTTTGAAAATGCCAGATGAAGATGGGATAATGTCTTTATTGATTTGATTTAGTCTAACCCACCCACTTCTAATCACTAATGACTTGGACAACTCAGCATATTATATCCACCAAAACCCCCCTAATACTGTAGAAATATTAAGAATTGGATACACCATAGAAATCAAGGTGCTACTATGAAGTACCAACTTGAGATTCTCCCCAGCTACTCAAAAGCAACTCAAAACCATTTGAAAAGCTTGACCAAAACATTCCATAAAGAATGGGTTGGATAACATATTTGAAGAGCTGAAATAAGCACATTACTGTCTCTCTGAAAACGAATTATGTTACTAACCACAGAAAAACAGATGAGAACAGGTATATACTAGCTGATATAAATGTAAATTAACACAGTGCTCAGAACTCAGCAGCTATAAAGCTTGCTGCACCTTCTGAACCTAAGTTTTGACAGGAAAGTTGGCTACACTAGGGAAAATTTAAGAATGCACTCAATCTGTGTTCTCTTCAATAACAGAACTGGCTACAGGCAGTTCCTATACTATATCCTCTTCATTTACCCTGAGAATTTCCCAAATCATCATGGAATTAACTGGTATCTATAATTGATATTCTCTAGATTTTATTTTTCCCTCAATTTCAGTTGCCAGGTGACCTGACAATTAGGTACCTGGTTATTTAAAGGGGACTGAACTTTAGTGGTAAATCATCAAGGATTTTACAACTGCTGACTATAGGCCAAATAGGCATTTAGGATCAGCTAACTATTCTCTAAGAATACTTCAAAAGGTAATTCATGCCTGATGAATGCAGATGGCCCATGATCTCTATTTAGAGAATGTACAAGGCTGGGGGTAATACACTAAGCAACAGAACGAGCTAATGCATGGCAACAGTCAAAGGCTTAAAGCAACAGGCAAGCTGGCACACAGGAAAACATGAGAATTTTCCTTGTGCTATCTTCCTGACTTTGGGAAGAAAATGATAAAATCTGTGGCAATGAGGTTATTTCATGTGTGTGCATATCAGGACACCCCCCATCCCCAAAGCACTACCTTGTAATTTGCTGTATAAACCACACTTGCCTTTGTGTTTTGGGGTTTTTGTTTTGTTTTTCTGTTTGTTTTTTTTTTTATTAGTTTTTAATATTCTCAGGGCATAAATCATTTTTGTCTAATCAGGCTAGAGACAGAAAACGATCTATAGGTGTAACAACCTTTTTGAATGAATGAATGAATATGAACATAGTACAAAAGGCTGCTTGGTTGAAAAGTTTCAGCTGACAGTGGTGATCAGCACCACCAAAGAAAGGATGTGTACATGCTTGTGTGTTTTTGACAAATGGAATATGTACAATTTTGTGGTAAATATCAAGCTAGCGAGCCAGGAAACCATACCCTTATGATGAGGTACACTTAAACCCTTTAAATGAGGTACATATAAAAGTATATTAGAGAAGAAGTTCAGAATAACAGAGCACCTCAGATATGAATTTCTTAGAAGAATCCAGCTGAGTGAAGACCTTCACATGCTATACATTTACATATTCAGAGAAAACAAAGAAATCTTGGCTTACCCGGCCAACTAGAATTGGTTCAGGTCCAGAAAATTCTTCCAATACAAACATTTGATTCCAAACCCAGCCTCTCTTAGAACGGTTCAAAACTCTTTGTTCTTCAGTTAGCCTTTTTAGTCCAGTACTGGATCCACTTGGCAGTACTTGGGATTGATTCATTGGAGCCATATAAATGGAAGGAAGGACAGTAATCCATAATATTACTAATGGAGTCCATGTATCCATAAGCATGTCCGTTAGTCTTTCTGGCATTGTACCACAAGCTATGCAAATCACCACCAAAATGAAATTATTATTTTGCTTTCCTCCAGACTGTAGCAATCCAATGCATCATGTAGCACAGAACACACACTTACAGCTCCTCCATGTGTTTACAACACAGTCAAGGCAAAAGCAGCTTAGACTATAAAAACATGATCCATTGAGTTTTCCAGTCATTCAAGATTCCTGGATGGGAAAAAGAAAATAAATACATAAATAAATGGTTAAATCAGTGGCTCAAGGGCTTAGAAAAGCATTCTGAAAGATCTTACTTTTATATAAACAAGCCACATTAGGTTTTAAATTTGTAGTGCATCATATCAATGATATCAAAGGGGTTATATAAATAAATTAAGTGATTCTGCAGATTCCTTCATTGTCTAAAATAGTGAAAGAGGACCCAGATAAATGATTACACAGTGAGGAAAACACTTTCCTTGCAGTCTATCTTAGGGTCTGAAGAAACTCCTTGTCTGTCTTGCTAGTCTGTACCTTTTATGTAGTCCACTATAAATACTTAGCATATCAAACAATAAAAGTCAAATGAAAGGATGCTGTTCCATACAGTCTTGCTCTCCTCCACAAGAAGTCAAAAATAAATTACTTCTCATAAGCATCCAAGGCTCCAGCAATACATTCTCATTTTAGTCATTATCTAGCTGCAGCAGCCCTGCTAAGTTCCCTGAAATCCATGATACCCAAAACAGGACTTAAGTAAGCTCATTTATGCACATCTGCACTACAGCACTCTCAGTCTCTCTCTCTCACTTTCAGAGAAAAGACAGAGTCAGATTTTATTTCAAAGACATTTTCCTTGATGGACACTTGGGAGCATTTTGTCTTTCTTTCCCCATCCAGCCTTTCAAGTATTAGAAGGCCATATCAGGTTTCATCTCAGCCTAAAAATTCCTTGAAAAGGACAAGCAAGTTAACAGAGTAGGGCTTGCTAATGCCACACTGATTGGCAAACCCTGAAACACAGCCATGGAACACTTAGAAAGATAGATGGGACATGGCTCAGGAAGCAGGGCTGCATTACAGCTGCTCTAATGAGGCTGGAGTTATGTAAAAAGATTCCCAATATATTTTCTTTGACTCATACCCAAACAATCTCATGAGAAATCACTATGTATAAGATAGTTACAAATGTCTACTTCTAAGCTTACACAAGAATGATCAGAGGACTGGCAGCCCTGCCAGATGAAGAAACGCTGAGAGAACTGGGTTTGTTCAGCCTTGAAAAGAGGAGGCTTGGGGGAGACCTTATTACCATGCACCAGTACAGAAAGGGTGGCTACTGGGAGGATGGAGAGTCCCTTTTTACAAGGAGTCCCATGGAAAGGACAAGGGGTGATGGAGACAAGTTACTCCTGGGCAGACTCAAATTCAGCTCCAAAGGAAAATTTTTTCCTCATGAGAACACTCAGCCATTGGAATCATCTCCCAAGGGAAGCAGTGGATTCCTCTACAGTGGACAGTTTTAAGACAGCTGGACAGAGTGCTGGACCATGTCATTTCAACTCCACTATCACCTGGACAGGTTGGACCAGATGATCCTTGTTGGACCAGATGATCCTTGTGGTCCCATCCAACCTGGCATTCTGTGAGTGTGTGATTCTGTGTCTTAATCTGGCTTTTTCCACTTTAAAATGAGCTCCTGGTGCTGCATATCTGAACTCTTGGGGCTTCAGGGTTTTGTTGTCAGAGGGGTGGACAGGATTGTTGGTGCATTTTTAGGTTCATATACACTCACAGAACAAAACATCTGAAAACATGAATATGACCAGTAAAAGCCAGTTGTTACTTTGAAAGCAAACAATGTAAAAAAGCAATTTGATTTTTTCCCTTTTTTTAAACTCCAGTAATTGCCAAAGCAACTGTGAAATCTGTTGCATGAAAATCTTAAACTGTGAGAAACTTGTCTTGTTAAAAGGGGAGCCGAGCTGTTACCAAGCTAAAACTCAATATCTCAAGTAGCATGCAAGAATGGTAAGCTAATAGTGCAGTGCTTTGACAATGCATCAAGAATGAGGTGAAGATCCATTACAGAAGGAACTGGGTGGCTGAGAAACATTGTTTAAGCCTCATTTCCAACTGAGATAGAAAGAAATAAATCAGAGAATACACTAAGATCTTGCGAAGAAACTTTGGGAAAAACGTGTGGGAAGCAAGAGGCTTTCAATCTCTTGGTGTTCTCTCAGTCCCAGAAAAGGGAAAAGAATGAGGAGAAAAACAGACTGTCAGGTCACCCTCTGAAAACCCTCTTCAGTCCAGGGAATTAAAGGGAGGTTACTGCTGCTGCTTTCTAGCCCATGTTAAAAAGATGGTGGTGGAAGGTATCAAAAGAGAGAAACAGCCAGACTTTCAATGAAAGCAGTTAAGTATGTCTGAGATCCTTGTGGGGGTGTGTGTGACAGAGATTTCTGATTTCTTCAGCTGAAGCACAGGAGAAATAGAACTACCATAAAACAGAGTAATAGACAAACAATAGCCAGGATTAAACTGGAAAGCAGGGGCATAACCTGAAAACCTGACTTCAGGGTCTTTTTCTCTAGCTGAGATTTCTTTTTATATGTATACAAAATTATTTTTGACTCAGAGGCCCACCAGAAGCAGAATAGTGTGTTGCACCTTTTTCCAAGAAAGCCTTAAAAAAAATCCCCAAGTGGGCCATGACATAATTTCTTCCTCCTCCAGTACACATTGGTATAGCTTTTCTCACTCAGAGGACTAAATAGTAATATAAAGCACTTTTCGTATTCAAACAGGTTTTTAAAAACAATTCTTAATTAATCTACACAGACTGCCTTCTGAAAGAGATAAAATAAGTGAGATAAAATGCTGTGATGCTCACAGAAACATTTTTGTTTGAAGAAAGAACAGGATATTTGTTTTTCAGGCTGCCACTCTGAATCCTTGGCAAGCATTAAGTTCATTTCAGTACATCCCTCCTCAGGTCCTCCCCCAGACTTGCTGCCTGTTACTCTTCACTTACTCCAATCAAATTTAGGTCCTATCTACTAGCACCAGTGCATAGCATTCACTGTGACTAGACCATCCTCACAGTAGCTCCATATTCAGCAATACCTTAAGGCAAACAAGAGTCAAAAGCACACCAAAAGTATTAGTAATACAAGTACCCTGTCATTAAACCTTACTCATTGAAATAAGCAGAGTTAGACAAGCTCAACGAGCACAAAACTGTGAGATCCACCAAGTGCTGGCATGAAAGTCAGACAAGTGTTAGGCAGGACAGGGTGAAGAAAAAAAAGATCTTCTGGGGCTTTTGAATCTATCAGTGCACTGCAGAGGAATATCATCAGGGTGTAGAGGAGAGCTGTATAAACTTCCCTACAGTTCAACTCTGAGCTTTATTTGAGAAACAGACTCTCCTTTGGGATTGACTGCTCTATCAATGAATCGTGGCATTTACTTTCTGCAACGCGTGGAGACTGTACTGTCCCCAAAATTCATCAAAAATTTGGAAATGAAATTTCTTCTCCATTCCTGGGAGCCAAATACCACATACATAGTTGGGAGCAGATGGTAGACACTATTAAGTATTTGGTCCTGCAATTTTAGTCCAGGATAACACCAAGGGGGGGAAAGAAAAAAAAAAAAAGCCTGGTATTTAAATCATACTCCTCTAGATTAGATGTGTAGAAGGAGCTGATATGGTTGCTGAATCAAGCTGCTATGACCACATTAAAAAGCCAAATGTAAGGGGAAATCTGGCAGTGAGTGAAGACACCAAGTGAGGCAGAGCAGCATTTTCTTTCCTTATATTATAGCAGGGTCTAAAGAAGTGGCGAGTATTGAATGGCAGCAAAAATTATTACAGTGAGGCTAGAACTACCTTTTGCTAGGCAACCAAAAAGGACAAGCACATGTGCCTTGACAAGTATATTTCCACCCTCATAAAGATTTTGTTAAAGTTAGTAAAAGCTTATTTTTTTTCTTTGAATTTCCACATATTCAAGTGGCCTTGGGGGTGTTCAACACAACTTCACTGTTCTTCGAAGTGGTTTCCTTGGATAAAGTACGCTACAAACAACTACAGAAAACTCTAATCCAGCAAAAGCTGTTTACAAAACAGCTTTGCTTCCTCACTCATCCCTGAGAGGGGAAAGTGATAGTTGAAATACAAATAATTTCCTTAATGTAACAGACAGACAAAAGAACATGTGGCACTATGTCAGGAGAGCAGGAGTTCAGTAAGTGTCTTATGTTTCCGAAACATAGAACTGTATCCATAAATTTGGTTCTCCATGCACAACCGACAGAGAATTACAGCTAGAACTGAGTGGTTTGTTCTCCACTTACTGTATGTGCTGATATAGTTTTAGAAAAATATTACTCTGTTAATCATAGAATGGCTTAGATTGGAAGGGACCTTAGAGATCATCTATTCCAATCCCTCTGCCAGGGGCAGGGGAAGCCTCTCAACTATCCTCGGCTGTTCAAGGCTTCATCCAACCTGGCCTTGAACACCCTAGAGAGGAGGCATCCACAACCTCCCTGGGCAACCCTTTCCAGAGTCTCACCACCTCCATACTGAAGAACTTCTTGCTAAGATCCAGTCTAAACCTGCCTCAGCTTCAAACCATTCCCCCTTGTCCTATTGCTAGACACCATTAGGAAAAGTCCCTCTCGAGCCTTCCTGTAGGATCCCTTCAGGTATTGGAAAGCAGCTCTAAGGTCCCCTCAGGAGTCTTCTGCTCTCTAGGCTGAACAATGCCAGCCCTCTCAGCCTATCCTCGCAGAAGAGATGCTCCAGCCCTTGGATCATCTTTGTGGCCTCCTCTGGATTCAGTCCAACAGCTCTGTGTCCTTCTTATTCTGGGGACACCAGAACTGGATGCAGTATTCGAGGTGGGGTCTCACCAGAGCAGAGTAAAGAGTCAGAATCACCTCATGACCTGCTGGCCACACTCCTCTTGATGTAGCCTAGGACACAATTTGCCTTCTGGGCTTCATAAGCGCCCTGCCAGCTCATGTTGAGCTTCTCATCCATCAATACACCCAAGTCTGTTTCTTCAGAGCATCTTGGAGCACTGCTTGTCCATCTCTCAGCCATAGAGTGCATAGGTTTCATAAAGCGCAACACAGAAAGTGATTGCAACAAAGCAGAATTTGATCACCTAACACTAGAACATAACTAGCACAGCAATTTCACAAATTAATGTAATATACACTGCAGCCTCTTTTGGAACTAAAATCTCTGGAGGCTACTTGTATGAGTTAGCTGTCTGCCTTAAGTTAGAGGCATGGATGAGAGCAAACAGCTGTAGTTGGTATACTGACTGATAGCAGTGGGGGAAAGGTTTATGGTGGTGAGCATCTCTGGCATAAGTAATTGCACTGCAATTATTTTAGAATCATCATGTAGCTTTAAAAGGTGAACCTTGGAATGCAGCAGATTTGTTAAAAATATTAATAAAGTTAATAAAAGTAGATTAAAATATAAAGTTCTTATTGAAAAAGAAGTAAAGTAAGATCATAAAAAGCTTTAAAAAAATCAATTTATTCCTAGGTTTCAAACCAGAGAATATCTGTCTGGTCAAGTAAACCACTTTATTACAAGGCTAGTGCATTGATTTACATCATGATCTTAGTTTAAAAGATTTTAGAGCCTCTTGTGTTTCTTCACATAAGAGATATGGAGAATTGCCTTTAGCATTGCAACAAAGCTTTTTCCTTTATTTCATCCTGCATTTACCTTCTCATTCTTAGCAATGATATGCAACAGCTAAGCCCTTTGACCTCACTATTTCATCAGGGTGGATTTTACCAATTCCTAAACAACTGTTATTAAGATTTAAAAAAAAAAAAAAAAAGTACTGATTTATTAAAATAAGTTACACTAGATATGTCAGACAAAATTTGGTGAACTTGGCCTAAAGCAGGTGGGTTTGTTGGGGATTTTTTGGTCAAGTTTTCAGAATCTTTTATATTTTGTACATCAAATGACCCCTTCAGCATGCAAACTGCCACAACATGAGGAGGTAAACAATACACAAAGGCAATGGAGTTCTAGCAAAAATGTTTTAGATCTCTTTATGCATAATCTCCTCTTGGATGTTAATTTAATATAAGCAAGTCTGCATTACAATACAAGCAGCCTCGAATAATTGATGAGAGGTGTTCATTTACTGATCACCCAGAATCCCAGCTACTGCTGTGTGACAGCAGGCAGATCTGTGCATTCTGCATGTTTCCTTTGGAGCCTCCAAATTCCATCTGACCCACTTGGGTTTTTGTGTCTAGGAGGATGAATTTAATTTAATTTCTACCAGAAATAAGGAACCTTATTCCTGCAAAACAGAGCCACAGGCAATAATTTTAATATAGGTTGGGAGTATAAAAGAGGAAGGTTAATCAGGTGTCCTTGACAAAAATTTACATCTTGTGACTCCTTTTATCTGAAATTCATTAACCAACACTAGAGTTTCTCTTTACACGATCACAGGTTTCTCACAGCTCAGGATCTGGTGTTGGATTTCCCCCGTCAAGAGATCTGCAAACTCAGGATCCATTTTGACAGCCTGTACACTGCTCTAGGTATTATGTTTAAGTTTTAGTGTTTCTTTTATTAACATCCAGGCAAATTCCTTCTTACTGTTCAAATTACTACCTTTTCTCTTTATTATTATTATTTTCCTCCTCACTTCTGGCCATTTCTCTCCTTCCTGAGTTTTTGTGTCCACAGTAGGTAGAGTACCTTTTGAGGATTTTTTTGGTTGGTTGGTTTTTGTTTTTGTTCTGGTTTGGGTTTTAGATTTTTTTTTGTGGGTTTTGTTTGTTTGTTTTTGTGGGTTGGTTGTTTGGTTTTGGGTTGTTTTTTGTTTTGGTGGTTTGGTTTTTTTTGTTTGTTTGTTTTTTTTTTTCTTCACACTGTTCTTCCTCTTCCTTAAGCTCTTTAGGTTTACTTTTACTCCTGCAAGTATTGGCTCCACTGCCACTTATGCTTCCTAGTCCTATTTCTCAAGGATTCAGACAGGGTGCTTTTCCATCAATAGCAGCAACATGATGCAAAGCCTTCCCACCGTGGAAAGCACAATTATCTTTCCTTCATTGATCCTCTTCTGGCAGCACAATAGAGCTTTAAGTTTTCAATAGTAAAACCATAAGTCCTTAGTATTCCTTTGCCTCACTTGTAGAAATAATTCATAAGGGAAGTGTGGTGAGGGTTTTAATTTGCCATTAAAGCAGAAGAAACCCAAAGTCCATCAGAAGAGAACTATCAAGACACCATAACCAACAAATAATCCTGCCATCCCTGCCCATATAACTTTGCTACATACACAGTTTCAGCACATACCCATTATACTGTACCTGAAGTTGATTTTAAATTATCTTGGCCAAGGCAGCATCCTCATCTTTCTGCTGCAAAGGAATGAGTAGTGCTTGCCATAAATGATAACAATTCGTCTTCAGCGGATTACTCATTTGTGTAAAGATTACTCACATACCTCAAAAAAAAATCAGATTACTGTAAGAGAAGAGGGACTGAGGCTGTAATCAGGCACACTACCATGGCAGTAGCTAAGATCATGCTTACAGTGCCCAGTGCTAAGTGCCCTGGCTAGACTGCACTGCCTCTTATCTGCCAGCAGAACTGTGTGTGGAGTCACTCCCTAACCCAGATCTGTCAAAATGATCTTGTTAACTTAAACGCTTTTAATAGTAAGGTGTTTTTTAAACCAAATCATTTTGACAGAGCTGGGTTAGGCCATTGCTCATGCTATTCTCCACCAAGAGCAATTTGAATTTAAAAGGTTCTTGTGCTGCCCCCGCAACATGCCAGCTGCATGCTCCCAAGAATTTTTTTCCATTCCCATTCCTCTCTTCACTGCAGTTCACTATCGTAACAGTGGTGCTATTTGCAAGGCAACACCACAAACCACATCAGTGAAATGTAGTCTTAAACAAATGGCACCAAAAACCGTTTCAAGAAGTCTTTCCCTTCAAGTTTATAACCCAAAGGATTGCACTGACTCAGTTTACAGCACGGCTGCACGAAGCAGTTGCATCAGCACAACTACAGAGACCATAAACTACAGGACAGCCCCACAAAGTTTTGGAAACAGCTATACTGCCAAACAGCAGATGAAGTTTCACTATCTGCTTTAGTGAGCAGTCAGGCAAACAGTTGAATCAACAAAACTGAGTGGAGGATAACTTCTGGAAAAGAGAACAAGCAATTAGGGACAATGAAACTACTTCAATAAAATTCTGATGGACTCCTAGTAGATAAACATGGCAACCTGATGCAGCTCTGTTGATGGATGCTGGCAGATTTTAGGGATGGAAACCTCTCCTACCATCTCTGCTGCAGCAGTTAGACGTGCTGCTCCTGGATGTGCTGGTCCAAGAACAGGCTCCATCAGGAGGGGGACTCCTGGTGATCCTGACCTGAGTTGTGCTAGCTCTGCTACAGCAGCAAGCAGCACAGGCTTCAAGTATACTTTGTGCAGAGGTGTGGAGAGGAGCCTGCCAATACAAGTGCAAATCAATTGTCCAGGTTCATTTTGATGTATTGCATGTGACAATTTGCTTATGGCTGCTTGGAGAACCAAGGGGAGTTATCTAAAGAATTACTAATTTCAGCAACAATGGTAACAGACACCACCTCTCTCTTCCTCTGGGTCTTAGATATCCTGTCCTACACACACATATACACACAGAGTAATTTACTGTGCAAAGACATGCCACTGTATTTTTTAAGCTTACTCATGCATAGCTGGTTCTTATAGTTGAAGACATCTGAACAAATCATTATGTTAAGCGAGTTCTTAAGCTTGTGTCAAATGCAAAGGGACTGTTTTAAGCACACAGTTGATCAATCTTTGCATCAGACCTACAGCTGATGGAACCTATACCCTTGCACCAAGGAAATGTAGACATACACATGCAGCTACAGAAACACAGCAGTTTATCCAATATTGAGACATTGAATATTTATTGGGGGATTTATTCATCTAGCTATAAGATTATTATTAACAAGATAGGTTACTCCAGTTTTAGGGGTCTGTTTCAGAAGCAGAGGGAAGGAAGAGTTATGTTTTTAAGATAAATTCCTTTTCTTTACTTTCCTTAGGCTTTTGCTTTCACCAGGAAACACCATGACTGGTGTTCTGAGATAGAGATGAGGCTGCTAGAGGACATAGATCATTACACTACTTGAGTAATGCTTTGGGATAAAGAAAATGATATATTTCAATGTGATATACTTATCTTTAATTAAAGCAATATATTGTAACAAAAAGTCCATTATTCTGTGATTGCCTAACATGATACTTTATGATAGCTACACAAAGACTCTTTTATGTAAAGACTACCTAAATCTTTTTCAAGCTTTTTGGCAAATATTTAATTTTTTGAGTGGTTTGTTGTTTGTTTGGTTTGGTTTGATTTTTTTTTTTTTTGGAGGGGGGATGTTAAAGAACCCAAAAGAGTATCCTGGCCCTGAGGTGTCATGTCTATTGTTCAACATCTGTTGGAACCCACAGAATTTCTTATTTTGCCACTCTTCAATAGTAAAATCAATGTGGGCCAACTTTAAAGCTGCCACAGCTCTGATAAGTTGTACATAAAGCTGTCAGTCTTTCAGAAGTGTTCACCACTTTACAGAACCAGAGTGCATTAAAAAAAATACAAAAAACAACCCACCAACAAAAACACTTTCAAGTGTTTTGCTACCTCTTCAAGGCTATTTTTTTCTATTTTGTTATTACTTGTATTGTGCAATATTCAGGAATTCCAGCCATGAATCCACTATACTACACATTGTACAGTTAGAGGACAAAGAGGGAGGATGTGCTTCTGAGTTTGCAATTGAAGTAATGTGACTTGTTTGATTACATTTCCTCTCCAATGAAACAAGTATCTCTATGTAACATTTTAGGGCTGGTGGGTTTGTTTGTCATTTTCTTCTTTCTTTTTTTTTTTTCTTTTTTTTTTTTTTTTTGGTGACAGTTGGTACCAAAAGAATAGACATTAAAATAAAAATAACAGCTATTTTATCTCTCCTGTAGAACAAAAGGGATTTGCAAGCTTCCCCTTCAACTTCTTATACTTAGAAAATAAATAAGACTTGTTGGGTTCATGGCAGTCAGATACTGCAGTGATGTGTGTCAGAACATAACCTCAAAATATTGTGCTGAGAAGCTCACGACGCAGGCTCAGAACAGAGAGAGGGGAAAACAACCAAAGTGCTTGAACAACCAAGGTGGGTTCAGAAAACATGACAAAACCAGCTGTATCTTGATTGTCTTCATTCTATAGTAAGATGAAGAAATGAACAAAAGTAATTTTTATTCTTTACAGTCCACTGATTAAAGTGATTTTCCTTTGACTAAAATAGAACTGCATTACATATAGATTTAATAGCTTCAGCTCACGCCAGCTTCATCTCTCAAACCAATGTTCAGTTTTATGAGGGTGTATTGTATAATTTCAAGACCTATAGCACTTTCAAAGAAGAGAAGGGAAAAAAAGGCAAGTTGTGCACCAACATGAAGAGAGCTCATAAAAAGGCAAACAGATTGGCCTGTGACTGAGAATTAGGTGTTAACCATGCTCTGCCTAGGGCATCATTTATCATGAGAGTCTCAGCAGATGGGATGTGCTTAAACTGTACTTGCTGAAAAATGTTTAAATATTAATGGAGGACATAAATGTCTTGCTTTCTGGGCTACTTTTTAGTCCTTCTGTATGACATACAACACAGCTTTAATTTTCATTAGCTTTCTTTAACGAATATTAAGTGTTCTCTATGTAATTCAACAAAACGTAATAATGAAATTAAAACACACAAGTCTTTCTGACTTGTATTCTGGCTAAATTAAAAATATAAAATTATGACTGGTCATTGTGATTGAGTGAGAGCTCTATAAACTTTCTAGTCACATGCATAAATGTACATAAAAAAACCCAAATAACCCACCAAAAAATCCCCAAAACACCTAGCTTTAAAAAGGAAAAAACTGTGCATAGAACTGGACTTTTCTAACTACATTCAGTACTGCTACAGTAAATATACTCAGATCTTTTCTACTGACACAAATGAAATTAGAAGTGAAGGTCCTTAATTTGACATCATTGCATTTGCTGGCAGTTCTACCATCAATGAGTTGTTGGCAAAGAATTATGGTCCTCCAACATTAAATCTTTTTCTTTTGCAGTTGCCAGGTTGAGATTTTTTGTTTGGCCAGTTTGTTGTGTTTGTTGGGCTTTCTTTCTTTCTTTCTTCCATTTGTCTGTTTGATTTAACCTAACTTTTGGAAACGCACAAAAAAAGAAAGCCCATAGACTAGTAGTACACAGAACTCAGTTTGAACTTCAGCAACATTAAGACTTAAAGTTCTGAGGATGTGTTGCTTTGAATACAATCATGGCTGTTACATTTCATCCATGAAGGAGGTTCACATCTGAAGTATTGCAAATTGCAAAACTCAGCTAAAGAATTGCACTGCCTCTGAATGCATACAGTCCATTTGCATTAGCGTTTAAGGGCTCTGATGTAATTATTTTATACATGTATTAAAATCCTATAAAGATATAAAATACACACACACATATAGAATTATGATAATTGGTGATTGTGAGGGTTTTAAATGGTTATCTGACTTCCTCAAATTAAGCTGAGCATCGCTTCCCAGGAGTAAGTTGCTTCGACTGAGTGTTCACTAAATCAGAAAGTTGGAACTAAAAACTAATGACTGCCAAGACTGACTGCTTTAACTCCCACATCCGGCTGCAAAGACTGGAGCAAGAAACTCTGAGAAGCACCTTTCCGAGCTTGCCAATGACTTAAGGCACCACAAGGTACAGTAGACATTTCTCATAGAAGGTTTCACTTACCCAGATCTAGGATTAGTTGACATCACTCGCTTCAAATCCAAGCCAAGGTGCAGCTCATTCTCAATTTCAAATGAATTTCACAAGCCGAATTGTCAGGGTTGGAAGGGACCTCAAGGGTTGCCTAGTTTCAACCCCTCTGCCAAGGGCAGAGACACCTCACACTAGATCAGGTTGCTCAAAGTCCTAATGCTCAATACCTTGGAAAACCAATTCTATGAGTATTATAATTGCAACTCCTGGATAAAATCTACTGCCAGGTAGAAATTACTCTCTTGCCTAGAGTCAGATGCTTTAAACTCTGTCTGCTGGTAACTGAGCTGGTACAGAAATCATCCTTTCAGCTTGCTCTTACCACTGCACATTCAATCAGTACCTAATATTTCAGGGAACAAAATTTTATTAATATAGATGAAATGTGACTGTGTTGATGTTATTTACTTGCCTGACAAAATGAGAAACTTGCTGAACAAATTCTAGAACAAAGAAGTCTATAAAAGGGAAGGGAGGGAATAATAATAATAATAATAATAATAATAATAATAATAATAATAATAATAATAATAACAACCCTCCATGTTTGAAAACTGAAATTAGACTTTATTTTGTTCTGTGTCTATCTACTGCTCAAATAGTTATCTTCAGAAAGCTACAAAGTGAGACACCTTTTCTATGGCAACAACACTAAGAATAATGTTGAGTTTCCATCAGCTAATTTAATTCTATTAATGCAATCTTACGGTAGCAGTGATGCTTAAAATGTTCCAAGCTCAAAATGCTTTAGCATTTCTCTCCCACTGAAAGAATTTAGTTTGAATTATTTCAAACTCATAGTTGAAAGACTCTTATGATATAACTACAATCTATACTGTAAGCATCCAATTGTCAGTATTAATAGTGTATCCCAAAAGGAAAAAGCGTATCTAATGGGAAAAGGACAGAAAAGGAATATTGCCAAGATATGCAATGCCTTATGGTCACTGGATGGGGTTTAAAATACCTGGTTATACTATATAACATGAGCAGTTGCTTTCTGTTACAGAATATGAATAATCATCACTTAGAGATGTGCAGCACCAGGGGTTTCAAGCACACATTCCCGTTTCCTTCTCATTCATAAACTGAGAGGTCATGATTTTTCCCCACTGAAAGTCTCTTAAGTTTTGGAAATTAAATTGTCTTTATGCAGCAAGGGTCTAGTGGGTGGGTTCCAGGCCCCTAATTTCACTAAGTGGCTGAAGAAGTCCCAGCTACAGTCTGTAGGGCACTTAGGTCTTCTGAATGAAGACTTTAAAAGATGAAAACTGCAAGTGTGCAAGAAGAAATAGAAAGAAAATTCAAGAAGTACTTCAAAGAGTAATAGACCTAAATCCATACCCAAGGCTGACTGTGTGTTCTTACATGTAACAGTTCTATACCCTGAAGAAGGGAATACAATTATACTTTTTCTAGGTGAGATGATGCCCTATATGTCAACAGTGATACAAATAATGCATTCAGGATCAATTAATTTCTTTGGTAAAGATGCAATACTATTGGAAAAATTCTGAAAATTACAAATGACAAAGAAAGTGAATTCCAATCTGATTGTGAGACTGCTTCCCCCTTTCCAGGTCTGGCTTGGACTTCAGTAGCAGAAGCTGATGGGAATAGCTGAAGTATACTGAAAAAGCGCTAAGCGACTTTGTCTAAGGAGGATTCTACCTCATCTTGAAGATGATTTTTTTTTTTTTAAACTAAAGGAAAGTTGTAAAAGGAATAGATGTCCTGTATGGGGATATATCTTATTAAAGCCAGTTGCAGTTGTTAAGCAGGTAGACATACTTCTTATTGACTTTTTAACACTGCAAAAACTGTCTAAAGTTCATTTCTCGGCTAGCAGCCTGCTCAGTTAACAAATTGCTCACCTGTATTACTTAAGAGCCAACTTTCATGAAAGAATTCAATCTCTGAGGAGACTGAAGGCCCTCAGCTTACAGCTAGGCATGGAAATTGAAGTTCTTTATCGCCAGGATGCAAGTTTTGAAAAAAGAAGGAGAGATAATAAATAGCAAGCCTAAGAGGAAGCTAGCAGAAAGCTGTGCTCATTCTGCATGCAGTAAGGTAGAACAGATGAAAACCTTGGACTAGAACATCACGTAATAATCACTTCCCTCACTAGGGATTTTCTGTGGCAAACATTCATACAATCAGGCTGGGAGGTGACACTAGACAGCACTTGGGCTTGGATATTATCACATTTTATGAATGTGAAATTTCATAATTTCACAAGTATTCAAAATAATAACTTCTTCTAGCTGCCTTCTCAGTTTCTTTAAGACAGGTAAAATGTACACTAGGTATTTTTTCATCCTTCTGAATGCATTTATTATTTACTTACATTTACTGAGTAGCTTATTGCAAAGTGCCTTCTTGGTCATAACATTCTGGCATTGAACAGCGAGAAGGAGTATCATTCATACAACAACACTGCATATTTCTCTTTATCCTTTTTACAGAGGAACTCTTGAAGAATTTCCAGAAGAGGATGAGTGAAGTTAAGAGGATTCTTTATCTATAGCTTTGGTAGTTATCAGCTCTATTCTTTAATTGAAACTGAAGTGAACAGCTGGAAGCTTCCCTTCTATTAAGAACTAACATGGTAGATTTGAAACAATAAACAGTTAAAGTTATTTCTTACAATCAGTACCCCCCAGAAAACATCTGGCTGTGATACCCAGAGACACAAATAGCAAGCCCCTTATGCGCTCAAGTTCGCAGTGGGGAAGTGCCAGCCTTTGTGGGAGTTGTACCAGTATTTATTCCTACTTTGAGAGGAAAGACAGACAGACTCCTTTGAAATGAAACCGAGTGTGTGTGTTTGTGCCTGTCTACAAGAGCGGAAGAGGGAGGGAGAAGTGAGGGTATAGACTTTGATACCTGTTGGCAACACAAGCAGGTTTGTGTAATGCCATTATGTGCCAGGTTGGATTGATTCCACCCTATTTAGTCTGGTACTAAACACAAACTGTTCGAATTGAGACAGATTCAAGACATGACTGCACAGCAATGAACCACAAAGGAATTCCTGCCTGTGCTAAGTGGTGTCACCTTCATGGTGGTAGGCAGTGTCTAAATAAGGATTTGAATTAATCTCTTCTATAATACCCACATACAAACTGCCATGGGCTTCCCGTGCAGAAGCTTTGCAGTGCCTCCCAGGCTGGCCAGCCAAGCACCATACACAGGTCTGATATCGTCTAGTCAGGATGCCTGACAGCTCGGGGCTCCCGATTGGGATGCTGCTACCTAGCAGATATTGTAGTCAAGTGGAATGCAAGGATGTGTTACTCCCCTGCCTTCCTCAAAGAGAAGATGAAACGTTCAGTGAAACGGCCCGCTTCAGGGGTCGGCAGACTCCTGCGTTTCTTCTCCTGGAACATTGGCAGTGATGCAACTGATGAGTGACTGGAGCTGAGGGGCTTTCTCCCTCTCTGAAGTTTCAGCTGGGTGTTTAGTCAACCAGAAAAAGGAAAGGAAAACAGCTTGTGGGACAGGGATGGCTCCTGGCTAGTTACGGCTATTCATTCCCATCTCAGAAGAACAGTTTTCTGGGATGCTTTCCTTTCTGAAAGTAGGAAAGGAAGCTATAATACCATTATCTTCTGTTTATTTACCTAGGGGGTTCAAAGCTTTTGGGGGAAGGCAGGTGGTAATAGATATGGGGGATTTTCCCCTTCTCATGGTTCTTCCAGCCTCTTCCTCTTCCCTCATTTACATATCTGGCTGTTGGGTGATTTTTATTCTCAGCACGAAAACTGCAATCTATTTCAATGCATGAATGCAGCCCTGCATCTATTCAACACAGTGAAATAGCCCGGAGATTTATTGTACTAAATAAGAAAACAAGGATAAGAAACAGAAGAAACAGGTTCTCCAGCCCTAGAAGCTACCCTCTGTGATCCAAAGTCCTCTTGATCCTTTAAAAGGGGAGGGGAGGAGAGGAGGGGGAAACAACTCAAAAAAAACACAAAAAAAACCAAAACCCCACAAAAAACAGGAGAAGAAATAGCCACACCACCACCACCACTCCTCCTCCCAAGGGAATAATAATTTAAAAAAAAAAAAATCTTAACTAGCATCCATAGCATTTTCACCATCACGAATTTCCAAACATCTGACTTAATGAGGCACTACAGCTCAGCCCAATTCCGTACCTATTAAGGGGGAAAGCACTCGCACGGTGCACCTTGCGAGAACACAGCTACTAAGTCAGAAAGACATCTACAGAGAGGCAGCTCTCTGCCAGGGAGACATCAATAATATTAATAAAATGAATACTCACTCTTTCAAGAACCAAGGAAACCGCTTGCTGACAGCCACTTCTGCGCGGATTGAGAGGGTGAGGTAACAAACATTAGCCAGTCCTTGTGAACAGGCAGGATTTTCCCGATTTTCTTTTCATGCTTTTTGAGGCTGCTGATGCTGGAGGAGATGCTGGTTACTTAGCTTCTCGGGTTTCTGTGCCTGCATGCTAAAGTGCAGTTATTAATTTCTCCCTTTGCACAAGCCAGCGGCAGCAGCACGTCTCCAGGAAAGCAGGGATATTCCAAATAAATCCACTAATTCCGTGTCTGAGCGCTCCAACGTGCCTGCCTGCCAAATGTAACTGTGAAGTGATGTGGAAAAGTGAGCTGGGAGCCTCCCCTGACAGCTCTTATTGGGCTGATCTCGGAGGCAGGTCTAGCGCTTGGAAATTCATGTAAGCAGTTTTGGGTGGTGGTTTTTCCTCCTCCCTCTCCTTCGCACCCCCCTACCCCGCCTATCGCCCGGTAAGCACACAACTTTTCCACGATCCGCCGAGCCACCCGTTCCCCGGAGCCGCGGCAGCCGCCCGCACCGCCAACTCCGAGCCCGGGCATTTCCCTCTGGCCGGGCGGGCAGGCCGCGGGGGCGGGCGCCGAGGCGTCCCCCGCCGAGGGAGGGGGGAGGCTGGGCTCTTAGGCGGGGGACAACCGGGGAGCTGCCCGCCGGGGCGGAGGAGCAGCACGGCGGGGCTCGGACGTGCCCGGAGCGCCAGCAGACGCGCGGCGGGAGGGAGCGGGGGGAAGAGCGGCGGTGAAGCGCCGCGGGGGCAGAGGGTGCGGGAGGCGGCGGGCTTGGACGAGCTCCTCGTCCTCCGAGGCGATGCCTGCCACCAAGGGGAAGCCGGGGCCGCCGGGAGACGGGCAGCGGCGGGGCTACGGGCAGCGGCGGGGCTGCGGGCATAGCGGGTCGGGATGCGGCGCGGAGAGGAGGCAGGACCCTGGGGAGGGCTTGCGGGGTGTGCGGAGCCGGCGGGAGGGGCAGGAGGCAGTTGTTCATCTCCGTGACAGCTGCGGCGGAGGAGACAGTCGGACGCGCTGGGGACAGAGGGCATACTTTTAAAACCCTTTGCCAAACTAAGCCCAAAGAACTGCAGGCATTAATTCTTTTCTCCTGTGTTAAAGCCGAGGGTGGCAGTCAAATTATAAGCAGGAGCCTGAACCCGCCTAAACGCAGAACAGAGCCAAGACCTCAACACAGCAAGCAATGGCTGAAGGGCAACCGCGGTACAGTAAGTTGTTGACCACTGCCCAGTTTCCAGATCCCCTTTGTGACCGATATCGTGCTGGTGCCCTGCACGGACTCAGCTTGAGAAGCTCTGGAAAGAGGCTGAGGGACCCTAAGCATTGACTGTCCTCAACTGCCTTTGACTTGAAAGCTGAAGGTTGCTCATCCCTTCTGAGGGCACAGCACGAGTCCAGGCAGGGCAGACAGCAAAGTGCCCTTGCAGAGGACAGAGGAACACCGCAGCCAGCACTACATGAGAGGTCAAAGAGACCCCTTTGCCCACCCCCTTCTTTAAGAATTGAGTTTATGAGGTTTCTTCCTTCCTATGCTGCATGTATAATATATGAGCAGATTAGATGTATTATATTTAATAATTACATACATTATGGCTCTAAATGTTACCACCATATATATACTTTTTACCAAAGAAAAGGGGTCAATATTGTGCTAGGAGCACAAAGTATAGACATGACCAAGTACAGATGACAACTCCTAAAATGGAGGACTGATTCAACACTTAACTAGTGCTGTTGGGGAAGCTTAAGTGCACTCAGTTCCATCCTCGTACTCCAACTTTCTTTCACCAGAATTGTTTAAGATGAGCATCTTGTGTTGTTCTGTGTTATTAAAGCTGGTTTGTTTCTTAACTTCATTTGTAAATGGCTGATGATCTTAAACTCATCTATATAATCTATAAACCTAACTTTCAGCAGGAAATGGCTACATTGCTGAAAATCTACCTGTGATTACAGAAAGGGGCCCCTATTATTCCTCTCTATAACGAGAATATATCATTTAATTTCACGATTGTTAATTTTCGTGCATGCACACATAA
This sequence comes from Indicator indicator, assembly GCF_027791375.1. Taxonomy (NCBI): domain Eukaryota; kingdom Metazoa; phylum Chordata; class Aves; order Piciformes; family Indicatoridae; genus Indicator; species Indicator indicator. Next base: position 4,284,248 of record NC_072028.1, read on the forward strand.
GGCAGTGGATGAAAGAAACCTGCATTTAGAGCTTCACTAACTAAATGCAAGTCATTGCAGATAACTGGTGCATTTCTTCTTGCACAAATGCTCATTCTGAAAAGTCTGTAACTCATCAGAACAGCAAACTCTACCCAGAATTTGACGTTTTCCAAGGGCAATGAAGAAACATGGAACTATTTCTTTACTTCCCTCAGCCCAACTGATAACTTCCCAACCTGTGAGCCTGGGATGATTCCTTGGAGAAGGATGGATATAAAATACACAATACTTACGCCTGAAGGAGGCTGAGAGCCTTGAGGGAAATACAAAACACTTTGCAGTGCAACAGATAACATCAGAAATGTGGCTTCCCTTTACCTGGGATTCCACTGAGGCAAAGGGCATTTTTCTTCTCCATCCTTCCACCAACTGAAAAACACAGTGAAAATACAGATGCTGTCACAAGGAAACATGAGGAAGTTTAGCCTGCAATTAATGACAGAAAACTCTTTTTATGAAGGATTCAATAAGAGTAATTGCACACCTTGCATTCATTTTTATCAACGAATACCTGGTGGCAGCACACAAGGGTTAGATCCCTTACATCTGCACTTTAAAAGGTAGTACAATGTGTATGGGAAGAAAGCTAATGGTAGAGGTTGTACCCTCAAGCAGAGCTTGAAAGTATAGGTTTTGTTTTGATTTCAACCTTTGACTTTTGCCATTTGTACTGTGTGACCTCTCATACAGTCTTAGATTACTGGGGCAAATTCTGTGTTCTTTCATCCCCAAGTCTGTGGTAAGAGAGGGTACTAAATGTCTTGTTAAAATGGATTATGGATTTCCCTACTGGAAGACCTTTCAGATAACAGGAAGAAGTGTATGGATTAATATTCAATTTAAAAATAATCCTGGGATAGCAAATATTTACAACTTTCTGCATCCTATTCAAGGTATATGATTAATTATATTTATCATAGTGAAATATATATACACACACTGTCACCACTGATGAGTATGCTGGCTAAAAATGGTTTCCTCTTAAATCTCTTAAATGCATATTATGAGGAAGATAGTTCCTCTATCTCCTAAATTTAGGGTTTTTTTTTTTTAAGCAACAAGCATCTCTGATTCCAACTAAGAGGAGACTGATATTGTAGTAGCTGTAGTGAAGAAAAAAAAAATCTGCAAAATGTGACTGAATGCATCCTGGATTAAACTGGAATTCAAAATTTAATACTGAAAAAAAAATATATAAAGAAGCTTCACAAGTTGGTTTTCTTGGTTGGGTTGTTGAGGCTTTTGGTGTCTTTTTGTTGTGATTTTTGGTTTCTGGTGGGGTTTTTTTGGTTTTGTTTGCTTTGGGTTTTTTGAGTTGATTTGGTTATTTTGACTGACTGTGGCTGGTAAAGGGGAAGAAATTAACACCTGCTTCAAAGAGAACCTGGAGATTTTCTTCCATTTTACTTTGCTTTTAGAAGTAAGAAGGATAAAAACCCAAATGTGATGTCTCATTCATTTACAGACAGGAAATAGCTGTCTATCATCTAAAACTGGGTGGCATAATGGAATTCAAGCCTCTTTTTACCCTTTTGTATTTATGAAAACAGTTGCTGGCTATTATATAATTCTTTGTTCCTCAGCATTGCAAAGCAGTGCAATAAACTGTTTTCATAAGACAGAGAATTTAGACCTTACTGCTTAAAAATATTCAATAGAAGAGACTCAAAATGAGCTCTTAAGGGGCAGCACAATCACAGCAGAGCCTTAAAAGGGCTGCTGCTGATGTAAATGTTCAGCGTCATCTCATTTAAATAACAATGCAAAAGTCAGGAACATGAAAGGGGTGGGGAGGAGAGTCAGGGAAGGCATGCCTGGGAAAGAAACTACTATGTTAATTCTTCATATTCAGGTTTTATTCCATCAAGTCAGCTAGTAATGGGATATTTCCCTCAAAGTAGCAGTAGCTGATTTAAGTTTTTTATACACAATAAGGCCTGATCCAAAATTACCCTGAGGTTAATGAATCCAGTGTGAATTACTTGATCAAGATAAATTACTTTACTGCAATCTACTTGTGCTTATAGGGATTACCACAAGCATGTCACTTCAAAGGAATATTAATAATCTACAATTAATAACTGATCTGAAAGTTACTAAGGCAAGCTTGGAGAACGGTGGTGTAAAGCTACCATTGTTCTGTTAAACCTTTAAATAAATTAGATGCTGTTTTCTCCAGCAGTATCCAAACATTCCACCAAGTTTGTACCTTTTGCTCAAGTTATGTGAGGGATTATTCCAAAACTTAATTTGCTTTAAAAGGCTAGAATTCATATTCCATAAACTAAGAAGACACGAGAAGCCTTATCTTATGTGGAAAATGTTTCTGAATAACACATGTGCTTTTATCAGTTCCTGTGCCAGTAGAGGGACGTAATTACCTTTAGAACACAAGTTCTTATCACCGTCTTGCAACCTTTAAAACTTGCTTGTATTCAGTTATCACAGGTTGGTTATCGTGAGAAATAATGATCCTCTGTGTTTGGGAAGTCACTGAAGCCATCTGTAACCTGAAAAAGTTTCCAATGTATAATGTTTACAGCTGATACTGTAGATTTAAAACAAAGGAAATGATGAGATAAAGGTAGTCGGAGGTAGGGGTTTTAAATACTTATTTATATATTTATTACACTGACAGAAATTCCTGGTTTCATTTTAACAGAGGAAGCTAGAAACACAAGAAATTTAAGTGAGATATTTGCAAAGGAATGCCAGGTCTTTATAGAGATGAAAACTGGTTAAAATTCGGTGTCAAAGACTGGAACAGAAAGCCTGAAAAAACCCACTGGAGAAAGAACAAACCATTAAAGCAAAAGCATCCAAAAGTGACAAATACTGTTCTCAAATACCTAAACCCACTTGTTTGCCAGCCTGGCCTTCCATGAAAGACGTCTAATCCAAGTCCCTTCCCTTGTTACTCTCTCCATGAGAAGAAATAAATGCACTGATTTTTCCCAAGTTACTTTTGCCTTGATGGGACAAGCACATTCCTAGAACCATGGAAATTCAACCTCCAGCCCACAGGCTGTCAAACAGAAAGAAAGATTTAACGCCACAGCAGCAATGAGCTTTTGGGCCCTTAACAAATCCTTTTCCCATTGCCAAATTACTCCATTTAGTAAAATAAAATGTAACTCGTTCTGAGCCCTCTTCGTGTTACAGAGTTTAAACCCCCCAACTACTTATTTGTGTACCATATGCACCAATGATATCATGGAGTGCATAAAAATCACAACACATTATCAGGTTTTATTATTCCTTGGGTACTGTTTGCAATTCTGATTAGTTGCTGTCAAGCTGACTATTAGAAAAACAAGGATTTCTTTTGTACATCAAACACTAAGAGGGGAAAAAAAAAAAAAGGGGCAAAGCAAATTACATCAAGCAAAGCAATCAACCAGTTTTTGTTTTCTACATTAATGGTTCTGGATCCAATTTGGAAAATTAAGCTTTTGCTTTTAGTTTTCAATATGCTTTGTGAATATAGGTAACTGTTTCAGAAGCTGTGCAAATATTGTTTGCTCTACCTCAAGTGCCCTCTAGTGTGCAGTAATTAAGCAGGTTAAAATATTATTTTTTTCCCTCTTTTTCCTAACAGCCACTCTTCTAAATCCCAAAGTAATGTGTAACACTGCATTTCTTCTCAGAGGAAGGAAGGATTCAATGTTGGCTATGTTAATTGTGTAGATATAAATGAATCATCTCCTCTATGTAAAATCAAATCACCCCCTTTCCTGTCAAGTTTTTATTCTCAGAGGTATTAGTTAAATAAAGGGCCACAATTCTTCTGGGTGTTGTGCAAGTGTTGAGATACAAACAGTTTCAGTGTTACCAGAAGCAAAACAACAGCCTTTTTCTATATACAAACAGAAATTAACATACTTGTCAGCAAAACATAACCCTGGAAGAAGATTTAACAACAAAAATTCTTAGTTATGCTTCTGTGGGTTTGTTTGAAATATATTTCTAAGTGCTGGACACTATTGACAATCCTAGCTCTGACAGTTAAATGAACTCTTGGAGGGAAACAGAAATACCCTCTACAAATACACATGTTAAGTTGTGAACAATGGAAGTACCCTCATGTAGACACTCAGAGCTCATTCTTTATTGTCAAGTGGTTGAATCAGACTATAATGAAAGTTGAGAAAATAAGTAACCCTATATAAATATACATTAAAAAAAAAAACATTCCTGAGGCACACATGTAACAAGTTCTGTGTGTTCTCATCTGTCTTTTTGTTAAGCTGATGTGCTTGGTTAAAATTCTTACCTTACTTGGCTGGTCAAGTTGTGCCATGGCTGTCAGAGAGAGGAAGTCTTGTATGATGCTGCTTTTTGGCTACAGCAGGCAATGCATGCAGCCAAGCAGTTCTAGCCCTTTAACTGCCACATCAGCAGGACAAAAGCTGACTGCCTGTCAACAAATACAGAAAAAAAGGGAGGACAGGAAAAAAAAAAAAGAGGATGTTGGGAGATAATAGTCTGGGTAAGTAAAATTACCAGGTGCAGCTCTGAGAACAAAGAATTAAAAGTATCTGTAACATGTATCTGCAAGAGGTAGTTGTTTAATTTATTTAATTATATTTCTAAGGGGCCCCTCTGTATTTAAAAAGCAGTCTTAAAGCTTGAGCTACCCACCTTAATTTCTGCACTGCACAAATGAGGGGAAAAACCATTGAAGACTTTTCCCCATTCCTCATTTCATTGTGGTCTGACTTAAGAGCCAAGTATCTATTTTCAAACAAGATTTACCATAAAATTCCATGATAACAGCAAGTCTACTCATACTCTACATAAAAGAGATTTTTAATGGACTTCTAACTGAGAGCTGAGGTAAGAGGGATGGCTGGATCCCAGGGGAGATGAAATGCTTGCTTATACTGGAGAAACGCTTCAAGGTGAGGGAACTGAATCTTTTACAAGTTGTAAAAGCAGTAGGACTGCTTCTAAGTGGAAGGAGTCACCATCATTATCTGAGCTAAGGCTGTGGTTTTAGGGTTGTGGTTTCCAAGCAAGGTGCTCAGAGAAGGCAACAGGATTGTTTCCTGTCCACTAGCTTAGACTCTTCCCTGCGCAGCACGTTGGTTCTTTCAAATCTTCTTTTTTTTTTGTAACTGAACTACTTATCCATTCCACACAGAACATACTTTTCTAACACAGTTCTGGCACATGCATGAAGCTACCAATAGAAAGCTAAACATCACAGTTTGCCAATAGACACTTCTCTAAAACTTAACAGCATGCTTTCATCTACCTTAATCGCCATACTGCAGCCAGGCAACACGATGGCATCAATGCAACAACTGATCTATTCCAGAAACAACCCCAGAAAAGACACTTTCGTATGAGAAAATCTTTTCAGTTTAGATCAGCTCTTCATGCAGCTGCCTTCCTTAACTAGAGTAGAAACAGCATTACCTTAGGTCCACTTGGAGGTAACAATAATAGCAGGTACACAAACTAAAGGTGGCTGTGCTGAGAGAAGCACAAGGAAAAGTAGCACAGGCCTCGGGTTTCAGCATTGGCCACCTGAAGAAGTTCCCAGAAAGGCAGTTTCAAAACCACCACAGCATAAATCCAATAGCAACACAAGCTGAAATTTGGCTGCTAGTTGAAACTGCATTTGTTTTTCTATTCTGAATGCAGTGACAGATTAGGAGTATGTGCTTGTTTCAAAGTACTTTTCTCCAGAGATTTCTGGTTTTGTTTCTTTATCTAGTTAAGAAGGTAAGTCAACATATTGCCCAGAAAGTGATTTTTTTCAGCAACTGCTGACATAGTAGTTTGACAGATTGGTGTTTTAATAATAATAATAATGATAACAATAACAATAATAACAATAATGCTCTGGTAAAATGAAAACATCCATTTCCACTAAAAAATATTTCTGGTGCATCTGTAACGCATATTGGTAATGAAGGAGAATTTAAATAATTTAAATTCCCAGGACTTAATGCTAAAGAACTTTTTCAGTAAGTAGCTAAAACAGCAGCATATATAGAGGAAGAATCCTGCTGAAAAGAACAACTTCTAATGGCAGTTATTTAGTGAATCAAGATCTAGTTGAGGATGCCCCTGCTTACTGCAAAGGAGGTTGGACTAGATGACCTTCAGAGGTCCCTTCCACCCCAGATTGTTCTGATTCTATGGAATATGTATATCCTACAGTCATTTAAGAACTTTGATAGGTGGTATTTATTACCAATAGTAGTGACATCAACTGGAAAAGTATCTGAGATGCTGGAAATCCCTTCCCCCACAGGAAACAACCTGAAAATGATGTGGCTGATAGTTCTGTTGGTTGTTGAGCCTCAGCTTCTTGTCTAGCCCTTTGAAACAGAGACAGCAGTAAAAGGCAGAGTTCTCCATGAATTACTTGAGTCAAAGCAGGAAGGAACTGAAGGAATAATAGGGCCTGATTCACTGCTTGGCTAATTTCACAAATTCCAATTTAACACTGGAGTAACACTGTGGCAAAAGATGACCCATATTTTTATTTAAATTAAAATCTCTAATAATCATCAAATATTTATAAGAATATATAACAAATAATTGCGGCAAACATTGCATAATAAAGATGAAAGGGAAATTAACCTTGTGAATTTTTAAGCTGAAGAATAAAGACCATTACATTAATAAGACTTAATTATATCATTAAATATTTAAAATTATGTCCTCTAATAAATGTTTTTATTTAACATATTTCTTTTTTATCTATTGCTTTAGTAAAATGCCTGTAAGATATGAACAAAACCACAGCAGAGCTCTTTTTTTAGATAGCCATGCAATTACAGAAGCAGCGAGAAGGGAGCCATATGTTACCTCTTCAACTCAAGGTCAGCTTGCAGGACAGAACAATCTGTGCTGCCACAAACCTCAACTCCATCCCTGGATGGGCTGCTGAGGGGCTGCATCTTTGCTAAGCATTTTTCATCAGTTAGTCTTTTTCTAAGGCTACCTTTGCTCTGTCTGTGCTAATGAACTAAGTTAAGCTAGCACAAATAAAGCTTAATTCTATCCATGTTTCCAGCATTCCCTTTAGCATCTAACCTGATTAAAAAGGGTATGGAGGGCAGTTCAAAGAGCAGCGTCTAACCTACACTGCTGTGTCCTGTGTCCTCCTTTGCTATACTGCATCCTTTGCTATCCTGCCTCCAGTTCTGGTGTCCCCATCATAAAATGGACACAGGGCTGTTGGAGCAAGTCCAGAGAAAGGCCACAAAGATCATCTAAAGGCTGGAACACCTCTGCTTTGAGGACAGGCTGAGGGAACTGGAGTTGTTCAGCTTGGGGAAGAGAAGACTCTGGGGGGATCTTAAGTTGCCTTCCAATACCTAAAGGGATCCTACAGGATGGAATGGCCAAGAATTCTATGGATGCTTCCTGCCTGAGGGTGTTCAAGGCCAGGCTGGATGAGGCCTTGAGCTGCTGAGTCTAGTTGAGAGGCATCCCTGCCCATTGCAGGGAGGTTGGAGTAGATGGTGTCTGAGGTCCCTTCCAACCTAAGCCATTCTATGATTACTGACAGAACACGTGTAGAAGCAAGGTTTGGAAACTAATCAGGAAGTCTTCAGCAAGTCAGCACCTTGCAAACAAGAAAGGATCAGTTTGCTTGCAAAGGATTGAAAGGTACAAGCTTTGCAAGGAATACAACCCACCCCAGCATCCCTTTGTTAATGTCACAAGTTCTTTTCATGCCATTAATTTATCTCAGTGTATTTTTCTCTAGGCTCTTACTGTTTTACAAAGAGAATGTTACAGCAAAAAGCAGAATCACACCAAAAGCCAAGCAAGAGTTCAATCCCCAACAATGCTGTAATCCTACTGAAAGGGTATTTCTTTCTCCAGCACCCCTCCAAAATTTTTAATGTTTCCCTATAATTATGGCACTTCAAAGTAACATTTATGTCTTTTAAGTATCCTCCAGTTGTTCTCTCTGCCTTGGTGGTACCTATGAACCACACACCCAGGCAGCCTGCAGGGCTCAGCTCTCCACTGAAAAGCTATGCATTGCATACACTTGAAGACACACTGATTAAACTCAAATGGCAAACACTAACCAATCCAATCTAACTCATCAGCATTTCAGATTTATCAGGCTTCAATTTAACGATGCATTAGTGGAAATTCTCTTCACTTAGAAGCACACAAATACGAAACCCTGTTTAGCTATTGTGCTTTTTCCAGTTAAGCCATTCTTTCTGTTTACCACAGCAATAGTTATTCTGATTTCATCCTTTCAAATTGTTGTTTATTTTTTGCAATATTCGTTTGACTTATCTTCTGTAGATTGTGTGTTTTATTGCTATGATTGTCTTCCCACTATCTCCCACCATTTCCCACTCATCTATCCGTCATCACCCATACTGTAATTACTGAAACCTTATTTGCTGGTAGACAAATGCATAGGGCTGCTGGCAAGAGTACTACCATTATGCAGTGCAAATATTGTGCAGAATATTAAAGAATGATATGAATCAAGTCTTAGTGAAAAGCATTCTTAAGAGTTATCAAAATATTGAACTAAGTCTGGTTTGTCTGTTTACACGTTGGACACCTCATCTAAAGCAAAGTAACATTTATTTACATTTGGCAGCTAAGGGTGTGCTGGAGATATCATCTTCTAATTAACACTCATGATGCTGCAAATCTGAAGAGGAATAACCCCATATTCCATTGTGTGTGGCTGCCAGTCACAGCCTTGGCTGTTCAGTGCACAAGTAAAACAATGCCACAAAGCAAGCAAGCACGGAGCTTTCACTTCAGGACCTGTCTAATAAACAATCTTCTAGAAATAAGGTATGACATTACTTGGAATAGTTACCACAAAAAAGGCAAGCTTCCCAGCAGTGTCAAAAGGCAGCAGAAATAACATGGGAGCTTCCACTTTGCCTTGAAGTTGCCACAAACAAGGCAGCTGTTTCAAACTGAAAAGGTTCAGAGGAGTGAGAAAAGCTTACAAATAAAAAGCTTAATCCATAGAACAAATAAGGAATAAAAGATATGCTCTGGGTCCAAATGGATCACTGTTGAAACACAAGGTAAAGCAGTCATCCTAGGCACATGTTCAAACCAGCACAGCTAAGCGAATATTGAAAATTCCCTGGCAACTGCTTATCTGCTGTGCCACCACCAAAACTTCACCCAGGTGCACGTTTCAGTAATACACATGTATTGTTTACAAAAGTAGCATGTGTGGTCTAGAAGGGCCCACTGCCATATCTTTCTTCTGTTGTTGCTTAGGTAAGCAAAGAAAATGAGAAGATACTTGCCAGCAGGGACAGGAACACTGGGACCATGAAGCTGAAGATGCTTTCCCATGGTAATTTTGCCTTTCCTTTTCAGCTCAGTTTCTGTGGATGATTCTCAGCAGCATGCCCTAAGTGTGGCCTCCTATCTGCTACACCCGTGTGCACACAGAGGGGTCAGCATGCACGTGAACTTCCACAGACTGCTAATACCACAGAGGTTTACAAATGCTCAATACGTTGTAAGCTCCTTCTGAAGAGCCAGTGGCTGCTGCCATTAAGAGGAAGACAGGATACATCATCTGCTTTATAGTTCAGCCCAGGCATGGTTGGGCAGGTGCATGGTCTTCACACAAAGCTCTCTGTTAAAGTGCCTTCGGACAGACTCTTAGTCACCACACCACAGTTCACTGCACACCCTTACCCCAAGCTGTCTCATATATAATTTAAATGTTTAATGCAAAGTAAAGCTAATGTTAACAATACCTATTTCTGAGGACTGACAGTGTAAATGCTTTATTTCCTGAAGGTATAACAAGAGTGATCCACAAGCAAATACAAACTTAAGTAACACCACCTCAACAGATGATAAATGGTGCTCATCCTTGAGAAACCTGAGTGCATGCATCCCTTCCTCCTTCTCAAGTAGGCAAAGTGCAATTTACTGTGTGGTTTTGCTTCAGATGAGTATTAAAAGCTGCAGTGCACTCTCTTCTGTATTGGTATTAATGATACCTTTGGAACTGTGATGTCTTTGATATGTGTTGTGGGCTGCTGACTGATGGCTCTTTCTAGCCCATAAAGGTACTTTGTTTTGGCAGGCTTCGGTGGGCTGAGAGCGGAAGCCATAAGAATATTTTGAAGTTGAGGATTTTAAATTAATATTAAGTTTCATATCATTAAAATTGAGATAGCAAAACCCTCTAAAGTCATCCTAAACTTCCTTTGTCTATGCAGGAAATTATTAGATATTATCCTATCTTGGTTCTGGATAGTCTTTATTGTTATTCAGAGTCAGTGGATGAGAATCCAAGCAAGCAAGAGCAGGGACAGCAGAATCATTCTCATAGTGCACATCCTCTTGCATACTTGCTGCATGGGCTCCCAAATTCTTTTCTAAAAGCTCAGAAGCAGAAATTTTGATAATTGTATGTTTAATATCTTCATTATCAGGAAGCAGTACCTTTCACATACAACAAAGGGAGATGATATGAACATTAACACTGAAGAAAGGATTTAGGAAAGGGGAATTATTTCTCACAGGGATAAAGATCAACATAAAGATAAATTTGTGGCACCCTTTTTTTTTTTTTAGCCTGTGTTATATCCTGCTGTCTATAGTAAACATACATAAATAAGCAACTTGCTAACTAATTCCACATCTTCTTGTCTATTTCTTTTACCATAATAGCAATACTTAAAATAATTTGGCTTAAGAGAAGACTCATGTTCTGCTATAAAACTTTAATTATACCATCTGAAGTGTGAGCAGTGGTTAAGACCACAAAAGGCTGGAGACAGAAGGAAAATAAACTTTGCTGGGGTAGGAAATCAGATGGTTGTTAGGAACTGAAAGCTAAGAACAACTCAGCTGGTTAGTGATCAATGCAATTTCTAGTAGAGAGTGTTTACTCTGCAGAGCTACTTTTGCACTAGCATTCAGCATCAGTCTGAATCTTGGCAGTGTCAGAAAGGAAAAGAACTGGGCTGCTGGCTGAACTCCTCAGTCCCAGGAGCAGCCTCTTGAGGTCAGGTTTGAGAACCATCAGCAGGGTAACATGGAAAGCAATTAGTGCTGCTGCCCATGCTGAACCTGTTCTATGAATAGACAACTTTTCTAGGCTTGTCAATCTGGCACTACAATAAATAAATAGAAAGGAAAATTAAAAGGTTATGATGTTATCTTCCCCAAAAATAAGATTTCAGTCACCCCAGCAATGTGCTGTGCTTGGATATTTTCACTCAGGTTCTGCAGCCTGCTGACATCTCCCTACTGTTACCTGTACTGAGCCTCCTTTTGGTACTGCTAAAGGTCACAGAGCATCAGTGGGGAGGAAGGATACCTCCATTTAAATGAGCAAAAGAAAATGTTTTCAGGATTAATGTGGAGTAGAAAAAAATTGAAAGAATCTTGTTAGGTTCCTCTTTGGTGTTGACAAGACTAAAACAAGAAGTGCCTTCCATAACTCAGCATCCTCTCAAATATATCAAAGGCCAGAGGCTAGTTCCTAAAAAAAAAAAAGGGATGTGGCTGACTGACCCAAGTCATTCAGGTAGCCTGGTTTCTGACATTTCTGAGTTAACGTGGAAAACAAAGAATCAGAGATTGCAGGAGCAGAATAAGACTAATAGAAAACAATATACAGAAAAAAAATCTAAATAAAACAACCAAAATGTCTCAAATATCTTTGAGAATTAAGAGAAAGGAATGAATGTCACTATCCTCTTTACTTGGAAAGAAAGAGTTCACAGGCATGAATATAAATGGGAAGAAAATCCTCTGGTATGAAAGCCAAATAAGAGCCTAATTCAGTTCTCATGGTAAAGCAGAGGAGAATAATGTTAAGTCTGACTCTGTAAGGTGCTGAGTGCCACATGGTAGTCTACAAGCATAGAGTGCTCAGCACTTCTGAGGGTCAAGCCTTTGGCACTCTGGCATTTGAGATTCAGTCTCTCTATAGATTAGGATTGATCTCCCCTGCCTCTGGATAGAAAAAAATAAACAAACTGTAACCTTGAAATTGTCATCCAAACCTGGAGTCCAGCCAAAATAGCAGAGACAGAATCCCCTTGAGAAGCAGAACAGCAACCCCAGAGGTCACTATTGATGCATCAAATAGAAATAGTGGATTTTGATAGAGCAAGGACTTGCATAATTTCATTTTTATTCAAAAACTAAAAGCGTAATCATATTTTTTTCTCCCCTGAAGTGCAGAATTGCAGCCATCTCCATTTAAACACAGATACTGAGAGGGTATCTTAATATCCTTTTGGAACTGAAAATGCACAAAGGAGTGTTTGAAAGCAGTGCAGCTATAGAAGACAACATTCTTACTCCATGGCAATAGTATAGTGGTTTGCTACCCTCTGTTGGTTTGGGAAGCAGGAGTTGCCAGCAGCTTCAAAGCACATTCAGGCTGGAATGGCACCAGTGAGCCCTCCAGAAGGAGGGATAGAAAAAATGGTCAAACTTTTATGATCCACTGCCAAACAAGTAAGTTTGGATTCTGGAGTGGTTTTCTGCTTAGGGTGAGGCAGCATTCTGAGTTCAAATGAATAAAGAACTCAGGCATGCTGAAGGTTCTATTTCCTCAAGAGCATAACAATCATCTTCAGATGCAATGAGCAAGAGGAGATCAAAAGACAACAGACTGATGTCTCAAACATTTATGCTTCAACACAGCTCATGGCAATGTGTTTATCCCATGCTTTTAATGGGGGCAGCCCCAGCAGACACCAAGCACGTGTACACTGTACAGGAAGGTGCACCCTCAGTTCCCAGTGGTTATCCAGATCTAAAATTCCAGACATTTAAACTGCAGTTCTGCAGAATATCATCCTAAAAATATAAACCCCAGGAAAATAAACAGTAAACCATGCAATAGTGTACATCATATGTAAAAACAGTTGACAGGAAGAAAGTAAATTCCCTCAAAGATGCAGCCAAGGGAGAAGTGCTATATAAATAGGAATAAAGAGAGAGGAGTGCTTGGAAGCAATTTGATTGCTCTATCAGTGACTACCTTGGTTACACAGAACATCTACCACGAATACATTTTATTATCTAATATTTATCACTTTTGACGGTCACAGGTGTTCCTACTTCAGAAAGATTTTAGCAAATGCCCCTGACTGTGTGACATCTGGATACTGTCATCACACTAACAAGAGGTAACTTTTGCCACTAGGCTCTGCTCTGGCAGATGTGTTTTTACTGCCACTGTTAATTTCCTTTCCAGTTAAAATGCAAAACATTAGCTTTTGCTTACAAATAGACGTAACCTATTCTCTCCTACACCAGGAAGTCACTCAGATCCTTATTTAGTGTTAGTTCAGCCCTCAAAAATACTAAATAGAAAAATGTTTTACTTGCCAAGTTACTGGGACAGTTTCTCAAGTAATATAAATCAAAGGCTCCAGAACTATTATGATTAATGCTTTTTTTGTTAAGCATCCTTACCACGTTTTCCATGTTGTTAAGAGAGTTTAATAATAATAAATAAACCCCAAAACCAAATGACCAAACCAAACAACACAAACACAGGAGGGAAACTGCAAGTTTTCTGTTAACAAGCAGAGAGAACAAGCTCCTTTGAGGTGAGGCAGAGTCAAGCTTAAAAGATGTTGTGAGAAATATTTTTCACAAAAACCTAAAAAGAAAAATAATCTTTGGAAACCAAATTGTTTGTGGAGCCCTATATACAGCTGAATAAAATTAACATGTTTGTAAGTCCTGAAGAATAGATTTTTCATTCAGCTGCTCCAGCACTCCTAAGGGCCTGCAGGGGCATGCCCTGAGGACTTCTCCTCTTCCTTTGGCCAGGAAGGACTTCTTGCCAGTTGGCTGTTCATGATGTCTAATTGGTCCTGTGCCAGTGACTTCATGATTTCATCTCCACAATAATCTATCTCTGAGCAAGATCCCTGACCTCAGATCCAAGCTGCCTCATGGCTATCTGTCTGCACAACACAACAGATCAAAGGGAGCTTTACTCAGCCAACAGCCAGGAAATGGGATGCTTGCTGTGGCTCAGTGAGTCCTGTCCAACACTGCCTGGTTCTGTAAGATTGCCTCATTGCTGGAAAGCTTTCTCCTGATGAAATCAGCTTTGTTGGGATGGCATCTAAAATATTTGATGTTATATTCAATGCAAATGGCATATTTGATGCAAATATTCGGTATTTTAATATCAAACTTTATAATTACCCCTTGCAAAACCAAAATTACACAAACAGAACCTAGAAAGATGTACCAAAAATGTGTTCAGCTAAACAATTATCTGTACCAGATGACTGCCACATTTGCAAAATGTGCTGTGTTTTTCTATTAAAAAAGAGAAAAAAAGAAAAAAAGAAAAAAAGAAAAAAGAAAAAAAAGACAATGGAATCAACAAGTCTATCATTTATGCACAACCCACTTGAGAGATCTCAACAATCCAGAGTGAATAAAGGGCAAAAGTATTATGAAGGCAGAAGGAAACTAGAGGATAATGTTTAACTAAGCAATATACTGCAGTCTGTGTCTTATCAAAGATGGACATAAATTGCATCTAGACGTTTTTGAAAGTGTGAACAACAGAAATGCAACAAAATGCCACAGGTCTAGGAAAATTGCAGTTTTTTTGTAATGTATTATATCAATCCACATCAGATTAGGCAATCTATACTGACAGGGATGTAAATTCCATTCCCTGATCTGAGAGGTTCTTTGCATATTAAATTATATAAAGCGTTCTCCACTTACACCCAGTTCTGCAGGAAATTAAAACCCACGATAATCAGTTGTCTAACAGCATCAATGTTATAAATTAAAGGCTTTGAATAATGGCCAGAATGCATCTCAGCCATATTTCAAACTTTCAGAAAAATAATCCGTTTTTGGCAGACCATCTGAGAAGTTCATAACTTTTGATCAAGGCTGATATTATGTGTCATCAGCATTCTTTTGTTCCTCTCATACCCATCAATTTTGTTCATCAAAATGTAAGGCTGTTTAGGATGGGGAAGAAGTTTGGCATGTTATGGGGGTCATTCGTGGAAATCAAGAATATGATTTAATATTAATATATATAAAAATGACTGGGAATTAGGCGCCGCAAATCCAGATCAGTTTGGGGCTTTTAAAACTCCATTGTATAAACACAAAGCATTTTCTCAGCAAGGAACAGAAAAATTCAGGTGGAAAAAATATAATTACAAAATGGAAATCTAGCTTAGTTGAAGCTATGTAGTATATTACTATTATTCTCATCACAGCAGGGTATTGGTAAATAAGACTTCCATCTATGAATGTTAATTTTTAAAAGTAAAAACTAGCACTTCTATTTCAAATGCATACTAACTGCTCTGTGTTTCTGACTTCTGCTGAAATTTTCTGTTGATAATCACTACAGAAATGTAACACCACCACATATGGAGTGATCCCTGCTTTTCTAAAGAGTGAAGCAAAGAGTAGTCACTACATAAAAATAACTACAGGAAAATATATGCAAACACTACAGGAAGTTGTTACCATTATTTGGAAACAGCTAGGAATAAAAAAAAAAGTAAAAATAAAAAAAGTAAAAATAAAAAACTAAAAATAAAAAAAGAAAAACTAAAAAAGTAAAAATAAAAAAAGTAAAAATAAAACAGTAAAAATAAAAAAGTAAAAATAAAAAAGTAAAAATAAAAAAAGTAAAAATAAAAATAAAAAAAGTAAAAATAAAAAAAAGTAAAAATAAAAAAGTAAAAATAAAAAAAGTAAAAATAAAAAACTAAAAATAAAAAACTAAAAAGTAAAAATAAAAAAGTAAAAATAAAAAAGTAAAAATAAAAAAGTAAAAATAAAAAAAGTAATAATGAAAAAATATTTGAAAAGCAATGTCTGTCACTGCAGTTAGGGCTATCCCTGCCTCACTATCAGAAGGTGGATCTCTGCAGGGACACTGAACAGCATTGTGTCATGGGAGAAGTGAAATCCTTCTTTGTTGTTAGGAGTTTGGGAGGAAGGATCACCCACTGAGCATTCAGTACAGTAAGGGCAGCATTTTATCTTTGTTAGAATAAATCAATACATGGAGGCAGGGGAAGGGGGGTATTTGCGTTTCATAGCACATGCATATCTTCTGCATTCAAATGCAGATGGGTCCGTGTCACCTGTAGTTTTATAGTTCAGCTCTAACTCCACCCTAACCTATAGTGGGATATTTGCTATTGCCAGCACTGGTTTCCCCATTTTGTGATCCAGTTGGCTCTAGACTGAAGCCAGAACAGAAGCAGACATATACAATAAAAAGCATCATCAATGCACAGGCTTGGCTGCATAACCTGATGGTGTAAACTAGCCAAGATATTCCTACTCCTTGGGGTTTAGTGCCCTGCTGTCTTCTGACACCACTGATTTATCATAACTACTTTTGTAGAACATTTTTCAGACATCTGATTCCAAGACTAAAATGCGAAGACTTATGTGCAACAATCATAGAATTGCTTCGATTAGAAAAGATCTTTGAGATCATCAAGTCCAACCAGTCTCTACCTGTAGCAAGTCTGGTGCTAAACCATGTGCCTCATCACCACATCTCTGCAGCTTTTAAACACCTCCAGGATTCAGTCATCTCCCCGGGGAGCCTGGTCCAGTGTTTAAGAACCTTTTCAGTGAAGGAGTTTCTTCTAATATCCAACATGCACCTCCTCTGGTAAAACATGAGGTCATTTCCTCTTGTTCTATCACTTGTTACTAGGGAGAAAAGACCAACTCCCAACTCACTCCAGCATCCTTTCAGGTAGTTGTAGAGAGCAGTGAGCTCTCCCTCAGCCTCCTCTTCTGCAGAATAAAAAAATACTATTTCCCTCAGCTGCTCCTCATAAGAACCATTCTCCAGACCTTTGAACCATCACAAAATGAACACAAATCATAGGCTCCTCCCATGCCAAAATTAGATGAGAATTCTACATTTATGAAGATTTTCTGAAGCTAACAGATTTGAACTTGGACACAAGAAAGCACTGCATTTATCACACTGGGAATAGTAGCCTTGTATTCATTTTGTTGTCTCATTTTATCTTCTCAAAAACACAGTCAAGTTGTCTCCTTTATTTTCTTCCCATTTCTGCTCTTGTATTTAGCTCTCTGCAACATTAAAAAGCCTGCAATAGGAGCAGGGGGGATGACACAAACCACAAAAACATCCATTAACTCAGAACACTTAGGAAGCTCCTTCCAGTCTTCCACATGGCATCAATCTCCTACAGCTATTTATTCCTCATGGGTAACCCTGCACTAGCTTTATTGTGCTTAGCTTTTGCATCATCATCACAAAGGCAACCTCCAAACAACAAAAAGAATTCTTTAAAGGTATCGTCAAACAGGTCAAAGCTCTTCCCTGTGTGAAACATCCCCAGGAGGCTGCAGACCACATTCTAATGCAGGACAGCTGTAGCAGGGCCAAGAGGAAAACCAAACAAGTCACCTGCTTTAATACTGAGGCACAGTTGGACAGTTAAATTGGACAGTTACTTGATTGCTTGCCAAATAGCAAAGCACAACAGAACATAAATTCCCTAGCTTCTATCTAGTGGATTTTAGGTTGCAGCCATGGCTCTTCTCTCTAGAGACCTATTGCTCAAATGCTGGACCAGCAATATGTAACTGGGCTTTGACAGGTCCTCATGTCATCTTCACTGCCTGGCCCCAACCTGCTGCCTCCTCAGCATGAGCAGCGTGCAGTGCCATATTCCTGAGCCCGTGAACATCTCTACTCAGCACTTGTCAGACCACACCTGGAGCACTGAATTCAGTTTCGTTCCTTGCTATACCATAAAAGATGCAGACAGGCTAGAAAGTGTCCAGAAAAGGGCCATGAGAGTGATCAGAGGAATGGAAGCCCTGCCATGTGAAGAAAGGATGAGAGAACTGGGTTTGTTCAGCCTGGAGAGAAGAGAAGGCTTGGGGGAGACCTTACTGCCACCTACCACTGCATAAAGGGTGGCTACCAGGAGGACAGAGAGTCCCCTTTTACAAGGGGTCACATGGGAAAGACAAGGGGTGATGGGGACAAGTTACTGCTGGGGACATTCCCATTGGGCTTCAGAAGTAAAATATTTGCCTATAAGAACAGTCAGCCATTGGAATCATCTCCCAAGGGAAGCAGTGAATTCCCTTCCATTGGTCAGTTTTAAGACTGAGCTTGACAGGGTGCTGGGCCAGCTCATTTCAACTACACTCTTACCTAGAAAGGTTGGAGCAGATGATCCTTGGGGTCCCTTCCAACCTGACATTCAATGATTCTATGAACTGGCTGCACCTCACACTCTCAGGCTGATAACCAGTACCGTGTTGGAGAATGATTAGCTAAGGTGTTACCCTTGGATTGGAGCTAAATGGTGCTGCAACCCAACCTACTGACACATACCCTGTCTGCCTAAATAAGATGCTTCTCACTTCCTAGGTTTGCACTAGAAGGTTGGCTTAAACATTACTGTTATCCAAGAAATCTCGCTGCAGCAAAGCCTCGGGCTTTAATGAGATTGCCAGGGAATTGCAAACAATCTTTTGCAAGACTGCCCTTTCCTAAGTGCTGCCAAAGCAACTCCAGGCTTTGTCAGAAGCTCACAAACACACTTGTGACTAGAGGTGATGGGAAGCATTTCAGCAGCAGTTGCAGGCAGTACCAATCCTGTGATTTCTGGGGTGTTGATGTGATTAATTCAAGGTAAATCAGTGCTGAAGCAGGATGACAGATTTTGGAATGAAACTGTGTTGCTTCCCCATCACCAGTTATTCTGGCTGAGCAGGAAATTGGGATTGTCCTGCCCCCTCGTGGGATAGAATCTGACAAAAAGCTGTTCCAGCCTGCAAGCTTGGGATGTGCCCTGAGAACTCACCTTTGCCAGCCAGCAGTCCCAGCTTTATGACTGAGCAGAATGGGTTCCTTCTGACTGAAGCACTCAGAACAGCTCAGGCAGCAGGGAAGCTTCTGCTCACTGCTACTCCCTCAGCTGCTTTGGGAAAAATCACAGAATCATAGAATGCCAAATTGGAAGGGACCCCAAGGATCATCTGCTCCAACCTTTCTAGGTAAGAGTGTAGTTGAAATGAGCTGGCCCAGCACCCTGTCAAGCTCAGTCTTAAAATTGACCAATGGAGGGGAATCTACTGCTTCCCTGGGGAAACAATTCCAATGGCTGACTGTTCTTATAGGGAAACAGGCAATCAGCAGCAGAATGAGGGGACACAGTCTCAAATTGTGCCGGGGGAGGTATAGGCTGGAGATAAGAAGGAAGTTCTTCACAGAGAGGGTGGTTGCCCATTGGAATGGGCCACCCACGGGGGTGGTGGAGTCACCATCACTGGAGACATTCAAGAGAAGACTGGATGAGGCACTTGGTGGCATGGTCTAGTTGATTGCTTAGGGCTGGGTGATAGGTTGGACTGGATGATCTTGGAGGTCTCTTCCAACCTGGCTGATTCTATGATTTACTTCTGAAGCCCAATGGGAATCTCCCCAGCAGTAACTTGTCCCCATCACCCCCTGTCTTTTCCATGTGACTCCTTGTAAAAAGGGACTCTCCATCTTCCTGGTAGCCACCCTTTATGTAGGCAGTAAGGTCTCCCCCAAGCCTTCTCTTCTCCAGGCTGAACAAACCCAGTTCTCTCATCCTTTCTTCATATGGCAAGGCTTCCTGAGCACCTTACTTCCTATGTGGGACAGGGATGTCCCCCCTTGGCCTTGGAGTCAAAGCCTGCCTATGAGCACAAGGCTAAATTCAGATCGAGCTGTGAAAAAAATCCGCAATGCTGCTAATGTCCAAATCAATAGTTTTGCCACGAGCATCTCTGGGAGTGAAGTCAGCACACTGAAATAACTTTTATTGAAAATACATTTCCACCTGATGTAGTGATTCAGGTTTGATAACCCATGCATGGAGCGTGGGCCCTACACCCTATTTTTACACATAGCACCTCAACTTCACAGACTAGTTGTGAGTACACAAACATATTGCTTCATACACAAGAACAAAGGAAAAAAAGCATGACAAAATTCTTTCAAGGGGCAGTGTAATGAGCTTCTAGTAACCTATTTTCTGCTCCTTCCTTTCCCTAATTTAACTATATTTTCCTATCTCTCAACACACACCAACTCTAGCTCTGACTCTCTAGGGGTTACAAGGCTAAGTTTAGAACTGATGTGTAGAATAATGTGGTCTCCTGGGGTGCATTCAGAAGAGTGTGTCCAACAGGCCAAGGGAGGTTGCGCTCCTCCTCCACTCTGCCCTAACGAGACCACATCTGGAATATTGTCTCCAGTTCTGGGCTCATGAGGTCAAGAGTATTCCAATAATTCTGTAGTTTTAATAACAAACTAAATTATAGTAACCCAACATTTTTCTCAAAGGCAGTTGCCTTACATTGCTGGGGGTGTGGGGAGAGAGAGAAGAGAAAGAGGAACACTACAAATGCTCACCATCTCCTCCAATTTGAC
Source organism: Indicator indicator (assembly GCF_027791375.1). Classification (NCBI taxonomy): domain Eukaryota; kingdom Metazoa; phylum Chordata; class Aves; order Piciformes; family Indicatoridae; genus Indicator; species Indicator indicator. Next base: position 4,304,727 of record NC_072028.1, read on the forward strand.
ATACTAAAGTTTATGGATTCACAAATGTGAGACATTACCATCTCTTTGCAAAACCTATGCAGTTTCATTCTGAATTCATTACTGCTCATAAAACTTCCAGTTTGGGCTACGTAATATGTAAAATCCACCTCCTTCAACAGGTGCCACAGAAGGTGGGGGAGAAACATAAATAATAGAAATATAGCTACGTTTTTAATCTTGTTTGGTAACAGCAAAATGCATTAGGAAGAAATAATCCTGAAGTCTGCAATGCTGGCTGTCTTTTATCTAGTTTTGTTTAGGTTTTGTTGAAATCAACACCTTCTATCAGGGTAAGAATTTCTGTTTCATGTGTTTGCTCATTAAGAACAAGAAAGTGCATAATCCAGAAAGGTTTGATGAACAGATGAAGCTGTCAGGAGCAATACGAATTCTAACAGAGTAGTTTCTCAAATGTGATAATTACTATTTATTTTATAGGCTTACACATGACATCCCATTATTAAAGCAACTCCCACTTCAGCTTTTATTATTAACCACACTTTTCAATCTCTTATCGACCCCAAGCAAAACTGTTGGTGCTGTGCAGAAAGAAATACAAAAAGCTAACACTCAACATTTACTTTACCAGGAATTATTCTCAAAGCTATTTCCACATTTTAAAAGGTGCCTCATTTGAAAAAACTGATGGCATCCATTAGAGCCTGAAATTGCCCTTCAGAATAGACTGGATAAATCAAAGTATAGGGAAAACCAGTAGGACTTTCAAAAGCATTTGGAGCTAGTCCAGCTGAGTTCCCATACAGATCAATGGGGGTTTTAACACTGCTTTCAAGGACAATAGCAATCAGAAAGGAAGAGCCAGATAGCTACTTTATGTAGAACTCTGTGCCATTACATTGGATAATTATGGGGGCTCCACAGACCTCCTAAAATCCGTACCTGGCACAGCTGGGTGAGTCTGCAGTTCCATTCAGAAACACAGCATATAATCTCTTTGTCAATGCTTCAGACAAGCAGGTTGCAGTTTGCCATAGGCCCTTTCCTCCTCTATTTTGGCTGCAGATCCTCTTCCCAGCCATTGATCGTTACTGCCTCCTTTATTATTTATTATTCCATGAGAATGAAGTGATGACCTGTCACAACTCTAAGCCAGTGGTCTCCTGAATGGAGCTGACTAAGGCATGTGGAGGCAATACAAATATACCACCACCTACAAGCTGGAAACACACAGACATCAAACTATTTCACAGAATGGATTCAGAGCACTGAATATCTACTCCTAGCCTACCACACAACTGCTGCTGGTTGGAAAAGCCTCTGATTTTAGCTCTTGTTTTGCTCCTGCATTCTCCCTTGGCCTGCTTTCCACTATTTTCCCAATTGCATATATCAAGTCTCTTCAGAAAAAAAACATAATAATCAGAACACAAAATGATGTAGTACATCCCCCATTTCAAGCCACCAGGAGTAAATTTCACCCCTTCCTATGCCTGTGTGAAGGGATCTGTCACATGCAACCGTAGCAGGAGAGTGGGGGTGGGGAATTGAACCCAAAAGACGAAGTTGGCAAATTCATAACAAATTAAAAACCCAGTAATCACAAAACTAAAAAGAATCCCTTGCAGGAAAGAAGGAAGAAATGGAAATGTCATGGCCTGTGAAAGGAAGATGAATCATAAAAAGGACTAGCAATAATTAATAAGGGGAGCAGAGCAGAAGAGGACATGGATTGTGTCCAGTGGAAAGTCAGCAAGGGAAGAGTTCAAAAAGAGCAGAAAAGTCAAAGAAAGTAGTCTAGAGACCACACTTGAGCTTTGTAAAAAGGAAGGGAGATGAGATCAGAGAGTCTTACAGACTCTGAGATCTCACTTGACCTGTGAAATAAGTGTTCTTCCTCAGTGGTTTTATATGTATTTTTGTTACATGGATGGTCGATTTTTGATCATATATGCCTTCAGAAAGGTAGTGCCATGGCAAGGCACACTAGAAAATATCACAACACAGTAAGTTGGGCAGAAAGCATAGGATTTTAGGGGATTTTCACTGAACAGCTTCAAAAACAGCACAGCTCACTGAAAACACTGTTAAAATCCCTTGGATATTCTAATAATAAAGCACAAATACACCACACAAAAGACCCAAAGATTTAGACAGGCTGCTTTCTCCTGGCAAATACTTAGCTTTATCATTAGTAGGACAACGTGAGTCTTGAGGGGTCTACTGCTCTCCTCCCCACACAAGGCAGACAGCATTCATAACACACAAACACACAGTCTTGCCATCCTCTTTCATGCTTAGTATGGGTGACTATACCACCAGTTGTGCATGTTCAGGTTTCCCCATAATGGTCCATCTCCTGAGCAAAAGAAGTAGTAATGAATATAAAAGACCCACAGAATGGGGGTTTTGTTTGGTTGATTTTTTTTGTTTTGTTTTGTTTTGTTTTTAAATGAAATATCCTGCACATTTTGCTGCAAAACCATGGACACTAACATCTTCAGTTACTGCCAGGAGCAGGGAAGATGACCAGTATTCAACCACTGATGATTATATTAATTCCTTGGTTTTTTCCTTCTTTTTATGGATTTCTCTGCTCCACTTGTTTTGATATGCTTTTAGTCCAGTCAATTCCACTGCTCTTTTTTTGCAGTAATTGAAAGCCATACTAGAATTCTTAACAATGTTAATATTTTGGGGAAATAATCTTTTTTTTTTCCCCCCTGAATTACTATAATTATATTCAATGCACTCTTCATTTCAGCCTATCAGCCAGATGGCCCTGCTGAAGAAATGGATAAGCTAATATAACATACAAAGATGAAAATTACCAGTAGATCTGATCTTGTTTAAATGACTGAGGACTTTTCTCACCCACCCCAGAGATAAAAATGCAGTATCCTCACAAGTAGCACCCATATTCTGTGATACAGAAGAAAGCAGAGATTTGTAAACCCTTAAGAAACACCTTTGAAGTTTAGGTTTTTATATTCCTTTGATCAGAGATTAGTTGCTAAAATGCAGGAAAAGGATTGCTTGCTGATACACAATGAACTTTAAGAAGATGGAAAGAAGATCCTAAAATATCAGATTTATTTGCCACCACAGCTGAAACAGAACTCAATTTTCAGCATGAATAAATAGAACTCTAATCTATAATTTCACCCAAAACATTTCTTAAATGGTCTTTTTGGTTTATCTGAAGGGAATATGATAAACAGCTCTCAAATGAGCATTGGCATGTTCTACTATGAATTTCAATATACCATTGAATTCTAATGTTTCAGGAGAGGTGTCACACACAAGTTAATTAATATTCACCAAAAATGCCCACTGTGAAATAATTCAGAGCACAATATAACACCTATATCCTGCTGCAGTTCTTAGACTGCACTGTCGGACACATTAGAGACTGAAAAGTATCTCAGAAATGGCAAGAAGATATAGAGAATTAAGACTGAAAGTGATTTCTTACTTGATTTAAAAAGTTGTTTGGTTTTTTCCTTCCTTTTTTTTTTTTTTTTTTTTTTTTTAAAGCAAGACATCCTAACATAAAAATCACCATAGTAGGAGGTAGCCATTCTGGGACACAGAAAATGGGTGTATTTTCCTAAGATTCAGGTTAAAAGGAATAATGAATTAAGACTTGAGAAGTTTTTTTCCTGTGCCATAGTAAAATTATCTCCACTTACAGAAGTCATTATTCAACACTCATCTGTATAGCTCAGTAAGTGATGCTGCTCTGGCAGGGGGGTTGGACCTGATGATCTCTTGAGGTCCCTTCCAACCTCTGATATACTGTGAGACCATGATATTTAAACACAGGACACACTGAGGAATTACAAACTCTACTGTTTGAAGGCAGGGTTATATCGATTTTTCCAAATGATTTCTACCTTATTCCATGTCCAAAAAAGTTATTGTATCCAATTATCTAGAGCTACATCTACATGAACAAAGAGAAAGAATTGAAAATACACACAGTAGGGGGGGGCAGGGGGGGAAGTTTTTTCTTTCCTCAGAACATTTGCCTTGCAATTTTTGTTACGTCATTTTTCTCACAGCAAGAAGGGAATTAGTTCTATCCCTTTCTTACTTCACAACTGTGTTATGTTGCTTACTTTATTACAGTCAGTAAAACACTTTAATTTCCTGGATGAAAGCAGCTAAAAGAAGTACAAACCCAAAATAGATTATTTTGAAAATAATTTTAACCTTGGTTATACTTCAAAAATCTCAAGGCTCTTGTAAAACAGTCTTGTGGAACATGAAAGATTAAGAACTGGGATTTACATATGCTACCTAAAGGGAAATTTGGGGGGTTGTGTGGATTAGTGCTGAGGGTGTCAAAAAACCACCACAGATTGTATTCAGTTAGGTAATCCCCTAAATAGAGAATCCTTAACCACACTGATGACAAGGTCAAGGACAGATCTTTAAGACTCTTATCCCAGTGACCTCTATCCAAGGTCTCCTATGACACAGCATACCAATTCCAATTTTCTCCTCATTCTTTTACTGGCATAAAAATATGCCAGGCTAGTTTGAGGACTACTGGAAAGGAAAAGAATCTGGCAGTTCTGAAATCCAGCTGTTCTCCAGCCTCTATCCTCCTTCACATATGAAGAGATGGAAGCTGGTTTGTAAGCCTTTATCTCTCCAGATCCAGCTGTGGCATGGGGAGTGACAGAAATCAAAATCGAGGCTGCTGCTGCTTTTTTCCCCTCTTGTCTTTACAGGTTCACTGTGAACTACTTGAACACTCAAGTAGCTTCAGCTCTTCCCAGTACATATAGATAACAGTTACTGATGGTTATGCAATTTGACAAGTCTACTAGCAAAATAACTGAGAAGCAAGTAGACTCCAAAACCAAAATCACTTTGCACTTCAACCAATATGTTCCCTTCTCCAAGGCAACAAAACAGAGGAAGCAGGCAGTGATAGGTAGCCATGGAGTATCACAGAAGCACTACAAGAGTCCAAAACTAATACTCAGAGAAATGTCAAGAAAAGATTAATAAATAAAATTGATCTCTGATATGACTGTGTAAAGGAGGCTAGCTGCAATGTTTACATTTCACTAATTATGTTATTTTGTCAAGTGGATGCCATCCAGTTGGAACTGAGCAAGGTTGCCCCCCCACATTGTCATCTTGCTAGCTTGATATCCAACTCCACAGAGCATGACAAGGCAACATTTTTATGAACAAGCCTAGTGTCTGTGATCTGCCTTCTTATGAAATTAGCTTCTTCCCAAATGCCTGTTATTCCAGTTGTTAAATTACTTTAAGTCATGCTCCAAGGCATGTATAGTATACTACAATCAAATAGGAACAACACTTTGCATATCATTAAATGCCAAATTCTTTCTGCCACTCTGGAAGCAGAACTGCAGCCAGAAATTTGTGCTTTCTGTGCTTCTTTGCAATTCCAATTGCCAACTGAACACAGGCTGGGGAAGCAGTTCTGCCAAGTGTCAGTGCTGCGTTAATATTGTTATTATTCTCTGGGAGTAAAGTATATAATGCTATTTTCTCCAAAGGCATTATTGATACCAAGGATTAGCATTACAATTTGTGTAATTATTTCAGTGCCCATAGGACTTCATCTCATCAAATATTTATACAACTCAGAATAGTTGAGTGCAAATGATTTTTGATGCCTTGCTGGACCTTTGGGAAAAGGGAAAGGGAAAGGGAAAGGGAAAGGGAAAGGGAAAGGACAAAGGACAAAGGACAAGAGAGAAAGAGAGAAAGAGAGAAAGAGAGAAAGAGAGAAAGAGAGAAAGAGAGAAAGAGAGAAAGAGAGAAAGAAAGAGAAAAAAAGGTAGCTAATTCAAAGGAAAACCATAATATGGCATTGCCACAGGATGCTTTGGTCTCAGGATTTTAGAACAAAGTTATACACAAGGTTAAAAATAAAATAAATTTAAAAATAGTAGTATCAATTCATTGCACATTTTCTGAGGATAGCTGCTCCACAAACAGCTCCAGTAGAAGTTCAAAGAAAGTGGTCAAATGTACTCACAGGGGCACTGGATCCAGCATCTGAGCCCCATGCAGGTAACTGGATCAATTCAGTAATAAATCTATGTACAAAGGAAGAGTCATATAAGCTATTTCACATCTATTTCTTAGTCCTCTCAGGATTAGCCTTGATTAATTTATTTGCTATTCTCTATGTTTGCTAGTTTTGAAAAGAAATAACAGCTGTACAGAACCTTAATAGAAGGCAACAGGTTTCAAATCACAATATGTTTACTACAGCTTAGTGGGTGTCAAACTATGACAGAGTAAAAGTCTTGGTTAATTAACTAAATTATCATTAATATAAGCTGCCTTGAGATGCAATGACATTTGATGGAAAACACTAAATAAACATGGTGTTCATCTAATAATGCCCTTCAAAACCTGTCATTTTATTCTATTTAACTTCTCAGCCTGCAGGTGAAAAGCAGGATGCCTATAATGCCACCTCTGAGTAGCTGGCATGACTATTTTTTAGCAATAAGTATTTCTAAAAATTGAGTTACTTTGAATTACAAAGTATTTAACACTTCCAAAGTCCTTATATATGCAAGTGTAACTCTTCTGTCCTGGAAGAGGTCAATGAAAGACAAAAAAGTCACTGACTTTTCCCTTACTGAATCCCTGTCTTTTTCTTTGGAGACTTCATCTCCTTAGCTCAAGTAGGTCAGTTGCCCTATAAGAAGCAGAGCAGAGCCACAGCTGACACCACACTGTTGCTCTGCTTCATGACTTGACTCAAAAAGCAAAATCCTCCCCCCTCCCTCCTTTATATTTTTGAAGCAATGAATGAATCTTCAGCTACAAGTTTGATGTAATAGAAAACTTCTACCACACAACTGGTATTTATACAGACAAACCCACTGGGAATACTAAAAGGAAAATGACTACCACAGACCACAGATGACTATCAGAAACAGCCAAAAACTTAAGAATGATGGAAATGGCAGGAGTCCTTTCAGGTATTTTGTGCAAATATTAATCTGTTATCTTAGGCTGGACCATGGCTAAGCCAAATAGAACAATAACTTACTCAGCATTGTGTGGCTGCGTTTATCTTCATGGCAGAGTGATCCTGACATTCAGAAACCACTAAGTTATTTTCACTGTATCCTGCATGTTGTTTAATAAACACACATCACAAACTGTGAGTGGTGTGGAATAGTTAAGCATTGATAGAATAAACCTCTCTACTTCTATTTCAGACTTCAAAAGGATTGCACTTGAGTTTGTTTGAATAGAAAACACTGAAAAGATCGAGAGCAGGACATGGTAAGTAATGATCCATTGGAGATAAAGTCATTAGCAAGGTAACAAGACACCAGACAACTGCACCCGCATTGAAGGAGAAACAGAGTAATCATGGTTAGGGATGTTAGCAACACCTTGCAGTAAGACTGTCAAAACCTGTAATTTCTTTCTTCACTGGCTTGTATTTGGCCTCCTATCACAGTAAGCACAGGCAGCATCACTTCTGCAAATATCTACAGTGCTCTGAAACCCTGTCTTTTCATTTTGCAGCCAGAAAATGGTTCACACATTTAAAACACCGATACAGAATCTGCTGCCTCGTGTTTTCACCTTTTTTTTTTTTTTCCTCAAAGTATAGCCTAATCATAACAAAACTTATGGAATTGGAAGAACTGCAATGGAAGCAGTCTTACAGTTGTAAAAACAAATTTAGAAAACCCATGAGGGCATAGGCAGCACATGATCTGTCCTCTGCCAAGTAGGTTCCTCTTTTAAAACAGATCAGGACTTTGATGAGTGTGCCTTGGAAAATAATGGGACCTAAAAGTTGCTTTGGAAGTGACATAATTAATACATTTTCCAGCTCCAGCGAGGTCAGATGAAGTCATCTAAGGCAGAGAACTTGGCCTATAATTTCACCATGCTGAAATATTATCTGTATCAAAAAATTCAGGCAATTGTTTTAATTTTAGGTAAGCATCTGAACTAAGTACCCCAAGGCATCGTATAGACACCCTTCAACTGTATTACATTAATAAAAACAACTACTAAATAAGGAGAGGATCACTAGTTTCTAGCTCAATTCTCTTTTTAGCTTGTTTTAGCCATAGTTGCATCACTGTAATTGCAAATGACTTTACTATCATTAACACTACTAAACTTCATGGAGAAAGCAGTCTGCGGGGACATTAAAATAAAATCAACTCTGCAAAATTAAAAGACTCAACAACTCTTCTTTAAGGCGCTGTGATACTCATTAACAACAATTGCTTTCTGGTTGTGTGAATCAGGGAAGATGCTAAGTCGTGACTTGCAGCAGAAAAATCAGTCAGCTATGGTTTTGGGGTGAAAAAGGCAAAAAAAAAAAAGCCAGCTAAACAAAAACAGCGCTCCATCAAGAACTGGGGAACGATGAAGTTCAACAAGAAGATGCAGGAATGCACACTCTTCTTCAGTCAAAACATGTCACAGGAAAGCAACAAGGGAAGGAAACAGAATTTCTGAATAGTTTTCTGGGTAAACAGCAGCAGCTCTCATTCTAGCTGTGGATGAAGCCTTTCCTCACTGATCACACTTCTGGCTGCTTCTTATATGTGTGTTAAGATCTCTGCCCTTTCTGTAACCGATGCTGTGCTGCATGCAGAAAAATGCAGCCTGGGAACAATCATCAGACTACAGAAAATAGTACATGCTACAGTTTCATCATCTTAACTTTTTCAGTCCTTCTCTTGGGACTAAAGAAATAAGTTTTCCATTTTTGTATAAGAAAATGCATTGCTATTATTTGAAAGCTCTTTTTGATTAAGCTTGGAATCATGCTTTAAACTTATTTTTCCTGATTGCAAATCAAACTTTTATCCTCCCACAGAAACAGTCGCAACATCCAAGCTCCCCTGAATTCCTTCTTATATCTGCTGCCTATTAAGGAAGAATAATACCTATGCAAAAAGGCAAGGGACATATCTGGAAATACACAGTACCAAAGAGCAGACCTAGAAGGGACAGTGATCAATGAAAAAAGAATCCATAATTCAGACTGCAAAGGAGGTTCTCACACCAGATGAATAAGAACTATAGAATGAGGCTTAGAATTAATATTAGCTAAACCAATTTTACAATGAATTATCATTATTATAATGACCAAATATTTGTCTAAATTATGTCATCACACAGAAACAAATATGGGACTTCTCCAAAAGTCAAGAGTTCTGTTTATTTGTAGGGTGCACATTAACAATGGAAGAGTTCTAACAGTAAAGCACTGATTCTGTGGATATACCATCACTGTAAGATTCGTTACTTTAAAACTAATCCACTGTGACTTTAGCAGGTGAAATTTCTTTGGGTTTAGCTCTTAATGTAGATAAAAAGCAACTAAGACATGGAACATACCAAGACAGCAATATTTAATGAATACTTATAGATGCATAGCTGCATTATGGAGATTCTTGAAATTTAGGACACATTAAAGAAGAGAAAAAGAGTTAGGGAAAAATCTTTATATAATATTGCATTGTCAAAGAAGGGATATTTGACCATTTTCATTTCTTAATTACAGCACTTAATATTACTAAAAGCATGTTATTAAAACATCCAAGGAAGCAAGCAAACAAACAAACAAACACAAGCAAACCCCCCCCAAAACAAAACAATAACAACAAACCCCAGACAAACAAAACCACAATTGTTTCTTGTGTGAATAATTGCCAAGTAATAGAAATGCTTAAGCTAGAGCCTTCTCTTACTTCAGCAAATAAAAAAGTTCAGAAGAAAGATGTACAGCCAGACCACAGACACAAAAGACTGGATTTTCCCAACTCATAACCATGGCAAAGCTTGAAGGAGTTGTAAGAGTAGGAAAAGAGCAGCCAACTCCAGACTCCTCAGACATCAAACTGATTACAACTTACTTTGCTTATGCCTTGAGCCTGGTTCCTACTGATGTGGAATGTAACGTGTCACTGCTGAACGTGCTTAAGAAACATGGAAAAGAGCAAATGCTAAACTTTGAAGGAAAATCCTGTCCTAGCATACTATTAGACTAATCATCTGAAAATGTTTATTTGCTATGAAGTCACAGTTATTAAACAAATTAGTCCATTCTGCAGTGCCACAGTACTCTTACATGAAGTTGCAAGATTTCTTTAAAGTTGCATTGGAAAGGATACATTCAGCTAATGAAATTAATGAGCTTTAATACTCCCTTGAAGCACAGGTTTTCAGCACAAATTTGCTTCATTATCACAGCTCTGTAAGCTTTGTAATGCATAATGGCCACTGATCCTCCCCAGAACACAGTGAAACGTGGCTAAAGTTTAATTGTACATGCACCTACATTTTAAAGCAAATAAGGCAGCCTCCAAGGCTATTAATATAACAGGCATCTTTTATAATTAAAGGCATAATGTCCAAAGATTAGCTGGAAAGTATTTTAATTAAAGTTAGTAAACTACTGTTGAAGTGATCACTACATGAAAACTCAACGAAAATTAGATGCTTAGTTTTGCAACAGGAGAGGAATAACAGGAAGTTTTCCACCACCTGTCACAAACACACCCCCACTTCACATGCTGAGACACCTGATTTGGAACAAGTTTTCCTCAGTTGCTTAACATATGCTCTACTGTAAGGATAAAAACCAACTCTGGCGCACTGTAATATGGACTTTAATTTTCTCCCTGCTGTTCTCAAGTCAGAAAAGTATAAAAAAATCTCATTAAAAACCCCATTGACATAAATTATTTTTAAAAAATTATTTAAATACAGTATTAGCACTGGAAAACACTTTCTATGGACATCATTTACTGAATGGGTAAAGAGGCACAGAAGGACTCAATAACTTCTCTTGAATGCATTGGCAGTACAAACACAAATCCATTTCAGGAAGTCTTTCTAAAAGTGTATTTCAATAGCTCAATTTAGTAAAGGCTTACAAGGGCTTTGGGTGGTATAAAGTGACTCTAGCAAGTAGTTAAGGTAACTAATTATAAAAGAAGACAGTTTTCGTTTAGACAGAGAAAGGATTAAGCTCATCTGATTTGTTTTTATGTTAAACTGAGTAAGAACATAGCTGTTTTGTCTACCTTGTCAATTTCATGTGACAGCAGGCTGCATTTTTAGAGTGTTGCTTTCATATCTGTTCTAAACTCTCCAGGCCATTCACTGAAAAAGGTTGCTCAAAAACCAAGTTTGAGAATACAGTTACATGGATATAGCCTTTACAGCACTATGGTGATACTCTTGAATGAACAGTAACAGTTTTTATGCCCTGAAATTAGATCTGTAGGTGGTACCCCTCAGGAAGCAGTAAATGCCCACAGTTTTGTGCTGTTAATCAGGATAAGCTACAAGAAGGGTTTGAAGCAGTAATCACACACTCATAGAGTTTTGGTAGAGGAGCTGTGGAACACAGAGATGAAGATATTTTTCTTTGCTGACTAGACACCCCCAAGGTAAGAAGGTAAATTTAAAAGCAGGCAAAGAAGTTGCACAGAAGACACCTGGTGCCGTGGCTGAGCTGGGGTGAAAAGAGGGAAAATAGTCAAAGTCAGGTGTCTGCTGTCAAAGAAATACTGCTGCTGAGAGCAAGAGCCCAAGAAACTCCTCTCCAGCCCTGAATTTTATAAGCTCTAATCTACCTAGGACCCACACTATCCTGCTCATACGTCCTCTCTCCCCCACAGGGAAAGGTGGCCTGGTATTACAAGTGTTAATGTCAAGTGATACACAGCCTGTTGCAAATAACTACTGTAATTCCATGGTGGTACAAGAAACACCATCCTTTGCATGTTACTTCAAAAACCAGAACAGGTTACTTCTGGGAAATATGTTACATTCTATCCCTGCAATAATATTTAGCACACAGTGCCACATACACACTGCACATTGATCCTGTTTGATCTGGAACTAATGGATCTGTTATGAGCACTTGGATTCTACCCAGAGTGGACAAGGGAGAGACTACTTTTGTCAATACTTTGGTGTGTACTGCACTGAATTACACAAAAGAGCCCAAACCAGAGCAATTCTTGATCTGCTGGAAAGGCCACTTGTGATGGCTTTCATGACATGTGCTCCACAGTTCCCATGTGTCTGTCTCCCCTTTATAGTTTCATTAAGAAGTATCTCTTAGCAGGCTAAATTAATTTGAACGATTGCTACATGGCTTGTAGGCGGTGCACATCTTCTGAACTCCAGTAATAGCAAGTTTTATTGCTGGTACTGTTAATTCACTGGGAGTCAGCAGCCAAAGTTCAGTTCTGTTAACTCAGCAGGAAAAGCATTCTGTGTCTGAGCTACTGGCCAGGCAAATGGCATTTTCTGTGTCAGCTCATCATGGCTGTAAGGTGGATAGCAATTTGAAATGTGCATTTGAAGGATTAATTGATGCACTACTCACTACTTTATCTCACCAAATTAAAACTTGTGCTCCTGCAATGATGGGCTGTCAGAGCTGGTTGACAAACACAATTAATTTCAAGACACCAGTTTACTGCATGACTTGCACCTCCACAGCATAAATACCTGAATCAAAAAGTTGAGATATCCCATGGAGATGAGCGTGTATCTAAACCCAGGGTCTGGAGTGTCATTGATTTCTGTAGCCAGTCAGAATGCCTTCAACTGCAGTTTTCTTACTGGCTTTGACCAGCTCAGTTGACTACATTTACAAGAGTGTGTTTGCATTTCAAAAGTGTTTCATGGGGATACAAGGAGGAATCCATCAGGAAACGACATGCATTAAAACTGCTGCAATCAAGGAAGCATTATTAACAGCACTGGCAGTAATGTAATTGCTGTTCTTGGTTGTTTGTTCCAGTCTCAAAAAAACCCCAAAAAACTGAAAATTTAAACTTGTCCCTCTCCTCTGCTTGGCAAATTCTTACAAGCATTTTTAACCTCTTTGATAGTGAGATTTCTGATCATACTTTAGTTATACCATTCCCAACTCATGACGCAGTAACTTAGGAATTCCTACTAGCTTGAACTAATCACATGTGCTATATTGCTTGCTTTTTCAATAGCAGGATACTAATTAGCACTTAATATTTGCTTCACACATTCTATTACAGCAAAATGAATTAGTTTTTTCATTAAGTTGAACTGAAAAATTATGATATTGTCTGTTCAATCACTGAGTATATTCATTGCATTTTTATTGTGTTGGCTTTCTTAGATTCTGCTGTATTTTCCTCATGCTGGGATAATGAGTCTCCTAAATTGCTGTCTGCAATACATTTCTTGTGAAATGGTTCACTTCCCTTTTTCCACTCCTTCATTTTCTGCTTTGAATAGAGAACCCTATAGTGAGATAGAGATTGCAAAGAAAAAACAATTCAGAGAAGATAAATTGCTCGAGAGTTTAGAAGAGGATAAAACCAACAGTACAGGGATTATGAATGCACCAACTGGTCATTTCTGTTGTATTTACACCAGGTCTTATTCCAAAATACATTTGATAAGTTTGTCAATAATCATAGAATGGTTTGGGTTGGAAGGGACTTTCATATATATATATATATATATATATATTATTTTTGCTTCTCTCCATGTTTGGATCTGACAGCTACATCCTATCGATACCTTTTGTCACCAGCACACCACCCATTCGACAACAATGACCAAAGTCTCCAGTATCTAAAACCCTCACTCTTTTTTTTTTCTTTTCTTTTTTTTTTTTCTCTACACCTCCCAGGTGCTTTTATTCTCTTCCTTCAAAGTAGCACCATTTTCTTGAAATTTTAGCAGTTATCTCCTCCTCAAAACCACAAAGCAAGTGAATGTGGGTTTTATTTCAGCAGATTGTTGGTGGTTTTCTTACCCTGTAAGAGTCATCTCAAGGAGTACAAGGTCTGGTGCACAACTCCTTTGGAAACCTTCTAAAGCCTTCTCTTCTACACTTAGGTGATGAAAAGATCAACAAGATAGTAGGAAAACAGATGAACTGGGTAGAAGTCTCTGTGCTGCTAAGAATAAAGACTTGATGTCTATTTAAAAGCCTGATATCAAATGAAATAATGCTCTGAAGAACAGCAGCAAAACAAGCCCCAAGAATTTTGCTTTGTTGGCTTAAGCAAATGCCACAAGACCTATGGATTTGCAATAAACTGCTTAAATTTAGTCCTTATTTCTTTCAAAGTTCTATTCATAGAATCAAGAAGGCTGGAAGAGACCTCAAAGATCATCGAGTCCAACCTGTCACCCTACACCTCATGACTATCTAAACCATGGCACCAAGTGCCACGTCCAATCCCCTCTTGAACACCTCCAGGGATGGTGACTCCACCACCTCCCTGGGCAGCCCATTCCAATGGCCAACCACTCTCTCTGTGAAGAACTTTCTCCTCACCTCCAGCCTAAACCTCCACTGGCGCAGCTTGAGACTGTGTCCTCTTGTTCTGGTGCTGGTTGTCTGGGAGAAGAGACCAAACCCCTCCTGGCTACAACATCCCTTCAGGTAGTTGTAGACAGCAATGAGGTCACCCCTGAGCCTCCTCTTCTCCAGGCTAAACAGTCCCAGCTCCCTCAGCCTCTCCTCATAGGGCTTGTCAGCTTTATAGCAGCAACATGGGCCTCAACTGCAAGAGGATACATGGGTCACAACCCAGTGTCCCAAGCCAGCCCTGGGCAGCAGGGGAGGTCATGATAAGATTCAAAAATTCCCTTGGAGTAAAAAGTTGTTTCCCACTAAAATCTACACAAGTTGTCTGTTATGGTTGGTATTATTAACTGAAGATATATATGTCAGGTCTTCTTTTAATTACAGGCATCTAACTTACAAAAAAGAAATCATATCTTCCAAGTAATTACAGTTATAAAGTATGTTATTGTATTCTTAAATTAAAAAGTCTGCTAGTAGAAAGATCAGAAATTAAACACAGAATCATTCAGCATTCAAAAAAATAGTAGGCATAGACAGAAGTGAAAAAAGCAAAATTATTCTGATTTAAAATACAGTTTTTGTGCAAAAAACTATTACATGCAGCAGCAGCGTTTTGCTGAGTTCTCTAAATCAGATGTAGCTACCAAACTCCTCTGCTCTCATTAAAATGAGCAAAAACGTAAACCAAGTTTATCCTTATTAGGCAAAGAAGGTGTCTGGGATTTTTTCCCAAGTGAAATATCCCCCTTGCCTAACTAGGAAAATTAAACAGCATCATACAATCAGAGCATAGTGCGTTAAGTGATAGCCTCTGTTGTCTATGACCTCTTTTCAAGCTAAGAGCTCAGAACATCTGAAGTTGTCCAATGACAGCAAGACAATTCTTGAAGAAACTAACTGCTGCAGAAGGATTAAAAACAGTCCTGTAAAGTTCTCATTATTAAGATACCAACAATCCAAGGCTGAATATTTTATCCATACCTTTGTTCAGCCCTCAGGAGACAAATTTGGCCATGTAGTGACCACGGAAGACTTAGGGCACCCTGAACTAATGTCTGTTAATTTACCTTACTCTAAGCTGCCCCATGCTGTCCCATCATAAACCAGCTCAGCTTTTATTCTTCTCCAAGTCAGTAAGGCTCATCCTGAAGTGATGACATACCTCAATAGACGGAAAATAACAGAGATTAAAAAGGATCATAATAATAAAACTGCATTTTGAG
The DNA here is from genome assembly GCF_027791375.1 of Indicator indicator. Lineage (NCBI taxonomy): Eukaryota > Metazoa > Chordata > Aves > Piciformes > Indicatoridae > Indicator > Indicator indicator. The sequence goes on from NC_072028.1 coordinate 4,320,309, forward strand.
GTTGAGCTGGATATAGATTTTAAGGTAGCTGTTGCATATTTAGAGCAGAATCTCCAGGAAGCTTTTTCAAAGCTAGTTCTGAGAGCCTTTACTATACGATCATGAAGAAGAAAACTAATTAAGTGCTAGGCACATAGTGAATTGTACATCTGTTTTTATGCCTTAACCACACATTTGAGGTCCAAAATAGTGAAATGCATCATTTTTCCATTAACAGTTTCCCCATACTGAACACAACCAGAAGTACCAAAACATTAAAAGAATATTTTCTGCAATTAGATTTTGCTTTTGTAAGATGAATTCAAAGCAACCTCTTTTGGAATCTGCCCTGATACCATTGTGTTCCAGTAAGATCCCCAGCTAGCTACTGCTAGAGAGTCGAAGCCATAGTCCAGCTACAAATGTGAACTGCTGAAGATCAGCCTTAAGGTTCTGCAAATCACATAAAAGCCTCAACTTTGCATTTTTTCTAGAAGACTGTCACTCTTCAGTCATCAGAATGTTTAATTATTGAGTTTTCTTAGATTCTCTTTCTTGTAAACGTAGCTAGAACTCCTATAAAGTAGAACATTAGAATGTTTTCTTTCCCTACATGGCAACTGCACACACATGATTTTTTTTGTGTTGATTTCTTCCTTCACATCATCTTTGCACAGTGCAATTTTAAACAACTATGAACTGCATCCATAAGAAGGTTAAAAATAAGTTTTATTAGTAACCTTAGCAAGTACTCTGCAAATATAAGGACCATTAAATTTTATAAGGCAGTAACACCCTAGAAAGGGCTGGAAACATCTATCCACCCTCACAATGACTAGCTGTCTTTGGCTGCACCTCAGTGAGGAAACACACGACCTGTCTTAGTTGGACTGCCTGAAAGAAAAATAGTGTGCTGGTTTCAAACTCTTATTGCACAAGTGCTTTTATTCCAGCTAATTCAGAGTGTCATCAGAGTGGATTAAAGAGAGAAGGAAAGAGAAAGAGCAAAGGAGAGAAAGTAAATTAATTCCTCCATACCAGAAACCCAAGTTTCAGTCAGCTTTTCCCTGGATGTTTGTATCTGCAAGCCTACTGAGGATTCCAGCAGAAGAAAGTCTATTAATTTTCCATGTACTTGTTGACGAAAAAGCTATCAGGATTATGGGTTGAATATTTCTAGAGTAGGGAAAGTAAGGGATGCAATTAATCTCTGTGAACTAAAATATACCTCTTTTCATTAATCTTTTATTGTAAATGAGCAAAGTAATTGAACCAGTACCACACTGTCAGAATAAATGCAATGCCAGTGGGATATGCATGAGAGAGCACATACTGATTGAGTATTAAATATCTAACGGCAATAATTTATGGTTCATTACCTCTTTTTGGAGTTCCTCAGTTGCAGAGTGCTCGAATTTTAAGTAGACAGAATTTCAGCAGAAACTGCTTTCAAATGCTGAACATAGCAAATGCACAAAACCCTCAGCAATCTACTTAATTTGAAGAGTTTTGTACTTAGTGGAGCTGACCTCTGCACTGCCAGGACCATGCGAGCTATTTGCAACTTGGATTAATGCAATTAAAGATGCAGCAACGAATGCCTCAGTGGTCATATGCAAAATGGAAATTAGGGATTATGAACTGACACTGGAGACAAGCAAACCTCATGTAAATACGGTCAAACACCTTGCTAAATGTTTTCATACAGCAAGAATTCAAACCTGCTGATTTCTAGACATGGGAGCAAAGCGTGGACACTGAAATGACCATGCCACACACGGTATAATTTAGTTATCAAAGAGAGTAATTACCCCAACTGTTCAAGGGGGGAAAAGTCAGACATCCTCTTGTATAATTTTTGTATAACTAATGTTACCTCATTTATAAGACTTGAGTGTTTCTGACAGCATCAGTTTTAGAGAGCATTGTGGCAATGGGAAGAGTTAGTAAGAATTTGGCCTCTTGCCTCCCTACCCCTTTCTCATACTCCTGGCAGAATCACTTGCAGGGGAGAGATGTCACTTCTGCTAAACTGACACACCACAACCTTCTTTACCAACAGGCATCCTGACAGATTCAAACCGTCCTGCTTTGACAGAACCTTTCAGGGATCAAAGAAAAGATCAAACTGAAAGTGGAAATTAATGTCTCAGTGTTTTTATACTGTCTCCATACTGAGCTCACACGAGTGTAACTGACTAAATCAGAGGCAAACCACTCTGGAGGCAGTCTTAGAGAGATTTTAAACAGATGGAAAAAACTCCAAAACAACAACCACCAAACAGACAGATTTGAATCTTCTCTCTGAATTTTAGTTTCTATTGCCTACTGGAATCGGTCTTGGAATGCATGAAGGGCTTTGTGGACTCCTGAGCCTATCTGTTGATGGTGAATTCTGCTCATCTGTTGAAAATGAAACTGTCCTATTCAGACATTGCTCACTTGGCAACAGACTGCTCTATGTTTACTGTTTATTGATTTTTCTTTACTGGGGCTATAGAGAAGAAGCATTTCAGTTTCAAAGTCGTCCCAAAGGACACCGGCAGGTTACAATCACTTATACTGTAAAAAAGCTTCATGTTAATTGACTCTATATTTACATATTATGAATGCATATTTTAATCTGTTTTACATGAATAAGTCCTCCACAATGAAGATTTCATTTCCTTTTTTAAAACAACATAACTACTTGCCTTATTTGAAGAGACAAATCTCTTCGAAATTGTTTTGACCTTTCCTAGTGTCCTTTCTTAAAGTGGAAGTTGTATCTGCCTTCTCAGTTCAGGAATTTCTTATCTTAAAGGCAAAGGGATGAACTCAACTTCAAACTGAAACCCTTCCATTGTGCTCTTTCTAGTTTGGCAAGTCACCCTATCTGTCTATATTTGAAACAGCCAAATTCTTGACTAGCTCAACTAAATTATTTTTAGTCACAACAGACAAAAGGCTGAGAATAGACCAACTTCAGCAACGTACTGCAAAAGGTCTCTGGTCAAAACCAGAAAGACACAGAGATATCCCAGACCAATAAAATAGGAAGGTCAGGACATTAATCTTGAATAGAGCAGAACTGACTGAACATGGTACTCCTACATCTCAGCAGAGGCACCCTTGGCCTCTGAGTGTCCTGCCATTACAGCTTAATAGTTTGTCCTCTACTGCTGTTTAATATTTTGCCCTCAACCTTGGTAAAGTTTTGTTCTCATCCTGTATAAATCTTTTTGTTTGAAACTTTTTAAGACAATCTGCATTAAGATGAGACATCTTCTTAACCCGCTCTAATTTCAGCATCATCAGATCAGGTCTCTGTCAAGACAAAACTGAGACTTCAGTAAAACAGTCCACTTATTCTGTACAGTCTGTGGCCTCAATGTTTCAATTTTGGGCACAGAAAGTTTTTAGGAGTAGCCATCTCCATCCCCATCTCCCCAATATTTGTCTATGCTCTGCTGTTTTCCAAGACCACAGTCAATATTAAAAGCCAGATGTGCTAGGTTCTGTAAACAGAGCAAAGTGAAGCTTTCCTCAAAGTACCTGACTGTGTGGTATCCAGGTATTGTCAAAGTATGAGCTCACACAGAACATGGCTACTAGTCAAGATAAATGCCTCCATCTTAAGGCTTCAGGTGAAACCTTGCTAAGGAAGCATCTCCCAGATTTCTGTGTCATGCACCACATGTAAAGCACTGCCATAAAATAATTAAGCATATTCACAGATGTGAATGCTGAAGCCCTGAGTGTTATTATTCCATTTCTTCAGTCTCAAATCACTCTAATATTCCCCTCGTAAATATGTGCACTCTGGGGGCTTATCTGTTACTGTTCTGTATCTTTACAGCACCTTTTTGCAATGTTCTTTTGTGCTCTGAATTACACCCTGCGGAAATTGCTTCCTGCCACTGAGACAGACTAATTCATTTCATGACTACAAATCTATATTAATGTCTTTTCTATGGTATTTAACGATGCAAGTCCTTCCACTTGTTACTCTTAAGCATATCAAGGCCCAGATTTCTGGAGACAGCAGTAGATGCAAAGCTCATAGCATTTTTTCCCCCTGCAATTAAAAATTCCCTGATGTTGTGATCAATGCAGTGAAAATTTATGTGCCTTAAATTAAAAAGTTAAATATAGGCAAACAAAGAAACCAAGTGACAAGCAAATGCAGTGGAACACTTACAAAGACAGAGAGTTTACGTTTTTCATCTGAAAGCCATTCTAACAACATAGCAGAATTAGAATATAGTAGCAGAGTGCATATGAAATTTAATTTTGAATGATATTGAAAGGTCAGTGCAGTATTGCTCAGCTCATATTTTTGTGAAGATAACATGTGTGAACTAGTTATTTCCTACTTTTAACACATAATGACCTTGTCCATTGATTTAATAAGAAAATTATACATGCTGCATTCAAATTTAACCAACCCTTCAGAATTAAAGATATACCAAAGGAAGAAAAATAAATTAAAAAAAAAAAAAAAAGAAAGAAAAGCAATGATATTGAGACCTCACACTTGCAACCCAACCATCTGGCAAAAGAAAGCCCAGACATACCAACCCAGCGACCTGTGGAGCCTTCCTTCTGACACATGCTGGAGCAGAGGGTGGAAAAAGCTGTGCAGTAGCTCATTCTACCCCAGGTGCACTGACCTTACTAATGTGATATAATGTGAACAATGCCTGTGGTTAAAGTGCCAAGTCACATTTGTGCTGCTAGTAACAAGGAATGGAGGGAAAAAAACCTAGATGACACTATTAAAAACACTGAACTATAATTATAACTTGAGAAGATGTCTAAAATCTCATGCTCAGGCTGCTTAACCTGTGTTAGGGCTACATGGCTCAATTCTAAGGGTTCCAGGAGTATCCCATGTCACAAAGGAATATTCATGTATTCATTAAAAATTTTATATAATTTTCCAACAAAATTTAGCATTTAAATCAAATCTCCTCAATTCCTATAACCTGCCACCACTGGAAAAGAAAAACAAACCAACCAACCTCTTCTAATACTTAAAATTGGAGGAATGAAAAAGAACTTCCTCTCTACTCTGCCCTGGTGAGGCCCCACCTGGAGTACTGTGTCCTGTTCTGGGCTCCCCAGTTCCAGGAAGACAGGGACTTGCTGGAAAAGGTACAGCAAAAGGCTACAAAGATGATTAGGGAGCTAGAATGTCTCCCTTATGAGGAAAGACTGAAAGAACTGAGGCTTTTAATTCTGGGAAAGAGAAGACTGAGGGGGGATCTTATCAAAGCTTCCTGAGTGTCAGGAGGATGGGACCAGTCTGTTTTCAGTGCTGCCTAGGTGACTAGACAAGGGGAACATAAAAAGTTCCAGCTAAATATGAGGAGGAACTTCTTTTATTTAAGGGTGATGGAGCACTGGAGCAGGCTGCCCAGAGAGGTGGTGGAAGGTCCAGCTCTGGAGAAATTCCAGACTCTCCTGGATATGTTGTTCTGTGACCTTCTCTAGGTGAACCTGGCTTGGCAGGGGGCTTGGACTCAATGATCTCCAGAGGTCCTTTCCAACCCTTTCCATTCTGTGATTCTCTAAGACTGTTATAGCTACTGTATAACTTTGACTATTTATTTATTTATTTATTTATCCTGTATGCCTTTAGTCATTTGAAAATTGCCAGCACTGGAAAGCTTTGCATCTGTGTGATTTGCATCCTTAGGTCCTGTATGACTGAACCACATAATACAAGCAGGTTGTATTTGCACTTCCTTTCCACTGCTTCCTAACTGCAGCTGAAGAAGTCAGATTTAAGACACAGATGTTTACATAGACTGATAACGACATGAGCATTAATTTTCTTGCTGATGAGACAAGACAGCAGTTAGGGCATGAGAGAACTACTCCCAGACTGAAGAATGCAGAAGATGAGTGACAGTACCCTCACTAAAGGTTATGTTTCCAAAGTTTGGTCTTTTCGCTTGGTTTTGGATCAGATGTGCTCAGGCTTCCTCATCTATTAGCCCCGTACCAAATAACCTCCTCATATGGCAAAGACATGTCTTTGGATGAAAGGACATCTGCCCTCAAGTGACACAGGGCATGGTCCTCCTGGCTGACACCACCACGCCAAGGGAGACCAGGGCTGAGCAGGGCAAGGAGCTGTGTCAGAGACAGGTGATCCTCGTGCTGGAGCATGCTTTGAGCCAGCACTGGCCTTGTTCCCAGCCTTGCACTGTTTAGCAGGCACAGGCTGCCCTCTCTGATCAAGCAATAGATCCTTAGAGAAGCAGCATAGAAACAGCATTTTCTCTCCATTCCCCACCCCAGCTCATTTCTTTGATTATGTGCAGGCTTTTAATTTCACAAGCACATTGAGCAGAGAGACAGATGAGATCAGAAAGGGACTTCTGAAGATGAGCAGTTCCTTAGGGGACCCCCTAAGGCAATCCATTAGAGGCACTAATAGCAGATATTGTTTTGAACAATGAACTTTAAGAATTGTTAAATGAATAACAGATTATATTAAATATCCAAATTACATCTGAAGCCTGGATCTTGAAATTTATTTTGCTTTGGAAAAAGAATGAAAGGAAGAACAAACTGAAGACTAGTGAATTTATGTTGGTTCTCACAATATTCCCCTCTACTTACTTCAGAGCAGCTTAGAAGAATACGAAGATAGTTGTAAGTAGGAAATTAACAAAAACTAAGGCTATTTAGTGTGAGTTTGTGGGTCCACAGATGAGTTTCTTGCTGATGACCTATCTTCCAAACAACCACAGTGTGGCAGTGTGTCATTCCAACCGCAAATGAGTATTTATTTCTCTAGAGCCAGAGGAGGGCTGATGGCAAAAAAGGCAAACACAACACAAACACCACCAGAAAACTGCATATGGTGGATGACAGATCCCCTAAAACAGCTCTTTCATTCTGCAGCTCTGTTTCCATCAATCTGCATCACTTGCAATCATAGTCATGGGCCAGGCTCCTATTCTAGAGTCTCCTGGGGTCCCATTTCGCAATGGGTTGTGAAAGCAAGGGTGCAATTCTGAGTGCTGGGTTACAGACAGCAGCTGCTGAGGTCTGTGTTTTGAGAACGTGGAAAGGGAGGAAAGGGATTAAAGATGACTTCAGTTCTGAAAAAATCCATCCTAACATTAATATTTTATATTCAGATTTCTGACAAACTAATATTGTCTATCAGAAACAAACAAACCAAAACAACCAACCAAACAAAAAAACCCACATCAACAAAACCCCAAACCAACCAAACCAAACCCACACGCACAAGCCCCACAAAAATCATGTAAAATATCAAGCAACTCCACCTCAACATCCACATGTGACACAAAAATGTCCTGGCTTGCTCCAATGAATATTTCTGTACCATTGTAAAAGATTTCACAAGGGGGCCTTTAATTCTGCAGTAAATCTGTACACGAAGGTCAAGGGATGAAACTCATAATCACTTGACATTCACATAGTTCAAAAAAAACACCCCAGAATAAAATAAAAACCAGGCAGCAAGACTGCAAGAAATTGTTCAGTTCTAGAAAGTGTTACACAGAGGTTTTAGTGACTGCTGTGTAACCAAACCTTCCAAAGTTTTTTTTTGCTTGTTGATTTTTTGTGTGGTTTTCGTTTGGTTTGGGTGATACTGCTTTTTATCCATCTTAAGATGAAGAAAAATATAAGATCATGAAAGGCTGCAGCAGTTCAGTCCCTTGCTACAAAGCTGGCAAAAATTGTCATGAAGCTGTCTTGGAGCCTGTCACCAGCTTTTACTTCATGCACATCATAGCTTTCAGTGGAAATACTGATCAAGTTTGGCCCTACTGAATTTTTACAATTAAAATGTCAAGGTGACATGCTATGGCATAACATTAAGCACAGATTTCATTTGTCCTTCATTAATAATCAACCTTACAGTCAAATATCCATTAACATGAACTGCATAATAAAAATCAACAACAATTTGCAACAAATCCCCACACCAACAAAACATTTCAAGTGCTTCCTATGTCACCCTCCTCTTTCACCAGACACAGTTCAGTAGCACTCTAGGTCTTTGAAATCTTCATAATGCTTTTTATCTCTGGAAATGAAACATTTTCCTTAGATATTCGTGTCATCCTTATTACTTCACAGCAGTGCCAATTCAATTCCCTTTCTGGATTACATCTGTCCTCTCATATCTCCTTTACCATTTAGCAAATGAAAGCTTTCCTCTCCTTCTTCTTTGGGTATTTACTCACAAAAATCTGACTCTGTTCTAAACAAAATTAGCAGAATCAGATACTAAGGCAGCCCTCCTCTACTTCATAAGATGGCATATCAAATAAGTAAAAAAACAGATATAAAATGCATAAACCAAGCCAAATTAACAATTGGCTTGCTGAATATAGCTCAACTTGATAATGTAGGCCCTTTATGACCCACTGGTGTGTTGAATTGTTATGAAAATAATCCTTCAACAATGTAAATGTCTGTCTTTTTCACTGTCCTTTATAGAAAGCTATTTTTTTCTGAGCAAGAAGAACTCATTCTGGTATGACATCTAACCTGGTGCTGCTCTGTTCAGAAATTTTCATGTTAAGCTCCAATGAACAAAACTCTCAGCCATTATCATCCTTAATACAGAAAAATTTAGCAATTGTGTCTGGAACCTCTCAAAATTTCAGATTTGACAACTTTCCATGGATGTGAAGAATGTGATTGCTTAAACTCCTGCAAAGCAGAGGTGACTTTGTCATACTCCAAATCTGTGCTTTTTTGATGTTAACTAACTTCCTACAAAATCCTGTGAATGCAAGATAAGGAGGCTTTTACCTGAGAGCAGCTAAGCCTGATAAGTGAGGTGTTTGATTAAGCTCAACTAAGATTAGGAGAAAGTTATTGATGCCTTATCTCAGAAGGGCTATCCAGTTAGACAGCTATCTCAGGAAGAAGCTGTCCTTATTTTCAGCTCCTCGACAAAGCCAGAATCTAACCATTTTTAATCCAAATCACTTAGAGAATTCAGACAATACCGTTCCTTTATTACAGTTCAAGTTGCAACATTTCTGTGGCAGATTAGAGACACTAGATCCAGACCAGCACACATGGAATTCTCCAGCATTAAATACTCTAGACAAAGATTTCCTAACACTTCTCCCTCAAGAAATGAAAGCTCGTGGTTTTTAAAGTACTGCTTCCATTACACAGTGCTCCTCTGAACATAATGCAGAGCAATTTCCCACTACTTTATGAAACCTATTCCTTTAGGCTACATCCTAGGAATTACAGTGCCATATCCAAGCATTTGCATGGAAATCATTAATATTTAAAGTGGAACTTAAGCAATTGAAAAATCCACAGTTATAAAACACATACTCTTTGCTATAAGCTATTTTGCAGCAGAAGTAGCTATGCATCCCCACTGCTGGGGATTTTATTTGGATTCTGGGTGTCTATTTGAAGCTTGAAAGTCACAGAATCAATAAGGTTGGAAAAGACCTCAAGGATCACCCCAGTCCAACCTGCCACCCAAGACCTCTGGACAGCACAAGTAGTACATGAAAAAGAGAGCCCTGGATTCTAGGACCATTTTATGAAAATACTGACACTGCTGGGAAGTGAAATAGAAAGAGAGTGAAAGACCTTTAACCACAATGTTGCATGACCAAAATGCCTCCCCTCATCCCTGCAGCCCATGGCATCCTAACAGTGAATCTGAGGAGTGGTCTGCACATCCCTGTGCTCCACATTCCCTCCTTGTCCCATCTCTGCCCCTGCAGTTTCCTATTCAGGGTGTGTGCTTATTGCCTATCTCACACCAAGGTGTTCTGCAAACACTGCTCACCTAACGAGCACCGTCTCTTGATTGCAGACTTCAGAATGCGTTTGAGTGGCCCCAATTTGATTTATTGTTGTTGGACTGACACGAGACCACTGCTGCACTTCTACTGAACTTGAACTTCTCTCTCTCCTTCTGTAAATTGCCTGACATTGCTGCATGCATACGTAGTCAGGAAATTGTTATTTCAGAATGCATGAAACTGGAGATATAATTTGCACTTGTTCACCACACTGTTTCATTTCCATACTGTTGTATTTTTTTTCCTTCTCAATTTAATTGAGTTACTACCCTGCAAATTAGAGTTACATAGCATTCCTGCTTTGTTGTTCTTGCTTAAAGCAATCATCTGTGAGGTATCCCACTGAAATAGTTACATTCTTGCTGCAAGGGATATTTAACTTTTCTTGCCCATCTCAACTGCATTAGCTAATTTAGCAAAAGGTTTAGCAATAGTTCTGACTAATTTTCCAGTCCTGACTTATTTTCCAGACCATGTGTGCTTCCAACAAAGACAAGTGAATGTTGAAAAGGCAAGGACTCTAACGTTGCAGCTATCTGTTCTGAATAGACTGTAGAGATCATAATGCCCAGCACAAAGCTAGGCAGACCTGTATTTCCCTGGCACACGTATGTGTTCCTCACATATGAAAAGAAAACGTTGGTTTGCTACTCTTAAAAGTTCTGTTTTCTCCAAACATTACTGGCTTGAAGCCCTGTCTGGAGTATCCTGCTGTTGATCATCAAATACAGCAGATTCCTGCATCAGAGCGTAGGAGGTAAGATTATTCCTCTGAGAGCTACTGTATTCAAGAGGCAAGTGAGAAGATCACCACAAAATAGAGAGTTGCATTTAAAATAATAAACTAATGTGCCAGAGGCTTCTGCACCTACTGATGCTTTTTTATTTTCCAAAATTATCTCCTGCAGGATCAGGCAGAACAATGTTTTACTTGCATAAATTTTTAATCTGATTTTATCAAAACTGTGGTGAATTCTTTCTGTCTCTTTCCCATGCAGAATTAAAAAGAGTTTGCTGAATTGATACAGCTATACTGACTAAATGAAGCTCAGATCTCCAGATGGAAGCATCTCTTTTACCTGTCAGTAAATAAATGTGCTTTGAGCTCTTATTTTGTTTGGCAAGTCAGGAAATTCACTTGTTTGCAAATTTTATTCACATATGTCATTTATTTCATAAGAGGTTGTAGGGCTCACACTACAGCAACCTCATGCCTTGAAGTAAGAAGAAAAAAAAATATATTGGAAAAAAGAAAACAAGCCCCTCCCGCCCCCCAAGACTTAAAGCACTTAACCATTATTAAAAACCTGCACTATACCCAGGTCATCATCTTCAAGTGTGGCATTAGGGTTGTACACCTAGATGTTCTGCATGAAATGGCCATTCTGAACAGTGCATCATTCATTCTTCTGCACTGAGCAGACTGTTTCCTCATACAACTTCTTTATATAAAGCAACCATTCTTTGGCAGAATCCTTGTGGTGACAGTTTCCACTGGGAGAACTACCAAAGGCTTTGAGCTTCACCCACACAGTGCAGGGTAGTGCTAAATTACTGTAAAAAAAATGCAATACTTTTCTGCACTATTTATCTGATGAACACTTAATTTCTCCACTCATTCTTTTCTCATTCTGGAGAGAAAGAAGTTAATCTGTTTTGCATGCAAGCAGTAACCACATTTTGGTTATTAGGAAGAAACTTTTTCAGATTGCCAACATGCATCTAAGAGAGCTTTGAGATAGAATGGAAGAGAAATTGACCAAACGTTGATTTATACCAACAGTCAGCCAAAGAAGGCAGGAATGTGAAAACAGTGCAAGCAGAGTGTGAAACAAAAACCTGAACTGTCAGGGAACTGAAAGAACAACCAGATGCTTTCTGCAGTGACATAAATTGAAGTAGAAGCCACTAGGAGAGATATAAGCAATCCTGCCACAACACCACGTAAATAATCTGACTTACTCTAACAGAGTTGTTCTGTGGAGCTGCAACCAGCTGCTGGTTGCATAAATCACATCCACTCTCAGACACTAAGAGACTAGAACATGCATTCTTCAGAGAAGGGACACTATGTAGCACAGCTGGAGCATTCTCTCCTAGAAATGCATTCCAGAACAAAGAAATTATCATTTTTAGGGTGTGAAACAGTGCCCATGCAGTGGGGATGGCACTGTTTTTTTCAATCTATCTCCAAGTGTCCTGTGAGCATCACTGTTAGTGCTTGCTTTCTGCATTAGAAATGGGTTATGCACCAACTGGAGATCATTCAAACAAGCGAGCAGGCTGCAAACTACAGAAGCAACAACTCTTGAGTGTGCAGATGACAGCATTATGAGGCATGAATTTCTACTGAATTCTACAGATTACTGGGATTTCATTGTTCCTGTAAATCAACAGAAAATCATTGATTGATAATCAGTTAAAACAACCATAGTCTTCTGTTTGAAATCCCAGAAGTGATGCATTCCATGCACACATATCACATTGCTATTTCATCTTTTAAACTGAAGTTAACATACATGCACCTCACAAAGTTTCCTCTGAAATCACGAACTCAAGAGCCAATCTTTCAAGTATGTGAGCACTGATTTTGAAAAGAATATCTCCAAAAGCCAAGCTCTACATGAAACACTTCCAGAACTACCATGCACAAGCTAACTCTATTTAACCTCAGCTGCAGTTATTTCTGTTTCATTGTTGTTGTTTTGGTTGCTTATCTGTGGGTTTTTTAGTGGTTATTTTAAGAAATTTATCTTTGATATTACACAACTGTTAGCTTCCCAAATGCACCTAAAAAATGTCATCTCTAAGCTCTTTACAAATGACAGCATATGTTGATAAACTGAATGAGTTCTACCTGTGTGTTTGTACAGCAAGGCAAAAAAACTCACTCCTTTTCCTCAAACAATTCAAACTTGGGGAAAGACATTGGGCTCTGCAGGGAAACATCTCTCAAAACAGATGCCAATTTAGTCAACAAGAAAAAGGACTGGCATAATGCTTTGATATGTCTCAGTTTCTTCTCCACTCGTTTGCCTTGGACACGTTTTAATGCAAAAAAATAAATGATACTTCCTCTCTATGCTTTTTTTTTCCCCATATAAAAATAGAAATATATACAAAGCATTACTGGGAAGGAAAAAAATAACAACACACTGCAATCTGAGTGTATTTTAGCACTATGGAACCTTTCTCACCTTGCCAAAAAATATACACTCCATAGAGACATGAGGCAAGATAAGGGAGAAAAAAGGGTACAGTATTGAGGTGTGATATAAAGGTCAGTAAATCACACAAGCATTCTGATGTCAAGACAGAGTGACAGGGGAAATTACTGTGAATCCCATATAGTATCCACAGAAAGTTGTTTAGAGATTCAAGACCTCTGCAAAGAGTCTGCTGAAAGAGGGTGGAAAGCAAAACTGTGACCTCAATCACTCCTAACTAGAGGATAATTTAAAAACCCCTCCAAACCCCAACATGCAGCTTGAAAATTTTCACAAACAAAACAACCAACACCAACAAAAAGCAACTTATTTTGTCCACTTTCTAGAAGCACTTCTTTAATATGCATTTAGTGGATATATTAATATATTTAGTAGAACATTTCCTACTGAGTGGAAACTTCAGAGAACAACCCCATCAGAAACCAAAGGCTCTCTCTGTCCTACCACCCCAAACTAAAAATAATCCCACCTACTTTTGAGGTAGCTTTCTGCTGTTCCTTGTATTCCTTATTGTCATCTTGACTGCAACAATTTAGTCATCAGGCTTATTTTGACAAGTAGATGCATTTGCAACTTTGACAATAGTTTGTACTGGTTTGTTCTCTTCCTCTTTTTCAAATATGTTGAAGGTTTTGTCTTGAAAAAAGGCTTTATGACAGCACAAAATGGGAAGGATGAAGGTTTGTACAACATGTCTTAACCTGAAATTCAGAAGCAAAAAAAGCCAAATATAAAAATCAGCATAAATTCAGGCTTTTTGTCACTTTCTCTTCACCACCATTTTGCCTTTCATGTTTTGTCTGAGTCTCCTGGGAACCAGGGAACACAAGATTAAACCAGCTAGGCTTAGCATATGTTTCAAGACAAGACTAGATAAACAAAAATTGTCTTGATTGATAAATCATAGTTTTAACGTCCACCCATGCATCCAATCTGAATCCTGACTTGACAGATCAGCTGGGAAACATTGCAGCATTATTACATTTGCTAGGAACAGCTGAGCATCTGAGGCTTCAAGAGACAACAGAACATATAAAGGCTTGAAAGACATTTCAATATTGTGGCAAACATTCCCTTTTTCTTCCAAAAGGAGCAGGCGTAATTTGAAATAATGGAAAAGAATACCTTGTCAGCTTCTGTTACTTCTAGAAGCAGAAGATGCATCTTGTTTTGTAGTATTTATCTAAGAGAAGCAGAACTCCCAGTAGAGATTTGTGATGCTAACTGTACAGGAGAATGTCAAGATTTAGGAATCATGGCACTGTGAAAAAAAAGACACGCAGTATAGAGGTGCATTTTGGAAACTGGTGGAATTATAGAAGAGACATTGGTTGAGAAAGCAAATGTAGTTCCCAAGAAAGCACAGGAGATCATGTGTTAGCAACAAGTGCACAACTCTACACAAAAGAACAGGGTCAGCAAAGCTTTCTGCTTGGTTCCCCATTTCTTTTCTTCCTACTGTTTTGATCACTGCAGCAGACAAGCTGTTACTCAGAAGGTCATGATAAGAAATACAGAGTCCCATCAACACTTAACCCTGCACTGTGTGTTTCTGTTTGGCTATCAAAGAAATCACTCAAAAATGCAAAGATTTGTGGATCAGGCAATTAAAGATCATACTGCACTGGAAAGTGGATATGGATGAGCTCCTTCACCTCAGCTATGATTGCTGTCTGTGTGTATGCTCTTAGTCTATACCAAGCACACAGTCAATCAGCTCTTTAGCCTGAAGTGAATGACTTCATCTGCATCAAGGCTTTCTTGCATTTGGTACTGGCAGACAAGTATCAACCATGGCAGGCACAATTATCTTAGGTCAACACGAGAGCTGTGTGTAGGAGCTGCAACTCTCATTTCACAGAAAGACATCATAATCTAGAAACCAGAGGTCTCTTGGAAACAAAAGTAACAGAAAAGAGACTTTCCTGAGCAGTTTTCTTCACATTTTTAAGTAGCTTTAAAGGATACATATAACTCTGATAACCAAAAACTGA
The DNA here is from genome assembly GCF_027791375.1 of Indicator indicator. NCBI lineage: Eukaryota > Metazoa > Chordata > Aves > Piciformes > Indicatoridae > Indicator > Indicator indicator. Next base: position 4,335,327 of record NC_072028.1, read on the forward strand.
AAACTATCTGCCAATTCACTGACAAAACACTGGCACTTGTAGAGTTTCATCCCCTCTTTGCCTCTTTGAATCAAAATAATTTAAATGTCACTGAAATTATTTATATATAAGTATATATATATTTATGTATATATATATATGACATTTTAGACTTTCACATGAATACTGACAGTTATTACCAGTCCATACTTCAGCACAACCTTCAGAGAACTCCTGGCTCCATTCCCTGTTCTCTGTAACAAATGGCAAGAACCTGCTGCATTTCAGGCTTATTAAACATAATTATTGTAGATGAATATGGGTTTTTTTTTCTTACTATTTTGTCATTGGGGTTTTTTGTTTGCTTGTTTTAATAGCTTGTTGAGAATTAGGACTCAATGGCTCCGGGCAACCTGATCTAGTTGAAGATGTCCCTGCTTAATGCAGAGGGGTTTGGACTAGATGACCTTTGCAGGTCCCTTCCAACCCTGAAAAGTTATCTGGAAACCTTGCACAAGCTTTTATTAGACTTCTGTTACAAAATTATGAAATTTGGGTCTGCAGTGCTTTTGCTACTGTTGCTTTCTCATTTAGCCATATGTTCAATATTCCCTGTTTTATTTTGGCTTTTATTAATTAACACCACAACCACCCCACCCCTTAAACAACAATTTAATGATTCTTAGAAATGGCAAATATGCATTTTTTTTCCCTAATATCTAGATTATGACTAGAAACAGGCTCAAAACTACAGAGCTGAATCTTGCCTATGAAATCTGAAGACAGATTTCAAATGACCTAAATTTCGGTGTTGCTTCCATTTGAAAGCAGGAATGCAGTAACTCTTCATGGGCTGTTTTGTTTTTTGTTTTTTTTTTTTTTTTACTATTTCCTCCCCCCACCCAAAGAATTCATTATTTTAAATAAATTTTTAAAAAAAGCACCTAGATGAGTGCTAACAATGGAAGAATAATTTTGATCTCAATTATTTAAATACTAAAAATAAACATTGTGCCTTATGTCAATTATCTAAGATCACAAATAGACACACATTCAGAACTTTCTAAGTGCAGGTAATGAAGGAAATTGGAAAGGTAGGATGCTTCTCAGCTAGTGAAATCAACCCCCATAAAATACAGCAGGAAGGATAAGATCTCATAATACAACACTTTTCACCATATTCTAAGTTCTCACAGATTGAAAGTTCCAGACAGAGCAAAGCAGGCTGTGGGGGTTTACAAATTTTGTGTGATAAAAAGAAAGCCCTTTGGTTGAAAGTTGCAGATATTTTTGTTCCATTCTATATAATTTTTCAGTGATCTCAGGGAAAAAAAAGTTTCCTCTGAGAACTTTTTTTTTTTCCCAGCTTGATATACGATGCTTTCAGTCTTTCCCTGCCTTAGAGCATTCCCTCCTGTTGGTCTTTAAACAGAAAAACAGCCTGCCTTAGAACCAAGCATCTTAGTTTAAATTAGACCATCATTAGCAGAATCACCTTGGGAAAGATGCATTAAATCAGGATAAAAAAGAAAACCACTATCTCCCTTTGCATGCATACCACTGATTTGTGAACCCATAAAGCTGTTGAACAACCAGGCAGATACAATCACTTCTGAAGATTTTTGCCTAGATCACATGCCTAAAAGCACCATGAATCTATTCCATGGACAATTGTCTATAAAAATAACTAATTATAAGAAGGCTAGGACAGTCAACATAGTTAATCAGTCACCTGCCAGCAAAATTAAAAATAAATTTGCATATGCAGCAGTAGATAATCATCATAACTTCTCTGCCATTCTATAAACAAGTCTTCCTACCCCTGCTTCTTCTCTCATTTCAGAAGCAGGCTGCTGATCAAACAGCTTACATTTAGAAACCCTAAACTCTGGAAAAGTTATTTCAAGCTGAATTCTATTTAACAATGTAAAGTTATAAATTGTTTTTTAAAGTACTATATGTCTTTACAAACTGCAATCATCACAACTGTTCATCCTGCTTGATGCCCTGGAAAGGGCATCCTATACCTCTGCATCATTAAGTCCTTCACCAGTGCAGTCATGGCTAACACACTTGGATTCCCTCCAGGTTTCTTCTTCCCTCAAATTGGAATTACTGCATAGTCACATATTTTCAGAAACAGCTGCTCAGGGTACCCCAGCTGATAGTGTATGGGGGCTGCACTTTACAAAGCATACATTTGGATATCTTCAGTGTAAGGACTTAAAATTTAGCAGCAAGAACTTTGCTTTAGCAGCAAGCCAATATAATACCCCAAAGAGTATAGCACTGGATAAAAAATGAGATCAGTGTAATTTAAGAAAGGAAATGGTGATGCTCAGTTCTTTCAGATGTTTTTTTCAGGTGTTTACTTTTTAGCAGAGAGCTAAAGATCTGGTACAAGTGTAGTCTTAGCACCAGAAGTGATAGAGTCAAGATTTACTGCCATCTTTAACTAGCTATCAGGTTGCTAATAGAGTGCAGTTTATAGATTGCCCTCTGGAAGCAAGCAGCTCACCCTTCACGTGGTTGGGAAAGGAAGAGAAGCTCCTAACTCAACGCTGTTACTTCCAATCCAGGCACCAATCACCATAAAACAACTGGAATTCTTCTTTCCCCCAAGCTGAGCTCAGATGGTGACATGGTGATGGCAAACACTTCTCTGAACTACAACCTCCACAGGCAAGTACTAAACCCAGCTTAAAGTTATGGCAGAGTTTTGGTTCTCCTGACAAACACAGAGCAGATACAGCATACTTCTCCCTTGGCATGCATTTGCTTTTTATTTACTGCTTCAAATAAAACCTTTGAAAACCTAACCCAACTGTTTCATTGCAAAATCTTACCTGTTTCAGAAATCTAAATTCAGGACTTGAAGGATCACTATTTATTGGAAACAAACCAAACCAACCAACCAAACAAGAAATAATAAGAGGAAGGAAAGAGGCTCTTAAGGCTTTTTTTCCTGTATCAGCACTTGGTTAATTCTAACAAAGAACAGAATTTAACTCAGGGGTTTAAACCTTTTATCAATAAGAGCAGTAATACAAATCTCAACAGTCTCAACTCTAGTTTCAGATAGAGGAAAATTAACAAAATCTAGTAACCACTAAAGTCAAGTGGACAAAAATAAAAATAGCAGCCCATTCCAAGTCCTTCCTAATCAGTTTCAGTTATGAAGATGAGCATGCTGGAGTAACAGAGCAATCAGCTCTTCTTTGCAAGACTTTCCAAGAATGATTAATCTTACTTTTACATTCTTATTTAATGCTAGTAAATAAGAGAATAAGAAAACAACTATTAAATTAAGATCAAGACATTATCAGAAGACATTGAGCATTTAGGTCTGGATTTTTAGAGCCCAGCTATTTAGTCACCTTTTCCACTAAGTCCTCCTCTCCTATACAGCCCAAAGGTGGATTCTGATGAATCAGAATGCTTCAATTTAAGGAAATTTACTGTTGCCAAAACATATTCTGGATGTGTGTACAGGAAGAAAAGTTGCTTTGGTGAACATTACTCTTGTTGGTGACTTTTTCTAAGTGAAAAACCATTTCTAAGTCAATAGGTATTAGCAATAGATTTTAAATTCAATAAGCTAATTCTAATGAAGATTAATTTACTTTTCACTTTTATTGGCTTTTTGGATGCAAGTCTAGCTTCCAGTGGAAACCAATTGCCAAGACTGTCAGAAATTAGACAACTGAGAAGTAAGCAGCAAGTTTGTTAATTACTAGGATTAATTTAATGAACCTACTCTCATTAAGCTTTATGAGCCATGCTGTCTATAGGAATGTGTGAAAGTCCACAACAGTTACACAGTGATGTCATGAGGCAATTAAGGATGCTGACGAACAATTTTGTGGAGGGGTGGAGTAGCAAGGCAAATGTTTTGTGGCAAACAGCATTATCACACAAAAGGAAAACCAGCTAATTGAAAGAATCAGTGATCATTTCATTTCCAACAGTGGATATTGCCTGTGGAAGCAGACAAGCACACGCTTCCACCCTAGTGTTCCATGGCAGCCTGTGCCACTCTCTGGGTAAGAAGTTGCATGAAGGCTGTTTTCCCACACCCTTCATCTGCTCACTACTGACACCCAGCTACTGCTCTTTCCTGGGGATCCTGAAGTCAGTCGACATTCATGTAAAAATATTACTAAGGGAACATCATTTAACCCAACACTGCTGCACAGCCTTGCTTTCAAGCACTTTTTAGTTTGAAAATACACAACTTTATAAAGCCATGAAGTACCGCTTACAAAACAAACCCTACTTGTCCCAAGTGACCAAATTTACAGCAGAAACCACCGGCACCAACACATGTTGACACCACTACAATTACATGAGCCTCAAAGACAAGAGTTTTCTCCCTCTTTAAGCCACCTCCACAAATCTCTAAGCTGCACACAACTAGATTTGATGCATCAGAGGAACTTTCAGCTTCTCAAAAATATTCCACCTGCCCTTCCTGATATTTCCAGGAGAAATAGCACCGTCCTACCCTCTCTGGAGAAAACACCTTGAGCATATAATTGATCTAAAAATCAAACAAACATTATCTTGAACATATTTGTGTTGTGAAGGAAGTAGGGAGGCCATCCAACATATTCCCATGCCTGCAACTGAAGACCACCAGCCTGCTGCTACTTCATATAGCGTAACAAAACCTCTGAAACCACTCCAAGCCCAGCTTTAGAGGCTGGAGTGCAGCTCCGTTAACTTCTTGAAGCTATGAACCTGGCTCCAGCTGAAACACTGACAACGAATCCATGTTTTGGTAGTAGGGAACTGCAGGGCAGCTTCTGTGAAGAAAGGTCAGGACTGCAAGGCGTTGCCAGCTCCTGCTGATTCCTTGATTGACCTGTCCCAGCTGAGCCAATTACCAAATGAGTGCTATTTAAGAAAGCTGCAACAGCACCCAGGTTGTGAGGAAACAGTTTTCTAGAGGTGGAGCAGAGAGCTCACTGGCCTGAGGATCATCATGGTCTGTGGAAAGATTTGCTGGAGTATGATGCAAGCCTTGGAGGCTCCTGAGCCAGAATAAATAGATGTTTCCTGAAAAAAAACGTAGCCCCTGGAGAGCCCATGCTGGAACAAGCTTATCCTGGAGGACTGTGGTGCATAGAAGGGCTTAGAATAAGGAAAAAACGTGAAGAGGAAGGAACGGATGACAGACATAATGGACTGACTCTAGCTCCAGTTGCAATCCCTCTGTGGTTCTTGGTGGGGGTCTGAGGAGTGGAAGTGAAGGACTAAAAGTGAGCCCAGAAAAAGGAGGAGAGAGGAGGCACTCTTGAGTTTGCCTCCATTCTTCACTCTCCAGATCTAGTTTAATCAATGATAAAGAAAATGAATTCTCCCTGAGTGTGTTTTGCCTGTGGAGGCAATTAATTGTTGGCAATCTCCCTATCTTTAGCTTGACCTGCAAGCTTTTTGTTCTTACGTTTTCCACTGCCTTTTTGAGGAGGGGAGTCGGCAGCCTGTCAAAGACAACCCACCACAAAATATAGCTAAGTATGTAGCAAGGCTCAAGTCCAATGTCCTTATGCTCAATTAAAAAAATAGGCAATTGTTCTAATAATGTGACCAAAATCAGCATTGCCCAAAAACTATGCATTCCATTTCCTTGGAAAGGTGTTGATAATTATTTATAAAGCTTTCAGAATCCTTGTTTTTCTTTCAGTGAGAGTTTTTACATGAAAGCAAAAAGGTACTTTTCCTAACTTCTCCCTCTAAATAATTAAGGCTTGGTATTAATGTTTGCTATTCCCCTAAGTACAACATAACAGATATTCTATCTTGTACTGCTCTCTGAGAGCTTATGGTCTGAGTGTATTGATACTGATGAAGTTGAACACAGGAGGAAGAAGTCTGTTTTCTAGTATGAGTACAAGAAAATGAGTGGGTGGTGGAGAATGCATCTTTAAAGTGGCTACCTTAGGGAAGAAATAGAAATACAGCAGCATTTTCCCATTTGTCTAACACATGGTATAGATAAATATCTGATACTATCAGTCAGACTGCGCTAATTCCCTACAGAAGAGTGCTGTGTAGCTTTGATCAATACACAAATAATCAGATATTAAATACTGACAAGAAAAAAAAAATCACCATGGACAAGTGCTACTTCTAATGTTATTTAAATACATAACTTCATGAAGTTAAATAATTTCACACCAAAAAGTGTTTTCTGATTTTACAGATAACTAATAATTAGGTACTTGAACACATTTGAAGAGCGTGGTATCTTCTCTCTTCCCACTAATTATTCTATTGCTGTGCTGGATTCCAGTAGGGCTTTTAAAGTTTTTTTTTTTTTAAATGCAAATCTAATTTGTTTGCTGTTTTGAGCTTCTGCTGGGTGTGTGGGTGGAACTGAGGTGGACATATTCCAAAAAGCACTCTTTTTTAATTTAGTTATTTTTTTAAATCTTGAAGTAACTATGGAGAAACAAACCAAACCAAACCTAAAACCCCCCCAAACATAAAAGTCTACCCCAGATTGCTTACATGGTAAGTTTTGATTTTGCTGTGACTCGAAGAATGCACTTATTTTAAAGGTTTACTGTCATAATTGCTATGATAATCACATTTTTCTCTGGTAAAAACAGAAAAATAGCTGGGTACATCACTTGAGCATAACAGTAACAGCACATATTTCAAAAAGTAGGTAACATGAATGGAGTCTGTTCCAACTAAAACTCTTCATGCTGTGTATTTTCCCATGGCCAGCTCAGCTTGAAAACTGTGGACAGGCTCAAAGGCTTTTTGTATGCTTCTTCCATAACTGGCTCAGAGGACTGGAAGGAAGTTAAATTTGCATTGGTATTTGTTACATGTTTGAAAAAACGTCTGGGTCTCAGATATTAGAGCCAAAGATGGTTTCTAGTGTTGTGTCTTGGATGTTACAGTGTATTATACTATTAATTACTGAGGGAAAGCATGCAAGTGAAAATAAAATACAGGTTGGGACATACACATGCTCAGGTGAAATCCTGTGGCTCCTCAAAGCTGCTGAGATTTCTGACTGTGACCCAGTAAAGCCATGAGCCCTGTGCTTTTCACTCCACATGTACCTGTTAATAGGTGTCTGGATGTAAACTGAAGAAATTCTTTGGATTGTTTCCTTCTCTTTGCTCCTGTGAAAGGGTATTAGGTATTTGTATATTCAGAACCAATATGAACAAGATAAAAAGAGAGATATGAGGTCAAAACCCTGACAGTCACAGTTTAAAGCAGTCCTTGGCACGGTGGAAATATGAGTGTGACCACCACATCTTCTCTACTGGTGCTGGAATGCCAATACTAGAGGAGACTGAATTTTGTATTCATAACATCTCACAAGAAACAAATAATGGCAGAAAACTGCCATCCCTAATTGGAGATTAAATAAAAAATGACATTTCCCCCAGCCTGTAGTGAATGAAGAAGACTGGAAAACAAAAAGCTCTCAGTAGAGGTTTGTATCCTTTTTCTTATAGACATACTTGTAAAAAATAAAATTTAAAAATCATTGCAGACACTAGGGCTTCTCTGCTACTAGTTACAGGTAAACTCAGAGTCTATCCATTCACCTGTGATGTTTTTCTTGCTTTGTGTGAAAATCCTCTGCCTCTAATAAAAAAACAACCAACCAAACATTATCTCGCATTATTTAACAAGTCCTGCCCATCCTGCTAATTGTCTCAGCAAAAGGTCAGACTGGTGATTTATTTCTATTCTTTCACTGCTGCTCTGAAACTCAGGTGGGTATTGCAAATATTTGATGAAAAATATTTGTGTCAAATAACATATTAGATGAAAAATATTCTGACAAGGATTTGTGTGTGTGTACACTTCATGTATAGCGTGCACTCTGAAATTGTCAGAATTAGAACAAAGGACCTCATTGCTAAAGGCTTGATGGGTTTCTGCACAGCTGCAGGCTGCACTTCCTATCTCACTAGCAGCTGTCACACTACCTTGAAGAATTTTCTGCATCATGATTAATGCAATGATTTGTGTGTGTGTGTGAGGAAAACGTCCTGGGTTTTGTTGCTGCTCAAAATAATTACAACATAAAACGAAAGGGTATGAGATATTGCTTGTTTGTTTGCCTGTGTAGTACTTCTCTTCATAAAAAACATTTTAAATCCAATAGAAAAGTGTCTTATCAAACACAAGGTATTTTCAGGACTGCTCATATAATTATGAGTCTAAAAGTTCTAAGGCTCACATCCTCACCTGGAATCGTAAGTGTTTCAAAGCAAAGAATTACAATTTGTACATACCTCCAACTCTTTCTTGACAATTAAAGCTTTTTATTTTTTTTTTTAATTTAATTTTCTGACTGATGTTGAGCACAGCTTCCACTGAGCACGTGAACAAAACCTACTACACTTTGGTGTTTAAGATCTTGGTGAAAAAAGTGATGACTATGGAGGGAAAAAGTAGCTAGGATCAGAAAAGGCAGCACTGCAGAAATATTAGTAATAAGATTTAGATAATAAGATTCAGTAAAATGATTGGTGACAAAGCTGACAAGCCCTGGATTTTTAAAGCAGGTCCTGTGGAAGTGGGTGAGATGGCTCTTAATTTACTTGTGTACTGACATGTAGCTTGCACATGTTAATTATGTATTTACAGAGCTTTAGTAGCACAAACATTTAAACCAGAAGAATAGCTACGGGCAAATGCTGCCTACACAACCACCATGTTAACTGTCTGTTTGCTAATGAAGGCATGAAGAAAAATATGCAGAACTTCAAGATTGGCTGTCTGAGAAACTGAATTGATGTTTAAATAGGTCGTTTTCCATTCATCTTGTTCTTTCAGGAGGGGCTCTTAGCAATACAAATTGGCTTTTGTGACACATATATAATGCTGCCTTAGACTTGAGAACATCCTGAAGTCATTAGGACAAGTGAATGAAATGGATAGAGAGACAATATTCTCTTAAGAAAGAAACATAACCTTATTTTGTAGGGGAAAACTACCTTTTATCTAACACTTTATAGTAGCTCACATGGACATAAATGTAAAAAAAAAAAATTAAGACTGTAGTATAATTAGTGGGAAAAACACTTGACAGCTACAGAAAATAAAGATCACAAAGTATATATTTACCCCCAAAAAAGCAGTTTAGGGTGTTTGTGTTCAGAAAACATCTGGAAACTCAGAAGATTGTTGCTCTAAGAAAATCAACCATAAGGCTGGGTTAGTTAATTACTGAAATAATGATAATAATGGTAATTGTCTCAGTAGTAATAATAATAATACATAGACAATCTATGAGACTTATCTGATAAATGGAAAAAAATTAATTTGTGCTGTATCACTGTTCTGCAGCGCAGGGGACAGAGCTGTCACAAAGTCAATTTTTTTTTTTTTTTTTTTTTTTTATCCCTGATGTGTCTGTCATTATATCATGGGAATAAAAACTTCCAATAAGATACAGGAAAAATGGACTGCATCAGAAAGTGGACTATCCAAGTAAAGATAATGAAATCTAATCTGAGAACTATGATGACAATTCAATAGCAACCTTCCATGGTACTCTTTATGCTTGGATTTGCTAAGAAAATGGCACTGGATACTTCAGTAAATTATTTGCTTTAAACAGGTACTTGAGCCATATTTATTCTTTTTTGTTAGGTGTAATGATTAGTGACTCAAAATCATAAAGCCTATTTAAGAATAAAGAAGGTTGGTGCTACTATATTTTGGCTTCAGTTTGAGAGTAATTTTTTTTTTAATTTTGGTTTTTTTTTTTTATCTATTTAATTACTTTTTGCTCCCTTTACCCAATAACAAAGTCCTCTTTCTCACAGAAGTGTAGGGATACATATTTCTGTAAAAGAAATGTTAATAAATTAATTAGATATTCACAAAAAAGAAGAAAAAAATCTATATTCAGGTGAGACCTGGTTTTCTTTTCTGAAATTGTTTTGTTATTTATATTGTAGTCCAACAAACATGACTGAGAGAATGGCTTTTCTAGTGTGCAGAACATAGGATCATTGACTTTGAATCACACCACTGAAATCTTTCCCCGTCTTGAGAGGTATAATAGTTCAAAACAAAAAGCAATTGTCTGGTTAAGAGCTAAATTAGCCGTTTTGGCAGAGAATAGAAAATGCCTATTAAATTCACAAGAAGGTTTGTTAGTTTATATTTCTAGAGGAGTTTTGCAGGTATTTAGGTTACTTTTTGTACTGTCAGCTGAACTTTTCCAGGCTTCCCTCAGCTAAACCACCACGATGTTCAATGTTAATTCATTAATAGGTAGCATGCCTGTGACATAACCTCCTTTCTAGTATGTGCTTGCTACTGTCCTGCCCCTTGTATTGACCACCCAGCCTTGGATTTGTTTCCTCAGCAGCTTTCTTTGCCTCGGTCTGCATTTCTTCTTCCAAATTATTTAGAATGGAAATCAGCCAATGCATCTGAAAACAGGTTAGGAACCTTTTCTTTTGTGCACCTGCATTTCTATCTTTAATTCCCAAAGTCTTGTCATTCATATTTGCCCTCTGTCACTGACATCCAATCAAGTTATGCATCTCTGAGCTGCTCGTAATTTGTAACGTCCTGATCTTGCTGATTAGTCATTTGTATTTTTAGATTGATTTAGATAGATTAGGCTTTTGATTATTTTCACTATGTATATAAAATGTTTTCTTAAATGCCCTGGGAAATTACAGGTAGGGGTTTCCCACTCAGTGCTTTGCAAAGAAGAATTTAAAAAAACATTTTTTTTGCAGTAATTTCTCTTTGATAAGTGCATTCAGATGGTCCATAATCAAATAATAACCCTCCATAGCTTTTCTTTCCATAATATTTGAGATACCTTTGAACTTTTTACTGTATCCAAACTTTTATTCTCTGATCTTTTTATACAAAAACCAAAATAAAACAAAAAGAAATACAAATATTTTTTAGAAAATATAATTGTCTTTATTTTTCCTTGCATTTTCTGCAGTGAAATTTTTTATCTCCTCTTAAATCTGGACCCCAGGAACAAATTCTGCATCATGAATTTCCTAGCAGTGCAAGCTTCCACTGATTCTTGAAAAGGCAAAGTGATTGAGCTAGATTGAAAGGACAAGGAAATTCTGACACTTTACTTTTCTTATAGTAGGATATGAATTTTCTTTCAGGTAATGAAAGTCTGCACCTTGTTCTTAGACACTACTATTAGAATGACACCTACTTAAGGTCCCCTAACACCCATGAAAGCAACACGGCCTTTTGTTACAGTTGTTGCTAGTCACTTGAAGCCTTGTTGCTGTCAGCCTTCCCCAGGCTTCTTGAGGGTGACTTTGTAACGTGTGATCATTTCAAATGATTGCATTTTCAGCTCTTTGCTGCTTGTTCATCATTCTCACCCAAAGAGTCTGACCTCAGAGAGGAAGATCTCCTGACACCTACTGAACTACAAGGATAGAGTAGCATTCCAATGACGATTTTGCTTAGGGCACTACTGACTTTGTGCCATCAACTATAAATAACAGTTCTGCATTTATAGTGAACAATTTGTGACAGGTAACACAGCAGCCATGTTCATCTGCCAACCCAATCCTCAAAGCAATCTTGACTCAGTGGCCCATCAAAAAATGGACTGTAAAATTGATAATCTTGTGTAACAGTGACTGATGGGATTGAACCTGGGTTTTATTACCTCTGTAGATGATTTAAATGTGCTCTGCTCATAATGTGAGCTTGAAAAATGTAAAGATAAAATTCAACAAACATTAAGCTAAAGGAAGAGGCAGATAGAAAGTATTGGAACAAGAATCCAACTATGTATTAGATCTCATTACTTATATATGTTCACTTGCCTTGAACATGAGATTGGGCTAGATAATGAAACTAAATCATTCTATAATTCTACTAGAAAGTCAAAACCTTGACTCTGAAGATGGTGGAAAGAACCGTCACTAAAAAAAAGCTTGCAGACAATCAGAACACTGCTGACTGCATCATTCCCTTTTCTCTTATTGTTGAAATAAACTAATACCAGCAATATTAACTCATCCCCAGTGAAGAGAGAGAAAAGCATATAGAATTATCTAAACATTTCTTCTTTTCTCAGAGTTCCTGATATTTTAAAATAACAAGTGCTTCTTTTCAGGATCTTTCAAACCATTTTTGTCACAGCTCCAATGTTCTAAACCAACAATTCTAATCTTCACCCTGCAACAAGAACTTTGGCTATTTTTTCTTCTCCCCCCCCCCCCCCCCTTTTTTTTTAATAAAAAATAAGCAGCAACTAAAAATGAAATGGATAAGTAAATAAATAATAATACAACCCCCAAACCACCAACAACAAAAATCCCAAAGAGAAATACAGGCAAAGATTAATACAAGCAAAAATGTAGATGCTCTGTGACAGTTTGAATTTCAAACAATCTTTCTAATCAAACTGTTTTCTTATTAATTTTGCAATGTAAAAACATATTTTTTTTTCTTGGAAGGCAGCCATCTACAAGAACTCTTTTGCACTGTGAAGTAGAAAGGCAAGCTCTTTTGCTCATAGCAGTCTCATCAATGGGTGTACACACAGGTGTAGGTGCTAGTCTGCAATACAGCTCACACAGATGAAATTACTGAATATTAATCTCATTTTTACTGTATGTATGTAATAACCTTCTAGTTACTCAACTGATGAATCTTATCCTGAAAACTGTAAGGGCATGCAGTATCATCTGAAATGAGAGAGAACACACCTCTGTAAACATCACAATGGGCCCAGTGTTTGGTTAAGCTAAAGACATATTTGAAGTGTGCAGAATGAAGTTCACTGAAGTCAGAGAGCACAAGCATAATGCCAGTAACACATGATAATTAAACAAAGGTCACCCAGCAGCAAGTTTAAAATCAAACATCAAACTTGCAATTTTCCATCCTGAAGAACATGCTATCTAGGAAAAAAAAAAAAAAAAAGCTGGAAACTGGAATTCACAGAATCACAGAACATATCCAGTTGCAAGGACCTCAAAGCTCATCAAGGCCAACCCCTTTGACCCAGCCACTGAAGGGTCAACACTAAATCGTGTCCTAAGCAGCAGGTCCACACATTGCTTAAACTCCTCCAGGGATGGTGATTGCACCACTGCTCTGGGCAGACTATCCCAGTGTTTGATAACCCTTTTCAGTGAAGAAACATTTCCTGATAACCAGGATCAACACAGTCAACCACCGAAAGATGCTTTATAATCCCAGGAAACTTCTACTTTCACTCAGCATAAACCCTACATATACCCCAGCTGCTTTATTTCTCCATTTTTTCTGCCAAATTTAATTTATTACCTTTTTTTCCCCCTTGACATTCAAAGATAGAAATAATTTTCTTTAAAAAATCTGATTATTAGCAGTACAACTCTCTGATGAGTACTATTTTCTCTCACAGTGCTAAACCTCAGATGGATCATCCCTGCTTCTGTTCCATCACTAAACCAACTGATGTCAGCCATTCAGTTTAGGCATCAGGTAACTAACAAAGGATAGATCAGAAAAGTAATTACTGTTTGCTATCTATTCTGTCTAATTCTCTGGATGAATATCTGTACTCAATTCTGAATACATTTTTTTTTCCAAAATGGTCCTGTATTTCTGAAATTGTTGATTGTGTCCTTAAAAAAGTAACCTCAGGGCACCTCAAAGATTCTTATTAAAAGGCTATATGACACTGTGAGGAAAAATGTTTCTTGCTTTCTTCAGGTGACCATTTTTGCAGTTGAATAGTATCACTGCAAAAGCCATTCCAGTTTGCTAGACTATGAACATCAGGGAAAGTTTAATCCTTTAGCAGACAGATATCTCACTCTTCTCAATGGCTCCTCTGTCCTTTTGTCCTTTATAAAGTAACTGAGAATGTATATATAACCACGATTTTTCTCATGCCCAATCTTTCCAGTACATTTATTTTTACTGAGCTAGCACCAATGTCCATTTCTATCACAATTTCAGCCACTATTACCTGTCTGTTTTCAAGTACCAGATATTCAAATCCACACATACCAAGTTTCATCTGTCCTGTACAGTGCTTGTCCTCCTGCACTCCTTTACATACAATTATGTGCTTTTTCCTTTCCCTGGGCAGAACGACAATGCTTAATTAATGTCCACTAATTCAGCTCCAAAACAATAAACTTGAGTTGAATGACTTTCTTTAATATTGAATTTCTTAAGCCAAATTCTCCTGAGAAACAGCTCTTTCTGCTTTTGGAGTCTATTTCTGTTCCATCCAAGAAAAAAAAAGGATAAGCCTATTCTTAAACCAGATAAGTTCTGACATATTTTACCCATCACTGATCAAGCACTTCATCTAATTAGCTCTCTAATGAACTACTCAATTGCCAAGCTACAGGCAACGCTGTATCTCTTTTTCTAAAGTCTTCAGTATAAAACCTTCTTAAAAAAATAGCACACGAGTAACAAAATTCCTCTTTTTAAAATACCTTTTACTCTCTCTCTGTAGGGATGGGGGCTTACCAGTGTGGATTGCTCCAGGCTTAGTGGACCCTCTCTCCTCGTACACAAAGCGCTGTGTGTGTAATAACTGTTCTCAAGTATCTGGCTCTATGCCTCCACAGCCTCTGTCTACCAGAAAGAGGCAGATATAGAAGTTATAAATTGGATGAAAGTAGGTAAGAAAACCCGCAGTATTCTTTGCTTGCTGTTGAACTAGGGCGATGAAATGTTATGTGTGATCATTCAAACCTGGCATTTTATGTGCTTTGTGTATAGCTCTGCGAAGGACTTGATTCCTCAGCACCTTCAGTAATCGTTTCTTTTTTGTTGTGTCTTTATTAGGCCAGCAACAATAAAGACTGGAGATAAAATGCCTCAACTCCACACTTCAATAGAAGCCCATTACACTGTGACACACCAGGGGACTTTGCCACTTCATGCAAATGATGCCTTGCAAAATCCAGCTGCCTTGAGCAGTCATCAGCTTACACAATGACTTCTGATGGCTTGTTAACTGACCTGCGAGGAGCCAGCTAAGCTCTCCTCTGCATATCCCACTTGATGTGTCTGCCAAACTACATTATCTATCTGGCTGTGCAGACTTCTCTATGTATGCTGCTTGACACACAAAGGCAATAGGTCTTCTGCAGAATGGCTCCAGTCAAACAACTTTTCCGATCAGAAACAATAGAATTGTGAACATCACCAGTTGCTATGAAAGTTGAAGAGCACTCAAAATTTCTGAGGAGCAGGTTATGATTTAAAATTCTAAGCATGAATTTCAGAGATTGACTTCTGTCTCCCTTATAAAAACCTTGGTTTTTTTTTACAGTGCTAATAGAAAAACCCTGGCCAATGCGGCAGAATGTAGGAATATTATTTAGGTGTTTAATGCCATGGAACAGTGCAAAAAGCCAAAGACAGCTATAAAGCACACAACATGCTTAACAGGAAGCCACAGGCAAGCTTTGAGTGCAAATCCTCTAATCCTATTGATTCTTCTGAAAAAAAAAAAAAAAGGAAGCTCTTCTGTGACTCAGAAGGGTGGCAACACACAGTAAGTGCACACGGCAGGCAATGCATGCTTCAGGAAACTTAATCATGTAACCTTCTTCATTACTTGAAAAATCACTTCTGTCAATACTCAAACCACATCCTCACTGACTGCTACTGTTTAAGATGCTGTCAATCTTCCCATGTGATTTTGTGAACCAAATAAATTCCAAGTCATTTAAAGGTGTCATCAGCAGACATAATAACATTACTCCATTCGGGAGTTGTAGGAATAAGAAAATAGTACATTCTATGATTCTATTCCAAGCCTTTTGTTCTGGCAGCTTCTCAGTCTCCCAACATAAAAACACAAGGTTTCAACCTAGAATTGGAGAATGAGTAAATATTTAAACGTATTATCATAGATCTAAATCTGTTAACAGCATTCAACCTGCAGTATTTTTCTATTATAAATCAAAGGAAATTGTTCTTTTTTTTTTTTTTCCCCCTTTTCTTTATAGATGCAATTATCTTAGAAAGCAGCCTTTTCATTCACTCAGATTATCTGACATGCCAGAACAACCTGTTTGGCTAATTTGTCTGCAGATTTTGCCACTTGGGTTTATAGACATTTCCCAGAAGAATGTAATTTCTCCTCCCTAAAGCAATTGTTATTACTCATGTTAGAGATTGCTATTGCTTTACTTTCTTTGATATATCACTCAAACCACAAAGTTATAAGAAAATTTAAGGCTGATTCTGATTTGATTAAAAGTGTGCTCAAAAACTTCTCCCTTTGTGAAAAGAGTTCTATCAAAAGCCTTTTTTCCCACCTATACCATGCTGCATTTATTTTTCAGTACCTGAGCAATACAAAATGCTTATCAAAATAGATACTAAAAATCACAATGTTAATGGCAATGTCAACTTTCTCAGCAATAATCTAGATTCCTAAATAGATGCTTCAGAAAAGAATGAAAAAAAAAAAAAGTTTATGGAGGAAATCTAGGAAAGAGATTATAAATACATTCCGGCCTTGGAATAACAAGCAACAATTATCTCATGTTGTCATAACAGCAAGGAAGCTATGAAATCTGATCTTGACCATCACAAAATATCCTTAGCTCCCTAACTCTTAGGGAAAATAAGCTGTTCTTGTGTTTTACATTCTTAGTCCTTTGTGTCAGAGTCAAGATGGGTGTAAAAAATAAAACTAAACAAAATAATATCAAAGAGAAAGGAAAAAACCCCAAAACAACACCCCCCAAACCCAACTCTACCTCTTCATGTCTCTCTTCCCACAATGAGGAAGTTAAAAAATTGTAGTAATGATGAGGTAATTGTTCTGCCAAGCACACTGTGGGTAAATATTTGAATATCCAGCAAATAAATGGGACAATTAATTATTTCCATTTACAGCCCTGAAAAGGACTGAGAATCATAAAAAATAATGAGAGGAAAAAATCTGAGATGCTGATGATTCATCTGTTTCTTGTCTCAAGGCACAATTAACAAGTGGCAAGCAACAACACAAAAAAAATGTATAAAATGACACAACTAGAATTATTGTTCATCTTGTTTCTGCATGTTCTTTTTTACTTGGCATGAATTCTAACTATAATTTTAATAAACAGAAAACGTAGGAAAAAACTGTCTTGCTTGATACAGTGAGAGAGACAATTTCAGTTGTAGGAAAGGCAAAGAAACTGCAGCCTGCCAAAGGAAGGTGTTGTATGTACTTTTTGTGCACAATGTGAAAAGGAGAGACCCAGAATCAAATCTCTCAGGTGAAGGATGCTGTCACCAGAGATTGGTGGGAAACCAGGCTACAGAAACATCATCATGTTTCTATTAGATAGAAGATTATTGAGGAAAACAAGTGGCAATCTTCTATGACACTTCACTGCTCTCTGGAGTAACCATTACATCACAGAATCATTGAATAGTTAGGTCAGAAAAGATCTCCACTACTTCCCTGGGCAGCCTGATCCAACGCTTAACAACCCTTTTGGTGCAGAAATTTGCCCTGATGTCCAGCCTAAACCTTCCATGGCACAACTTAAAGCTGTCTCATCTTATCACTTAAGGTGTCATCTTATCACTTTTTACGGACTGACCCCACCTTGCTATAATGTCCTTTCAGGTAGTTCTATCAGCCTTCACTGTATGATGTGATTTGCAGTGCTCAGATGTATACACCCAGAATTCAATTACTCATTTCAGCCTATTCTCAAAAGGCAGCAGCAGCTTACTTCAGTGAATCTTACACAGTCCATGTGTCCACCTACACTGATAATCATAAATTGTTATGATCAAACAAATCAAATCAAATCATACAACTATCCAAAATGCAAAGGCAAAAGGTCAGGAGTGTTTGCCAGCACCACAAAGCTGAACATCTTGGAGATACCTTTCCCATTCTTTTTATTTGGCATGTGAATAAAATAAGTAAACATATTAGCTGGGTGTCAAGAAGGAAGGGATAGCCTCTTCTCCTTCTCAGACTTTCAAGACCTAGCTGGATGTGTTCCTGTGTGACCTGTGCTAGATTCTGTTGTCCTGCTCTGGCAGAGGGGTTGGACTTGCTCTCCAGAGGTCCCTTCCAACCCCTAACATTCTGTGATAGATCCTGTGATACTTTTTCTACTTTTTCTCATTTCTATATTTCTCATACAATCAGTCAAGCATGTAGAATTGGGTTACAATGCCCCTGAGTGACTCAGGGCATTCATTCACCATGATCATTTTGCTTCCTCCAGAGTGGAACATGACAACTGTTTGCATGACAGAAAATATCACATGGAAATCTGGGTAAATAGGCAACTAATAGAAATGGATGGTGGATAAATCGGGGAAAGAATCACATAGCAAATTTAACCTATTTTTAACCCACTTTTCACTGTTTTGCAATAATTCATGATAATTTTAAACAAAGCTGCAAACTACACCAGAAGATATTCCACAGAAGATAACTCTTACAAAGCATTAAAATTTGACATTTAATGGGCATTTTATGACCAAAAAGGTCATAAAACCCAGTCATAAATTCGCTTTGAAATTTAAATGAAAAGCCACAGCTCTGTTTTTGCACTGTTCACTCACTGATTGTTGATGCTAATACTCACTTGACATGAAGTCTGGCTATGATACTAAAGGCTACAGTCAGGCTCTGAGAAGAGTTCAGTGAAAACCCCAGTGCCTACCAATGGCTAGTAGCTTAGCATCCTGTTGGCAAAGCAGCACCTACCTTGCCCTCTAATGGCAAGGCAGGACAATCTCCTCCAAGTTCAAAATGACACTTCCTGAATTACCATTACTATTTTCTACAGGCTGTTTAATGACTGTTCCCTGCACAGGTTTCACTTCCATCTGGAAATGGTGGCTTGAGTATTTTAGAAATGCACTGTGTTGCAGTTTACATCCCACAGAAACTCATTGTGTATCATAGAATCACTAAAGCTGGAAAAGACCTTTAAGATTCATCAAGTCCAACCACAACCCAACTACCATGACCACTAAACCACATCTACAGCTTCTTGAACACTTCCAGGGACAGTGACCACACCACCACCCTGGGCAGCCTGTTCCAGTGCCTCACCACTCATTTCTCCTAATGTCCAATCCAAACCTCCCCTGGAACAGCTTAAACCCATTTCCCCTTGTCCTATCACTGGTTACTTGGGAGAAGAGACCAACACCAGCTTCACTCCAACCTCCTTTCAAGTACTTGTAGAGAACAGTAAGATCATAGAATCATAGAATCAGTCAGGGTTGGAAGGGACCACAAGGATCATCTAGTCCCAACCCCCCTGCCGTGGGCAGGGTCACCTCACACTAGATCAGGCTGGCCAGATCTTCTCTTAGCCTTCTCTTCTCTAGACTGGACAACCCCAACTCCCTCAGCCACTCCTCATACTCCAAGACCTCAATGTCTTTCCTACACTGTGGTGCCCAGGATTGAAACCAGTACTCAGCTGTGGCCTCCCAGGGCTGGGTAGTGGAACTCTACAAGAAACAACTTGGAGCTGAGATGGGCCAGGAGAAGTTGAAAAGGTTAGAAAGACCAAAGGAATCATCTTCATAACCTCATCTAGTCCTGTGCAGTTTGTGTGTGAAGGGTTATTCCTCCTTTTTTTTTTTTTTTTGGTGTTTTTTTGTTTGTTTTGTTTCACCGGACTGTCCCAGCAGAGTCAGACTTTTCTGTAAGCACTACAGAGTGCTTGGTAAAGCTGCTCCCTGGAGCTATGGCTGGATGCTAAGTGTACAGTCATCACTTCAGTATCAGCACTGAAAAGGTTTTGAAAACTCTTATTTTCAAGTCCCTTCTACTCCAACTTGAGCAACCATACTAAGGTAAACAAAATAAAATGGGAAAACAGCAGCCCACCAGGAAATGCATGGAATTTGGGCTTCTTTTATTTGTCCCTCTATTTAATTTACAAAAGATCACTCCCTTACTTAGCCTTTCTAAACTAAGCCTCACCCCAGGTGGAATTTCCAGAGGAGTTATCAAGCCCTGAAAAATGGGGTTTATAACAGAAACGTTGACAGCTGGCTCTTAACAGTAGCAGAGTTACCCACCACTGCTAAAATATAGTAGTCTCTAACTACTCCAATTCTGATGAAAAGTTACTGTGATGTGACTCCCTGTCTGTACTGGGTCACATCATTTTTCTTCTTTATGAGCCTCATTATGGTAAGGAAAATGCATGTCCCCCTAGAGGAAGCTGGCAAAAGAGGATCTAAGTACACATAAGCTATGGTTCTTTTACATCAGTGCCTGAATCAAGGCTAGAAGATCTAATGTGCTTGCTGTAATGAGAAACAATATCAACACTCCCCAGAAAATCAAGGTGTGGATGGTGTAAAGAATTCTAAGTTAATCTATAGTGCCCTTTATCTTGAAGGATTCCTAGGTGTTTTAATGAGTAATGTTCCTGGACAGCATCCACTCATCCTTAAAAACAATTGCCTGTAGGGTGGACAAAACATCCTTTCTCCATCCAGGAGGGAAAGAGAAGACAAATTCTCAGGTGAACAGAGCTGTGCAAGAAATGCATTCCTAACATTAACTGCCAAGTGGGAGGCACAACAGTTTTCCCTGAGACAGTCTCCAGATACTTTCTCTAGACACATGAAATAATACTTTATAGTGAGCCAGCTCCACATATGTTTTTACTAGAAAATACAATTCCTGGTGTTTGTTCTGTTACTCTGCTTGTGGAACAGCAGCAGAACCTCACAATGCCTCTGTTCTAACTGTGCAGTTGACTTCCTATTTTAACGCTACCAAGGGGAAACAAACAAAATGAAAAGATGTAGAAATCATTTTACAGAATTTAAATTAAAAAAAAAATTACATTAACATTCCCAATATGCTTAAGTCCTTCTTCACACTTGTATTTTTTGAGGATTAGAGATTTCTTTTATTTATTGAATGTTTGTGTTCATGAATACTATGTGTTTATATGTGTGTTAGAAGCAGGGAGAATTTATGCACATAAACTGACATTTCAAGGTCAGATTGTGAAATGCAATTGCTATTAATGACAGTAAACAACAGAGATGGATAAATATGGGTAGCTTTTAACAGATGAGCAGCTTAGACCATTATTTAATATTTTTTAGAACAGAAAAAAGTTTTTGATATGCAGCAGGAAACAGCAGTAAAGACAGAGCAAAGTCAAAGCTATAATCAGAACGTACTGTGATTAAAAAAAGAGTAAATCAGATTGATATAGGAGATTATGACCATCTGTATATTTCTGCCTCTTACCCCTGTTTGAGGTCCCAAAGATCTCATCAACATATTTGCCTAGGAATAGAGACCACTGTGGGCTACCTTCCATTCAGCAAAACATGCAACTCCAAAACAATAGTTATTCAATATTAATAGCTAGTCAAGAAAGGAAATACTGGAAGGAGAAGGAAGGTGCTTTTTTTTCTACAGTACATCACCTCGGAAATTCCACTTTTGCATGAGCTGAAAGGTTTTAAAACATGAATGATTTGACAGTGTATCTGTACCTCACTGATCTGGCCAGGTGAAATTCATGGCTATGCCTTTCGTATTTGGACAAGACTCAGATGTTTGTATCTAACACAGAACATGAGAACTACCTGTAAAATTCAAACAGAGTGAGATGTAAGGATAATGTTAGTTGTATTTGTACACAAAATGAATTAGTTACCTGTGCTGGCCAAGAATGTTTTTTTTTCTGCCCATAGTAAAGCAAACACAACTATTAATTTCATTTTGTCTTGCTCTGAAAATGGAGCCAAAAGTGACCTTTCTCTGTCTTTCCATCAAGCATGACAATGCTGTTTCCAAAATACACACTACATAGTGAAACAGAATGAATTAAATCCATAACTTATTTAACTCCTAGAAAAGATGGTAACAAATCAATTTTCTTACAAACTGCTTTAGATAGAGAAGCCACAACATTCTATCACCCCAGCGTCTGCTTAATTTCCAATTAAATGCAGCAACTTTTTCACCCTTTCCCAATGTATGACCAACTCTTTTAATCTTTTCTAAAATTGCACATCCATGTGACACAGTCAGTAAGGTCACTTGCATAATTAGGATGACTCCTCTAATGAAGTTTGGCAGATCAACATTTTGCATGGAAGATTAATTTTTTTTTTTTGCCAGAGAAGGAGACTGCAGATTTAGAACTTAATCTTCAATGACTGAAATACTTGAGAACTTTCATATATACTATCCCACAGAACCACAGATTCAATCAGGTTGGAAAAGACCTAAAGGATCAAGTCCAACCTGTCACCCAAGACTTCATGACTACTAAACCATGTCACCAAGTGCCACATCCAGCCCCCTCTTGAACACCTCCAGGGATGGTGCTGGGGAGCACATTCCAACTTCTAACAACTCTCTCTGTGAAGAACTTTCTTCTCACCTCAAGCCTAAACTTCCCCTGGTGCAGCTTGAGACTGTGTCCTCTTGTTCTGGTGCTGGTTGCCTGGGAGAAGAGACCAACCCCCTCCTGGCTACAACCTCCCTTCAGGTAGTTGTAGACAGCAATGAGGTCACCCCTGAGCCTCCTCTTCTCCAGGCTAAACAATCTCAGCTCCTTCAGCCTCTTCCCAGCCTGGTTGCCCTTCTCTGGACACACTCGGCTATCTCAATGCCCTTCTTAAACTGAGGGCATGCATAGGATCCATCCATGCATATTTGGGTTGCATCTACATTTTTGGGGAGGGTGGGGAGGAGCATCAACAGCCAGCTAAAAGTATTAAGGGTAGATAAGACCACATAATGTCAGCAGGGAATATCAGTGGTGCAGTCAAACAGATTCTGTAAGCAGGATGCATTATGCAGCAGAATCAGGAGGCTTAGAGTGGGAGCCATGCTGCAATAAAACACATCTAATGAGCCAGAATAATTTACGCATGCCCACTGGAACGAGATCTTGCAGAGATCAAAAAACCAGGAACTGTTTGGTGTGATTCCTAGCAACAGAATTACTTCCCGTAGCAAGAGTAAAAAAAAAAAAAAAAAAAAACTCAGGTACTTAAGTCACTAAAAATTTGGAATGAAGGTCCACATAAAATATTATTTTTTTTTTTTGCTTTTCAATAAAATTGTGCAAAAAGGTTTTTAGATCTTGGGTGCTTTATATTTATTAATAAATATTTTATGAAGTTCCAGCACAGATGCTATTTAAACTTGTGATAAGCCTGAATAATTAGTCTGCAGCACAGATCACGAATAAAACAGATTACTTGGGGAAAAAAAAGAAAAAAAAAAATCAAACCCAAAAAACAAACCACAAAAATGTGCCAGGCTTGCCTAAGACATCAAATGAGGATCTGAGATGAGGCACTGAAATGACATTAACCTTGATAAAGGTGACTGCCTAAAAGTGATTGTCAACACAGGATCTTTCAAGGCATTACTCTTACTCCTGTTCTTATATTTCATCTTAATCTGAATGAAATTTGAATGCACTTTTAAAAACAACATGTTAATAATTACAGGGAAAAAGAAAGCATCAGAATCAAATAGAAATCCTTCACATGGTAATTTTTGTCTTCACATTACTCTCCCTTCTAGAGTGGCTTTATTCCATTAAAGCAGGGCTTGTCCATAGCTGTCAGGCTACGTACAACGATTTCAGGAAGAGTTTTGTGGGTCACTCAGCTTTGACCACCTCGCATCTTGTTGTTTTGTGTGAGAGCTGGGTGTCTGACAGGCTGACATGATTACTGTTGTGTTTTCTTCTGCCTTTTTAAAGCTTATCTGCAAGATACACTGGCTCTGAGACCCTGCCCTGCTAACATCAGCCTGACAAAATCCATCCTGTTAGTGACTGATTACCCTCCCTGCCAGGCTGAAATGATCAATGAGTGGATGGACTTGTCAGGCAGTTCTTTAGAGATCTCTTTGGTAGAGTCTGCAGCAGGGTAACAGTAGAAAGAAAAATAGTCTAGGGACTTGTTCCTTCTCTTATGACATGCATGTGTGGCCTTTTAGTCCTCCTGGCCTGAGAAGTGGCTTTAGATCTTTGTCCTTTGGAATGCAGAGTTTATACAGATTTGTATTTGTAGATACACACAAAACTTAAATGTAAATGCACTACAAAACTGGGTAGCAACCTGAGAGTAGAATCCCCTGTGTCCATGACTTTGTGTAACTGCAGTTGTATTTCAGTTCTAATCACTACCACGCTTTTGGAGCCCATGTCCCAGGACTCTTAATTTACCACAGACCATGGGAACAGTCATGAGGAAGACAAATCTGATTCCTTGCAGTTGTACCCCTAGATTCCATTAGGTTCAACTCCTAATGAATATTTAATCCATGGGACCAAATGAAAAAATGTCTGCAATAAGCCTGCTTGAAATTCCCATGACGTGGGTCAAGCTCTTACTACCAATCTTTTGGCTTCATAGAAATGGTCATGTTGCCTCACACCATTTGCTCATGTAGCCATAGATAACGAGTGGCTACTGCTATGAATTGAAAAGGGAAAGAAAAGCTGCAAGCAGGAGTGAGAAGATGGAGTAGTGAGGAGTTGGAACAGGCTACCCAGTGAGGTGGTGGAGTCACTATCCCTGGAGGCACTTCTAACATTTAGACAACTAGTTCCTCCAGCAGACATAATCATAGAATCATTAAAGTTGGAAAAGACCTTTAAGATCTTCGAGTCCAACCATAACCCAACTACCATGACCACTAAACTATACTCTGAAGAGGAAAAAGAAGAAATCACAGAATCAATGAGGTTGGAAAAGACCTCAAGGATCATCAAAGTCCAACCTGTCACCCAAGAACTCATGACCACTAAACCATATCACCAAGTGCCACGTCCAATCCCCTCTTGAACACCTCCAGGGATGGTGGCTCCACCACCTCCCTGGGCAGAAATATCTTATGGGGGATTATTTTCATGTGACAGCCGAGGACTTTAACCCTTCTGTTGATGTTTGTGGATAATACCTTACATGAGTAGGATCATCTATGAGGTTTAAACCTCACTAACTTTTGTAAACATGCAAAACATTGCTTGTGCCTGAGCAAGCACGCAGTTGCTACTCATACACACAAAATAAACCAAGTTTCCTGACAGCTAACAAATCAGCAGTGATATTGCAGACCTTGAACTTGTAGCTATTTGGTTGTTATTTAGAGACATTTTGGTAGCACCTAGAGACCATAAACAAATGCAGGCCTTGAAATGTAAATAGAGAGAAGTGACAAGGCTACTTAAGAAACATCAGTTAATCCCCATTCCACAGGGTATTTGAGGCACAAAGAAATTTATTGACATGCCTGAGTGTGCACAGCCAGTTGGAAATAGTGAAGGATTGCAGAGAGTTCTGAGTCAACTTGTAGCAAATCACAAATCTGAACTCACACTGAGGTTCTGCTATTGATGTGACATAGACTTGTTCTAAATGTCAAACAACAATGCATCTGACAGTTCATATCTCACCCAGGGCATTATCCTTCTCAGAGAGAAATCACAGCTGTGGTTCAACTGTGACCATGTTTTAATGTTACAGTTGTTGAGAATTATAAAATTAGGTCTTGAACACAAAATCATTGGTAACCAGATGGTGAAAATGGACAAATACAGACAAATACTTTCTTATTCAACAAATACTGTGTTACAGGACTCCCTACAACTCCCTTGAAGGGAGGCTGGAGTGAGATGAGGAGTCTGTTCTCCCTGCTATCATGTGATAGAGCAAGAGGAAATGGCCTGAAAGTGTGCCAGAGGAAGTTTAGGTTGGAGATTAGGAAAAAATTATTTACTGAAGGAGTAGTCAGGCACTGGAACAGGCTGCCCAGGGAAGTGTCAAAGTCACCATTCCTGGAGATGTTCCAGAAACGTGTGGACATAGTGCTTCTGAAAATGGTTTAATGGCCATAGTGGTGTTAGGTAGATGGCTTGACTCCATCTTAGAGGTCTTTTCTGACTGAAACAATTCTATGATTCTGATATAATCCAATTCGGTATTTATACTGTAAACCTCACAGGCCACTTTAAGAGTGTACCAAGTATAACTCTTGCACAACACATCACTCTTGTACTAGGAGATGGTAAAGCAGAAGTTCCAATTGAAGATGTTGATGCCAAAGAGGTGGTACAGATTCCTCAAAGCAATCATGCTGAAGTCAAATAAAAGCAAGAGGGAAGTGCTGCAGTAAAGAATTACTCTATTTCCATATTCAGAGTTGTCTTCTAGATGTGCTTAAAATACCCCACTGTAAATGTTTGCAGAACTATAGTACCACAAAAGCTGTAGGCACGCAAGAACAGGACTAAGGACGTGTTAATTGTAGTACTAGAGAACAAATCAAGCAGTGAAAAAAATGGGATTTAACTTTGTGATGAATAGTGAAGTCTTAAACAGCAGCAAGACTGCAAAAATAGTACAGTAAATTGGGCATATTATTACAAAACATTAAGGCTTTCTCTGTAAGGATAACTGATGGTATGTGATTTTCTTTTATGAACAAAATGTAAAAGCTATAAAAAAAAAAAAACCACACACAAGCATTTTGAAAACAGGTAGAAAGGAAAAAAAAAAGTTACAAGCTCGTGTCTGCAAATAGTCCTAGAAACATCTTTAAACATTTATAATTCATGGGTATCCTATTTTTTTCTTACATTATTTTGCTGGAAAAGGCTTGGACCTTTGCTAAAGATTGTCACAAAAACTTCAACAACATTTAAATCCTTCTTTAGCACTGAAAATAAGACTTAAGTAGAACAGTCACTTTTCTGGTCCTCCACACAGAAATGAATTTCTCTCTCTATTTTTTTTTTTCTTTCCTTAAAAGAAAGGACGGGAATTAGTACTCAACTTGGACAAAGTCTGAACAAATACTGTAATTGGCAAATGTGGTCTTGTTTTTCTCTGAAGTCCTTGAACAGATCATAGACTTACTCTTTATTTTCACATAAGCATTTGGTTTGTGGCTTGCTGGCCTTGTTTTGGTTTTAGAATTTGGAGATTTATTGCTGAGATGTGATTGTTCCTTATCTCTCGCCTACAGGAGAGCACAGCAGCTGAGACAGAGAAAATTAAGCTGTATGCAATAATAGGAAAGAGTAGATACCAAATAAATAAAATAAAAAATTAAGACTCCCTTATTTTTCTTTGTTGTTGCCACTCTGTTGGTACACCCTGAGAAAACCACAGCTGAAACGCCAACAGTAAAAATGCAGAATGAGGGAGAAAGGTCTGAAGAAAACTTCAACGAAGCAGCCCTGCAGTACAATATATTTTGTGCCACCTTAAAGGAAGATGGATCTCATCAGAAAGAGAAGATATTACAGGATTTGTCAGACCTTTCATGTAGGCATGGGGTCCTCTCTACATCCAACTCAAACAGAAGTCCTGGAAAGGAAGAAGAAATGTCTTTCCTTGGTTCTTGGCTTCTGGAATAATCCTGGGCCCTTAATCACCACATGGCAAGCAGGAAGAGTAGCACAGGCATTCAGCTATTTGGACATTACCCAAACTTTAGTACTTGAAATTGAGGGCACCTGTTCCACAGACCCATTTGTCTTCCAGGAGCACTCTGTTTCTAGACATCTTAAATGTTACTATTGAGGAAGGAAGTTGATACAGCCAAGCTGTGGATATTTATAAGAACATCTCTGGGCCTCTGCTGCTTGAACCACATCACAGAGTACAGTCCAACTACTGGCTAAGGAAGACCTTCCTAAACTTGTTGGCAGTCAACATAACAAGTCCTGAGACAATATGGATAGCTCACCCATGGAAACTGGAGATGCTTAAAGCCCAGAGGAATGAATCCTACAGGATTATGAGGTTCCTTTTGAGGAGCAGTGGGTAAAATTGTGTGTCCTGTCAATACCTGGGGTACAACTGGAATGAAACACATTTAGGAGGCAATTATAATATCATTGCAGATTAATGAAGCAAATGATCTATATGAACTCACAACCTACCCAAATAACAGTAGCTGCAACAGGCATCTCAATGCCAGACTGCTGCTGCTGCAGATTTATGGGACTCTGGCAAGCCTGTTGACTCCTGAATTAGGATGGGAGTCTGAAAACAAGAATCCAATATCTCTTGGCCCTGTGAGTGGAGACTCTAAGGTGAAACAACAGGATGGTGCAGATCAATGTCTGGGCATTTTAGTTTCTGTGGTTTGAAATGAAAGAGCAGTTCCATAGCTAAACGCACTCATTCTGTCAAGACTACTCCAGGTTCACTTTTTTCTCCATGACTGTAAAAAGATTCAATTTCCACTATGAAGTCTGGAAACTTATATCAGCTATCAGGGTTGAATTGGACCTGATAGAAGGTTGGTGATCTTAAAGCATACAGGATAAATTGTAAGAAGATTTTAGCTTTTCACTGGGCTTACTAATTTTTGCACAGCTATTGTATTCTATTCTATTCTAGTCTCTCTTCCTTTAATAAATAATGCTAATGAAAGACCCTTCTTGCAAATGCATGTGTACACATTTATTTCTCAACTCATTGCTGCCTTTATTTTTAGCTTCCTGATGAACTTAGCCTTTTTTTTTATAAAATGTGCAGGGAAATAAAGGACAGGAAAATCTGCAGCACCCTGTACAGAGGCAAGGCAAAGAATAAATACATTCATTGCTTTCCTCAAAAGAAATGTATTGTACAGCTCCAGAGGAATACAATATTGCGATGAAAATGAAGCTGCAATGGAAATGGAATGAGAAATAAGTATTTGCTTCTGGGTGAACACAACAAACCTATCAGCTATATAGTTAAAAGGCAGCAGCCCCATCACACCAATTCCTGATGACTAAATAAACTACAGGTAAAAGGACAGGGAATAAGACAGAAAGAAGGAAGGGAAATGAAACTGCCAAGTGAAAGAGAAGTGTTTCTGCAAAGGTCAGTAAGGGGTAAGATTAGTTTGGAGTAAGCCAGTAGTACAGTGTAATTTGCAATATTTTCAAACCCTTCAGAATAAGCAGTCCTTGCTGTTTTTAATACAGGCTTTGAGCCATGACTATCTAAATAGACAGAGTAGGCATTAAAAGTTCATAGGGCTTGATATTGCCTGTAAAGAGGGAGCCCCTACAGAATTTTATTTTATTACTAACCTTTATTAGCCTTGTAGCCAGTGCTGATTAAAGTGTTGTGGCATATCTGTCAGCATGCATGAATGCATGGAGATTATTAGCAACTGCATTTAGAAGTCTAAGAGCCAAGAGGTAGAGTCACAAGCCTGGAATACTAATTCCTACTTTATTCAGTGTAAACAGTCCAAGGGATGGATAGGGTTTACTTGTCTCCTTTTGTTGGCCTGTTTATCCTTTTGCTCTTCTTTCTCAGCTTGTAGCTAAGACAACAGAAAATAATACAGAAAATATGAGGTATCTACAAATATGAGTCAAACTGATTTCAGTGAGAACATCCAGATTTGGCTGTTCAAGAATAACCACTTCTAGCCCTTATAGGCTAATAACTTCATTAGAGTATCTCTGCTCAAGATGCTCCCAGGAAGTTTTGGACTAAATATCAATGGAAAATATATATTCAGCAAAGGTAGTCTTTTATTATTAAGCATGTAGACACATCCTAGACCTTTTTCCCATTACTTTTTCCATGTTTTAATTAAAGGCAATGCCTATTTTGGTCGATGTTCAAATGAACTTTTTTTTTGTTCTTCCCCCCACTACAAATCCAAACAAAACATCAATAATGAAGTTAACAATCTGGTCCGAAGTGAAACGTCTCTTGGTAATGGCTAAATGTTTATTAACAATATCTTTCAATATTTATGGTGCTCCATTCGATGCAGTTTCAGCTTCAGTTCAGAAAATCCTGAGACAAGTTAGGCAAAACTAATACTCTAACATCAATTGATAATCAGCTGTTGATGCTTTAGGAATGCTGTCTGAGTGAAGTTCAAGTAAGAGAATCTCTTGGTTGGTGTACATCACAGTGAAAAAACTTGGCAACATTTACCTTTCCTCCCTATGACAGGAAATCTCTTCTATCTGGCACAGAACTACAACCAGAAGGTCATAAACCACTGCTGTGCATTAATTTTAATGAACAAAGAGATGGCTTTTACCCAAGACAAGCCAGTTACTCAAATGTGAATCACAAGAGTAACTAGAGATCATCAACAATGCCTTTTTTTTTTTCTGCTAAAAAACATTTACAAGGCTGAGCATGACAGCCTGATAGAACAATCCCCAAATTTTAAATCATCTCTCATATCCTCATTCAAAATATCAGAGAAACAATAAGCATAGGTAGAACAATAATAATCTTTGGGGACTGTAAATATATATTATGCAATCTTCAATAATTAAATCAAACAATCAAGACAATATGCTGAGTTGACAAAGGTATAGATTAAAATTTTAATAACTATAGTAGAAAATTCTCTGAAGGTAATTAAAAAAAAGTGAGTGTTGACTACCAAAGTGCTTGTGTAAATGTCTTGCTCTTCTGTTTCTGACAATGCTGTGCAATTTAAAGCCATCTGAGAATCTTTACCACTTCAAAATCCCATTCTGTGATTCTGTGAAAATCTAAACAAATGAAATCAAGTATTTTTAATAAGTCTTGTTGATTTAACACGCTCTGCTTCTTTATCATTTAATGATTGTAATATCTCTGTCTACAATACTTGCAGTTCTAATGCAAAGTTGTATTTTATCACGTTTCTGCATTTAAAGTTTCATTTGTTATGTGTACCCTAACAGCCCCTAAGGACTCCAGTTAAGGCGAAATGCTCCTGTGTCAGGGGCACTGTACTGTAAGCATATGAGGTCTGATCCATGAATGGTACCACCTCAGTGATAGGTGAGATTCAGCTGTTAAGGGTAGTGGTAGGCTATCCGAAGATCTACAGATATTGAATCTCACTTCCTAAACTTCAAGCATCCTAAAACATGAAAGGAATTAATATAATGAATCACTGTTATTTCTCTACTGAAGCAAAAATTGGCTGAATTAAATTTCCCTAGTGTTTCCCAATCCTCTGTAGCATCTGCATCATGCTCTCTAATGTGTGACTTTTCTGCTCTCTCTAAAAAGAGTCATCTGTATTACAGTTTGTTGTCTGCTCCTTCCCTTTATGCTGGACTATTTAGACACCCCCTTGTAGCTCTTCATGAAACTTAGTTCCTGTGATTCAGATTTTCAGTGTGGGAGGCCTGAGTATGTAAGTAAATTCTGTCTCACTCTCTGATTGATAATGTAGTGGCATCGTCTTATCACAAAGTGTGAAGACTGTTTCATGCTTTTGCATATTTGTCTGCTGTGATTTGTAGTTCATAATTTATTGCTTTTATTCTTCTATTTTACTGCTTTTGGACAGACTTCTTTGTGGCTTTGCCACCTGGGCTGACCTGATAATAACCTGACAGTATACACTGTACATTTTGGTCAAGGTTAACTTTTCCCAAGACAGACAGACACTTTCTGTTCAGTTTTTCAGTGTTGCTGTGATGAATATTCTGGATTCAAACAGTTTCAGAACTGTTTGTCAAAAATGCAACAAGACAATCTATTTGAGGATGAATACCAAACAAACAGATTAAGTTGGCATTTGTTCAGCATTTGCACTGTTCTTACAGCACTATAGTTAGCCCTAGTGATGTTTGTGTGTACAACATAAATTTACACACCTAAAGACAAATGAAAATTGGATCATGTATTAAAAATGGCTTAAAAATAGAAATATAATTATGCTGGCACATCCCTGAAGATGATTGCTGGTATTCACTTCAAAAACACATGGCATGACAACGTAATGTGCACTTTATTTGGCTGTTGTGAGAACAGCTGTCATTTAGCAGTCCTAATAAGAACATACATAAGACAGGTTTTGTTGGTTTTTGTTTTCTCAGGCTAGCTCAAGTGCATAGAAGATTATTAAAAAGCAATAATTAAAAAAAAGTTTCTGGTATTTGACTTGATGCAAATAAGAAGAGATCCTTCTCAACCTTAAGCAGATACTAATATCAGATTTCATTGCTACTGTGGCATCAAATCTAAGATGCACTGATGTAGTTCTTGAGTTGGAGTTTCAGCAGCAGCTTCACTACTCCTGCCCTCTGCACTTGTTAAACACTGTGGTGTCCACAGCTGGATGTTGACAAGGAACTTGGACTAAGTTTGTAATGATGCATTTTTTAACATCAGAGCTCATCTGTCCTACTGCTCTCTTGAGCATGGCTAAGAAATCTTGATATGATTTCCTGGACAAGATGATTTGTTTCCTGCTCAGTTGCCATGTTTGGGAACCTGATGCCACATCTACTTTTAGTGAAAGGTTGTAATTCTGGAACACCTGTTGGTGAAGAATTATTATTATTGTTTTTTTCCAATTTAAAAAAAATATACTAAACAGACAGTCTAAACCTTTTTCTTGGAAAACTATATCCAGAAGACAAAAAAATATTACTGTTTTATCCACAGAAAACAATGAGCCAGAAATTCAAACCTCCTAGAACTGCTGCAGAGGTGTTTTATTAGGAAGGTAGTTCTAATTCAGTGTCTTAAGGTATTGTCAGGAGACAGAAGCTAAACAGGACATTCTGGACAGGATGACTGTTTGAAAAGTGTACCAGAAATAAGACTTTCTAGACTATAACTTTTTATTTGTATATTTTAGATAGACAAATCTATATCAATATTTATGTATAATAGCATATTACAACTCTGGATCAAAGTCCTTTAGCCAGCTGGGAAACTGAGGTTAGATTTCCACATTGTGAGTGCAGTTAGAGTCATAGATTCAGTCAGGGTTGGGAGGGACCACAAATATCATCCAGTTCCCTCCTGCCATGGGCAGGGACACCTCACACTAGATCAGGCTGGCCAGAGCCTCATCCAGCCTGGCTGCAAACACCTCCAGGGATGGGACCTCAACCACCTCCCTGGACAACCCATTCCAGGCTCTCACCACTCTCATGGGGAAGAACTTCTTCCTTATGTCCAGCCTGAATCTCCCCACTTCCAGCTTTATTCCATTCCCCCTAATCCTGTCACTACCTGATAGCCTAAAAAGTCCCTCCCCAGCTTTCCTGTAGCCCTCTTCAGGTACTGGAAGGCCACAATAAAGTCACCTCAGAGTGAGGGAGTCTTTGCCCTTCTCTCCAAGTGCTTCTTATCTTTAAACAGGCTAGTTTTGCTCTGAACCTGAGCATTTGTCTCACTGTAAGCCTGCATTTGAGCCTTGCAGGGGATACATTTTAAGATTGAGAGATTCCACACACTTGACATAAGCTATTGGAAAAGTGACATTTTCCAAACATGGAGCTTAGATCCCACATCTAAGGACTTCAGCAAAATACACATTTTGGGCTCCCTTCTCATTTGTGCCAAGACTCATTTGCTCCTCAGGTCTTCAAGTCCATGTCTTACCAGCTCATCTATGTGGGTAAGCAGATTTTCATCTCCAAAGGTAGATTTTCAGAAACTGGGATTTAGAAGTCGAGTTTATATGCTCTGTAACTACTAAACATGTACATCTAACGACTCCTCCTAGCTCCAAATACCACTGAGGACTCCATATGCCTCAGCAGTAAACAGCTGAAAAACCCACCTGTGCAGAGTGCTTCAGCACTGCCAAGTGGCTGGGCTGCATTTGATGACAGCCCAGCATTGTTCACAGGCTCATCATTATTACTCCCACTGCTCGAGAAGCAAAGGCCTGTGCTGCATCACAGAGTGGTTGGCAAGGTTGCACCTGAGAGAGTTTCTGCTCTGGAAGTATAGAAAATTTTAACCTTAACATTCAGCTTTTCATTCATGTAATGACATTAAAAGGTAAGTTTAGTTCCAACAATTTTGAACTCTTTGACTGTCTTTATCACAGTCTCACAGTATATCAGAGGTTGGAAGAGACCTCAAGAGATCATCAGCTCCAACCCCCTGCCAGAGCAGGATCACTTAGGGTAGTCTGCACAGGAATGCATCCAGGTGCGGTTTGAAAGTCTCCAGAGAAGGAGACTCCACAACCCCCCTGGGCAGCCTGTTCCAGGGCTCTGTCACCCTCACTGGAAAGAAGTTTCTCCTCATGTTGAGGTGAAATCTTCTCTGTTCAAGTTTGAACTAATTGTTCCTTGTCTTATCACTGTGCACCACCCAAAAGAGCCTGGCCCCCTCTGCTTGACACCCACCCCTCAGATATTTATAGACATTGATCAGATCCCCTCTCAGTCTTCTCTTCTCCAGACTAAACAGCCCCAGGGCTCTCAGTCTCTCTTCACAGGGGAGATGCTCAAGTCCCCTCATCATCCTCATGGCTCTCCCTTGGACTCTCTCCAGCAGGTCTCTGTCTCTCTTGAACTGAGGAGCCCCAAACTGGACACAGGATTCCAGGTGCGGTCTCTACCAGAGTAGAGAGGTAGAAGGACTTCCCTAGACCTCCTATACCACACCTTTCTTGCTGCACCCCAGGATCCCATTGGCTCTCTTGGCCACAAGAGCACATTGTTGTCCCATGGAGAACTTGCTGTCCACCAGCACTCCAAGGTCTTTCTCTGTGGAGCTGCTTTCCAGCAGGGCAGCCCCTAACCTGTCCTGATTCCTGTTGTTATTTCTCCCCAGATGTAGGACCCTGCACTTATCCTTATTGAACTTCATGAGGTTTGCCTGCTTCCAGCTCTCCAGCCTATCGTTGTAACCTTAACTTTCATCTGATGTAGTGGGCAGCTGTGAATTGTACAACCTTTGGGGCAACGGGAGGAGGGAGCAGGAATAAAAAATATTTACCTGAGAAGTTAGCCTTTGAAAGGCAAAACTGCAGGAAAGTTAAGCTGCTCTACCCTTTATACATTCTTTTCATGAAATACAGGTTTTTGAGATCACAAAGTATTAAGTCTAGAACTGGAAGAGGAGTACAGAAATATTAATTCCCAGATCTCTTGTGCCAACAATTAATTATGTTGCAGAAAATCCTACTTTGAG
The DNA here is from genome assembly GCF_027791375.1 of Indicator indicator. Taxonomy (NCBI): domain Eukaryota; kingdom Metazoa; phylum Chordata; class Aves; order Piciformes; family Indicatoridae; genus Indicator; species Indicator indicator. The sequence goes on from NC_072028.1 coordinate 4,370,187, forward strand.
AACAAATGGATTAATATATATAATGGCATGCTCTTGTTCTAAAAGAAATTTAATATGGAAAGTGCTATGCTAAGCCACAGCCTACTTAAAAATAGACATTATAATGAAAAGGCTTCACTTTAATCCACGTGTTGCAGGGTTTCACAGTAAACAGCTGGTGGTTTTATATGCCATAAACACACTTGCCCTATTTTAAAAAGCAGTGTATGGATGAACCACTCTGTGCAGCATGTAAATCATAGAATCAGTCAGGGTTGGAAGGGACCACAAGGATCATCCAGTTCCAACCCCCCTGCCATGGGCAGGGACACCTCACACTAGATCAGGCTGGCCAGAGCCTCATCCAGCCTGGCCTTAAACACTTCCAGGGATGGGGCCTCAACCACCTCCCTGGGGAACCCATTCCAGGCTCTCACCACTCTCATGGGGAAGAACTTCTTCCTCATCTCCAGTCTGAATCTCCCCACTTCCAGCTTTGTTCCATTCCCCCTAGTCCTGTCACTGCCTGATATCCTAAAAAGTCCCTCCCCAGCTTTCTTGGAGCCCCCTTCAGATACTGGAAAGCCACAATAAAGTCACCTCAGAGCCTTCTCTTCTCCAGACTGAACAGCCCCAACTCTTTCAGTCTGTCCTCATAGGAAAGGTGCTCCAGCCCTCTGATCATCCTGGTGGCCCTTCTCTGGACACCTTCCAGCACATCCATATCCCTCTTGTAACAGGGGCTCCAGAACTGGACACAGTACTCCAGGTGGGGTCTCACCAGAGCAGAGTAGAGGAGGAGAATCACCTCCCTTGACCTGCTGGCCACACTTCTGATGCAGCCCAGGCTCTGGTTGGCTCTCTGGGCTGCAAGTGCACACTGACAGCTCCTGTTGAGCTTCTCATCACCCAGCACCCCCAAATCCCTCTCCTCAGGGCTGCTCTCCAGCCAGTCCCTGCCCAGCCTGGATTTGTGCTTGGGATTGCCTCCACCCAGCTGCAGGACCCTGCACTTGGTCTTGTTGAACCTCATGAGATTGTCTTGTGCCCACCTCTCCAGCCTGTCCAGGTCCCTCTGGATGGATCCCTTCCCTCCAGCCTGTCTGCTGCACCACACAGCTTGGTGTCATCAGCAAACCTGCTGAGGCTGCACTCAATGCCACTGTCCATGTCACCAACAAAGATGTTGAACAAGCCTGGTCCCAGGACTGATCCCTGAGGGACTCCACTTGTCCCTGGCCTCCACTGAGACATGGAGCCATTGACAGCCACTCTTTGGGTGCTGCCATCAAGCCAGTTCTTTATCCACCTCGTGGTCCACCCATCAAACCCATGTGTCACCAGTTTGGAGCCCAGGATGTGGTGTGGGACACTGTCAAAGGTTTTGCTCAGGTCCAGGTCAATGACATCAGTTGCTCAGCACACCTTCCACTGGAAGGTAATGCTGATCATGTGCTTTTAAACAACCCTCACATTTATCCCTACAGCCTTATACTGGGAACTTACAAAGAAATGCTTTGCACTCAAGAGAATGAAAAGACAGTCTGTGGCAGACTAATTGTATATTCCCCATCTTCTAGCTGCTTTAGAATATTTAATTTTTTTTTTTTTTTGAAGTGTGGCTGAAAACACAAAGTGAGAAATTGCCCTACAATTTGTCTAAAATAAATGGATGAGAACAGAAAGGGTTCAGCCTGGTTGCTGATGCAGTGCATGTGTTTATACCAGGCTTCAGAGAGTTTTAGGGAATAGTAGTGTTTAAAGAATTTTGTGATGGGTTTGGTATATAAATATGCCTAAGTCCTGAAACAATAAATAAGAAAATACAGTCACAAGTTAGAAGGTAATAACATACCCATGGATAATATAAGTCCAGGAGCTGATTCTAATATTGATCAGTTATTTCTGAATAATTTGTTGTTCCATCAATAGTTATAAAAGAGGGTGGAATTGATCAAATGCAGTACAATATGAGAATGTCTTGGGAAATATATAAATCCAGATCCATTTTTAATTTTAGAGATACTGTAATCTATTTTTATGTCACTATACAATATGTTGATGATAGGCTGCAAGGAAAAAATGCTATTAGGATTACTTGTTCATAGACTTTTCCTCAGTTAAATGAATTGATTTTCCTACTTATTTGATTTGTGACTTTAGAGCTCACTGTGGTCTGTTCAAGAACATAATCTCCAAATTTCACAGAAAATTTGGCACTTGGAATGACAGTAAAAATAACAAAAGGGAACAAAACTTTTCCCAGCATAGTTTTGATGGATAACATAATTACTTTGCCTTTTAGTACTCTTACTCATCTAAAGGCATTCTTTGTTTCAGTGTTCTCTTAAAAGAATCTTCAAATACAAGAGGACTGAGATTCCAATTCAAGTAATCTTCAGGTTTACCAAGGTACAGATATGATTACAACCATCATATCTGAGAGCTATAGGAACAGGCATGAAAGCAGAATTTCTGATTTATTATCACTGATGCTTTGCCATAATCTCCAAATTCATAGGAGTTTAATTTCCAAAGAGCATGTGAGCTCTTGGACATCCTTATCCTTGAAGAACAACCTCTGGACAATAAAGAAACACCATGGCCCATCAGTGCATTAAGTCTTACAGTATCTGTATGTCCTGGTGTCTGCTTCCTTATGTTGAGAAGGGATGTGAGGAAGAAGAGGCCCTTACTATCTAGGGTCCAGGTAGTTAAGCCTCTGTTATGAGCCATCTCTTACAGAACTGCAGACAAGAAATGATAAATTTGGAGAAAAAAATAATGTTAATAAAAAACGAATCACAAAGGCACTACCAAGCTGAAGTGAAAATAAAGCTTTTCTTCACAAGGCTAGTTTCAGAAAGTGATTCTGTTATGTTTGAAACCATTCTTACGACCTTCTATGTGGTACTGAAATCGATGTATATCTTTGGGGAACCAACCAGCCTCTCCCTCAAACCAGAATCTTATGCTCTGAATGCCAGTGGTGCTCTTATTTATGCAATATACACCACAATTTATCTGCAGATTCCAAACAAAAATTAATCAACTCCAGTGGCACCCTTCTTCAATAATCTTCTTACGTTTTAAACATCTAGCAGTTATGCATCATGCAAGCCACATGCTGTAGAATAAATAAGGCTTGGATCTGAAAATAGTCTCTTACAAATTAGGAGCAAAGGAGGCTGCCTCACTAGGAGGAAAAAAGGTAAGGCCATTACACTGCTTTATGTTTTCATCATTCCTAACATCTTGGTTGCTTTTACAGAAAGACTATGTGTCCCCAGCTCTTAGTAATGGATGTGCCATAGTTCCTGCAAACTGCATCATCAACCTTGACTAATTTTTCTGTTGTTGGAAATACATAGTTCAATACATCAGACTATAAATGCAAATGATTATGTCAATTTAAGAATTGTATTTAAATATAACCCTGAGTCTATCCATTAACCCAAACTTATCAATGTTGGGTATAAAACCATTCTGGTAGGTGAGTGGTCTGAAGCAAATGTAGGAATGCATTTCCTATAAAGGTTACCACCATATCTGGCTTGCACTTGGGTCATAGAACATTGTAATTTAAGTTTAGGATGTCTTAACAAACTACAGATAACTCTTAACTCCAAGTATTTTCTATCCAGTCAGATTGACACAGAACTAGACTGCTGTTAGCTAAACCTGACCCTGCTAAAATGCCATGCAGATCTAAGTGGAATACAAAATGCAGATTTGTGTTTGTTATAAAGCTTATACATCAAGCAAAAAAAAAAAAAACCAAAACAATTTGGACCCTTTTCTAGTTGTTTTTTTTGTTTTGTTTTGTTTTTAACCTTCACCTTATGGCCTTAAACACAGTAGTAAACACACATTAACACAAGGGGCAAGGAACAGGCATTTTGACTCCAGCAACCTCTGCTAGGTCATGTTTGCAGTTCACTGCTCTAGGACTTCTGTCATTTATTAAATAATGTCCAGAGAGATCCAGTGAGTTTCCACATAGCTAATACAACTAAACATTAAAGCAAAATATGATCTCATTCAGCTGATAGAAACCTTTCTGTCTGTTAACTTATTGACATCAAAAATACAACCTAACATTCTACTTGCTATATTTCAGTGAATGTAAATTGACTTACCTCCACACTAAGAGGCAAATTTATGAACTGGCATTTCATGTCACATGTAATGACAGAAATTAGTTTGGAAAAGAGTTTGTTAGCAAAACAGTGTCACTAGCTGTATGGACACTACATTTCCCTGCAAAAAGATTAATGGGAGAAGGAGAAACGTGCTACAGACCCTCGGAAAGGAAAACGTTCATGAGGTAATGCAAAAAAGCTGTTCTGAGATACCTTTGCATATACACCATCAAGAGGGAATTTAATTTAGATGTTCAGTATAAGTGTCAAGCTCTGAGAAGCTCTTTGGATCACAACAGCAGCAATTAACAAATATACTGCTGGCAGTCGAATTCATCCCACAGGGCATGAGTTCAGAGCAAGCACAAATCTCTCAGCTGGTTTACATTTCATTTTTAGTGACCTAATTTTTTTTTTTTTTTCTTAAACTGCTTTAATTTGTAACTGGGTTTTTCTCTTTAACCTAGGAAAACCTCTGTACCAAGTTTGGAATGTTTGGGTCTGCAGAATCTGCAAATGACAACATTTCTGTTTATCTGACTCTTTAGTTTTTGACAGGTCTCAACAGGTATCTTCTTCTGGGTCACATTAGGAGCAACAATTTCAGTGCTTCAGTCTACATTAACTACTGGGACTTTTTATTGTCTAACCACATCAATGAAGCTGTAAAGTTTTGCTGATAAATCTGGAATAGCAAATACACAACACCTGTAAAAAGAATTGGTATAGTTGCAGTTTAGGTGCCTGGGATCAGTTGTCACAAGTAGCCAGTTTTCTCTCACAGTTACTGATTCTATATATTTTGATGTGCAGAATCATGGAATGGCTCAGAGATCATCTACTCCAATCTCCCTGCCATGGGCAGGGATGCGTCTTAACTAGACTCAGCTGCTCAAGGCCCCATTCAACCCTGCCTTGAACACCCCAAGGGAGGAGGCATCCACAACCTCCCTGGGCAGCGTGTTCCAGAGTCTCACCATGCTTTTACTGAAGAGTTTCTTCCTAAGCTCCAGTCTAACCCTGCTCTCCTTCAGCTTCAAACCATTCCCCCTTGTCCTATTGCTAGACTCCTTTATGAAAAGTCCCTCTCCAGCCTTCCTGTAGGATCTCTTCAGGTACTGGAAGGCAGCTCTAAGGTCCCCCTGGAGTCTTCTCCAGGCTGAACAACCCCAGCTCCCTCAGCCTATCCTCAAAGCAGAGGTGTTGCAGCCCTTGGATCATCTTTAATTAAAGACATCAGTCTTAATTAATTAATTGTAGTTATTCTATCATTTGACCAAAGATGCTATAAACAAATAGAGAATTTCTAAAAAATGTCTTTTTCTTTTGTTCCTTTTAGAAATGGCTTTATATTGAAATAAACAAAAAACAGTATTAAGAAGATTCAAGCTATCATTTTCTTTAAAAGGATTTGCAGTGGAGCACTTCTGAGGAAGTTTTCTTTGCTCTTTATATTCTAATTAACAAAAACTTAAATTTCAAAGGTTTCTTTCAGCTTCTTCTTCACCTTACACTAAAAAAAAGGAAAAGTGACAATGATAAATTGTTACAGTAATTTTCCACCTGAAAAAAAAAAAAAGGATCAAAACTCCTAAAAATTTTAAATTACTTTTTCTCATACTTTTACTTATTAAAAAATAATTTTGCACACTGGTAAAGAGCAACTGCTAAGAGCTGTAAATTATTGCTCTAGAACAATAGACTATTGTCTGTTCATTTTTCCCTGAGTTTTGGTTTAGTTCTTCATAACATTTGCAGGAATCTTCTGTCTTTTAAGGAAGCCCATATTATGATTCAGGCTTTGACTGTATCAGGATTGATACATGAAAGTTATATCCCAGCCCCTACACAGACAATGCCCTGGACCTCTCCTGAGCACTGACTCCCTGTTTTGCTGATCTGTGCGAAATGTGTTGATGGCTAACCAAATGAATTAAAAAAAGATATATACAGAGCAGAAAACTGCAACCTGTCCTCATGAAGGAAATGAGTAAATCCTGGTTAAAAAAAAAAAAAACACCTTAACAGCTGTAGTTGACTATTTCCATCTTCTTGTGCTTGATTTGTAAGTAAATTAAGGAAACTGATTTAGCTTTTAGTAAGAAAAGTCAAGAAAATATAGAATGAACATCTCAGGAAGCTTTATGCAAGAGGCAGGAGTGTTCCCTTGGAATGACATAAAAAACCTGGATTCAATTTGTCAGTTTTGCACAGCTGAGGTATTATAATCAACACAAGTTTTAGAAAGGAGATACCGTATCCTATTGTCTCTGGTGTCCAATGGGAAAAATCTTGTAAAATAATTTAAGAACCCCAAACCTAACAGGTTTTAAAAAACAAAAAAAAATGACAATTGGGCAATTTTGGTTTTGCAAAGCCAATCAAAAGGCTTTGGGGTTTGTCAACTCTTAGGAGAGCAGTTGGACATGATGATCTCAAAGGTCTCTTCCATCGTCAACAGTTCTATGATTTTATGAGCCTGTGGTTCTAGTCAATGGAAAACCAAACAATGGTAAAACTAAAAGCTGCTGCTACATTGGAATGTTCTCTGAAATTCTCTGCTGATGAAGGAGAAGAGATTATTTTGATTCATCACAGTGAAACCTTTTGGAAGAAGAAACATGATGTAATTAATGTAAATTTGCTCACTTCTAAGGTTTTGAAGCTTTATGTCTAAAGAAAAATCTTGTTCTGCATCCTGGCATTATAATTTCTTTGACAACTTTCTTGCAACCCTGTTTGACATGGCAAGTGAAGAAAGGAAAAGAAAAGCTGCTTGAATATGGTACAGTCAATTATACCTCTTCTTAAGAATATAAATAATGAAATTGCTGCAAAAAGTATCATATTCTACTGATGTTTTATTACCAGGCTCAGATCCTCTGTTAATTACCAGAATCACACACATCAAGTCTGTGTGTTCATTTCTCCCACAAGTCTGAAGGGGAAAAAATAAAAATAATAAAAATAAAGGAAATAAAAATGTCCTGGAGTTGTCCATGGGGCTTCTGTCCAGCAGTGGAAGAATAACTCTCTGCAAGGCTTCATCTTTTTTTTGACAAACACATGACTCTTGCTCTTTTTGTCAGAACTGATGTTTACTCTGTCAGACTTTTAGCATTTCAGTGATAAATTAAAGGCCCTAATTATTGCTTTCCATTCTGTTCCTAAGATCAGGACTTTATGTACACCACTTCAAAAGACAATGCTGAACTCTGTTGGGTATCCATATGTATTTGTTGCACCCTTCTACTGTGGCAGTAATTGTACCTGCTGTTTCTTTGTGGCTGTGACCTTTCAGTTATCCAAAATTAGTCTAGATAAGGCTGTGCCTCTGGCACAAACAGTACTTTGGCTAACCCTTTAAAAAAAGGGCAGCGCCAAGGTAGGACACAGCCATGGCAAAGTTGAAAGAAGCCACAAACAGAACAGGCTTTTTAAAGTTTGGTGAGAGTTGGATAAAACATATCTTGATTTGAGTGGATTGTAGGAGAAACAGATTGGCTGATTTGCGATTTAGGGATTGAGGAGTTGTGGGAAAATCTCTAATGACAGAAAAAGGAATAATACGCAAAATGATGACCATTTTACATATTACTATCTTTGCAGTATCTCACATAAGCAGCAATTAATTACCTTAATAAATAATAAGTAATTTATCACTTGTTCTTTTGTTTTAAGGTCAGGGCTCTTAATGTTGCAGTTCTCTTCATTAGAAGCGGTCTGTGCTTACCACTACGAGTTCTCCTATTTAATTTATTTTCTTCTCAGGAGTTTATCACCATGAGTTGTCCTATTTAAATTGTTTTCTTCTCAGGAGTTTTAGAAGAGCTTGTGCTATACCCTAACAGTTCGGATTTTGTTTCATGTATTTGTATTGCCTATTTTGCCTCCACAGTTTAGCAGAAAAACAAAGAAATAACATCAGAATTATTTTTTTTTCTTTCCTGAACCAAATATTCTCTAAGTGCTCCCTTTTTGCATTTGTTTGAAACAGCAGAGGACAAATTAATGTAGCAAAACTTCTAGATGAAATGCTGTGATGGTGCTCTTGATACCTGGTTGGGCTGCCAGAGGCCACAGCAAAGAAGTCTGCAATTCAGTAATGTCTGAGTGTGTGTCTGCACATCTCCAAACCTCAGGTACATACTCATGGCTTTGCTTTTCCTTAAGCTAGAACTGATGTAGTCTAATGCTTCTAAATTTATTTCACTGATACTGATTCAAACTGGTATGTAGGAATTGTCCTATGCTGGCTCCAACTGCAATTGTGGAAGTTACATATTTAGGAGATAAGTTGCAGAAACAACAGAAAATTTATGTTGATGAATACTTCAAGCACATGAAAAACAATTGACAGGGATTAAATAATGTTCAATAGACAAATTACTTAAAGGGAAATATAAGAAAAACTAAGGGATTTGAGGGATCTGATACTAAGCTTATACTGTAAAGAGAACAGCAAAGGTCTGTATTAATGCAAGAGACGACTCACAAACTGTTTTGTTACTATAATAAGTATGTTCATTGAAAAACTTGTACTATATTTGAAATACTGCAACAAGGTACTCCTCCTCTCAGCATTCTCTAAGCTGAACAAGCACAGCTCCCTTCTCCTCCTCTTATGTATCACATGCTTCAGCCCTCTGAGCATCTTAGTGGCCATCCGCTGGACTTGCCCTTACTTACATGAGCCCAAATGTAGACATAGAATTCGGGATGGTCTCTCCCCAAAACTGCTGAGAAGAACATTTTCTGTAGAACTCCTGTCTATGTATGTCAGTATGTCAGTAAGTGGGTAGCCTTCACTGCTGCAACACACTGCTGCTGACTCATGTCCATCCACCCCTCCCTGCTCTCCTCTGTGCATTGCTATTCATCTCATCAAGCAGTAGCTGCACAGTTCCATGGGTCTGTTCTGTCTTGGCAGCAAGGCTCTGCCTTCCTCTCTAGATTATCTCTCCAGAGACTTCCGTGAGACTGCCAAGACTGTATTTCCCCACACCCCCATTCTTGCATGGCATAATGTTTGCAGTTTTCCTGTTATTTGGCATCCACTCCAAATGCTAAAGCCTGTCAAATATTATAGCTAAGGAAAACAAACACCAAATCAAAACAAACCATACAGTTCTTCAAATTCTTCCCTTAGGAAGAGTTTTGCTAATGGTGATCTGAAAGAATAACCTTTCACTGTCTCTTTTATTCAACACATGATATTAGACAGTCCATATCACATGGATATATCAGAGGCTGGAAGGGACCTCAAGAGGTCATCAGCCCCAACCCCCCTGCCAGAGCAGGATCACTTAGGGCAGTCTGCACAGGAATGCATCCCAGTGGGTTTTGAAGGTCTCCAGAGAAGGAGACTCCACAACCCCAATGCGGAGCTTGTTCCAGGGCTCTGTCACCCTCACTGTAAAGAAGTTTCTCCTCATGTTGAGGTGAAGTCTTCTAGTTTGAACCCATTGGTTCCTTGTCTTATCACTGTGAACCATATTGTGAATCATATCTGTAGCTTAACACAACTTTTTGACAAATTCTATCCAGCTCATGTAGAAAAACAAAGTTACAGAGCCTCAAGTAGCTTTGGAGTGTAGGTTCCAGCTCTATCACCTAATGGTGAGCGTTCAATTAGGTGCAACTGTTGTGCAGATCAATTAGTATATATCAAGATGATGATGGCTTGCTGTGCATGGAAATTTTGTGCCTGAAGTAACTGGCATCAAGATCTGAACTCTTTTGTTCTGGATAGGAATACAAAAGCAGAAGTGCCAGCTAGTAGGCTGAGTGCTCTTCAGTGAATAATTCATTTAATGATGACAGCACTGTTGCAACTCATTTTCAGTACATTATCCTGGGATTGAATCCTTCTGCATGTTCCTCTGAATTGTTTTTTTTTTTTGTCCTCCTCCTTCTTACAGCAAGACTCTCTGATCAGGATTTTGAATTGCAGAGACAATTTCCCAACTTTGATTAAGCAAATAGATTAAAAAAAAAAAAAAAAAGGGGGGGGGGGGGAAGGGGGGAGAGAAAAGGGAAGAAGACAAAGGTGACATTTAAAAAAAACCCCAAACAACCCATACATTGTTTTCAGCTTTTGTTTTGAATACTTTCTAGCCTTCCTGTACCCTTATCTTCCTCCACTTTAAATCACAGACTTTCCCATGACACATGTTTTGAACATCTGTTAAGTACAAGCATTTTACTTGCAAAAGCCTTTAGCACTAGTTAGGTAATGCTGGAGGAAATCTGCTGGTGCAGCTTCAGAAAAAAAAAAAAAAAAACAAAAACAAACCAAAAACGACCCCAAACTGGTCTAAGAGTAGTTTGAAATGGTAAGTGTTGAAGAAGATGAAGCATAATAAGCCATTTACCTTCCTTTTTATGAAGGCTTCTGTAGGAATGCCTGCCAAACTGAAGATGATTTTGTCATACTTGTATGCAGCTGAAATACATGACAATACTTCTACTCTGAAAAGAAGTTGAAGTGGGAATGCATGCACACTCCTAGGTACCCACATACGTAAGTATTGATTAAAAATGTTCTCAAGTGACTACTTGAGGCTGTTCAAATGGTAACTTGGGTTTCTTTCAGTCTCTCTGGAGAAGAGAAGGCTCCAAGATGACCTTATTGTGGCCTTCCAGTATCTGAAGGGGGCCTACAAGAAAGCTGGGGAGAGACTTTTTACACTATCAGGTAGTGGCAGGACTAGGGGAAATGGAACAAAGCTGGAAGTGGGGAGATTCAGGCTGGATGTGAGAAAGAAGTTCTTCCCCATGAGAGTGGTGAGAGCCTGGAATGGGTTCCCCAGGGAGGTGGTTGAGGTCCCATCCCTGGAAGTGTTTAAGGCCAGGCTGGATGAGGCTCTGGCCAGCCTGATCTAATGGGAGGTGTCCCTGCCCATGGCAGGGGGGGTTGGAACTGGATGATCCTTGTGGTCCCTTCCAACCCTGACTGATTCTGTGATTAAGGCATTAAAATAGACACAGATTTTTAGGGATGCAGCAGGTGTACGTGTTCAAAACAGTGCTCCTGCCTTCCAGCAGCAAACAGAAAGATAGGATGGGGGCTCTATTTTTAGAATAAGAAAGCTGATAGGATGTTACATCTTTTGCTATATTTCTTATGGAATAAGCAATCTGTTACAAGTTCTGTTGTCTGTGAAAAGAATCCCTACTGCCACTCTAAATGTGGTTGTTTTTCTTTTGGTATCAAAAAGTATAAAAAGCACCTCAGAACACATCATGTGCAAACCATGGCATTAAACAGATTAGGAAACTAAATGTCATACTGTAACATGACTGGGTTTTTTGCAGTTAATTTACAAGAAAGGCAGAAGAGCTCTGCAGGAAGCACTTTCTCCAAATATGCACCCTGCAGCTAAAATACCTCATATACCTTATTGTTCTTACAGGAGTTAAAGAAAAAAAAAAGGAAAAGAAAAAAATAAAATTAAGGAAGGAAAAAAAACCCTCAAGTGATAAATTTAAAGCTTATGTGGATTTCTAAGTTGGCTAAATGAATTCCATGAGAGATTGTGTACTGCAAGCAAATTTTCAGAAGTCACAGCAGTCTTAGTTATAAAATACTTTTGTAATCTACCATACACCTGCCTACACTGCAGCTCTGCTGAAATCTTTGCAATGTTATGGATGCTTCAAGTATCTGCAAATGTTTTGATTGGATTCCTCTGTGGCTCTGCATTTCTGTCTGTGCCCTTGAGAAGCAGGCTGCTGTCCTGTCCACTATAGCCACAAAGATGCACTTCTGTTTTGTTTGCTATGAAACATGTTGGAATTTCAAATGTGCTTTTCTGCTGAATCTGGAGGAGTTAAATAGGATTCTGTATACTCTTGAAGAGACTTAAGTTAAAGGCCATCAGTCTTCTTAATTAAGGCTTCTCCTATAAGCACTGCCTGAAATCACCTTAGCTGCCTTTTCAAGCTCTCACCTGATTCTAATTAAGCTTCTTGGAACATTAACGTGGCTTTTTCCTCATGATTCATCTCATTAGGAAAAAAAAGGCAAATGACTCACTTTTACATGCTACTTTATAAAGTGGCCTTCTAGTGGAGTTTGTGAAATCCTTGAAAACTCTCTTTAACAGAAGCAGGATTATTTCACTGGAAATTAAGTGCTCAACATGATTAAGCAATTCCTTGATGAAAAAGAATACTCCTCTACAGATATTCATTGTATACTAACAGTGCCCACTCCATTTCACCTTTGGACAATGCAGACCACTCTTTCAATTGGCTTATTGAGCAGCTATCAGAAAGTCCACTGCAGTTCTAACTTAGGTACTTGAGACTTCCTGAAGAAGACCTAGGTTCCCAATACAAAATCAAGTATTTAGACCACACAGTAATCTGGCAGGGAATATGTGCTGCTCTGCTAGGCTAATATACAGCATAGATTTGCATTTTGAGGAGAGTGTGGAAAAGCCTTCTGAAAACTCAAAGGGAGCACCAAACTATCATGGGAATGAGATACACTCCTTTTTTCATATTCCTTTCATGACTTTGCAAACTCTGAGAACAAGTTAAACTCTCTCTATATATTCATACACTGGTTTTAGTGCATTTGGATGTACACTGTTCTTGTATTTTGAACATCTTCCTTACCTCCTCATGCAGTTACTGTAACTATTGTTCTATTAAACTTTATTGTGGGTATGGATGCTGGGGCTAATTATTTATAAGTTACCCACTGTGTAGAAGCCATGAGTAGTTTGGAATTCTCACTCTATGTTCTTCTGTTAATAACTCTCACTTAAATGCATGCCAGTTTAACTCCCCAGTCTCCTTGTGCAAAGATTGCCACCCTCAGCTGTAGCCACCATTGTATTCTAGGACAATTTAGCTCTTCCTCCAGATTTACCAAACTTCTGTAATTTTTCTGAAAATCTCAGCTTGAAAGTGCCTTCTATAATCCCTGCACCACTTGCATGCCTAAGGAAGAAAATCATAGCAATCACAAAGTAAATTCCAAAAGTAGTTCTGGCTTGTGTTGACACTTTCCTATATCTGACTGATATATTCTAATGAACTTTAAAGTGATTCAGGCTCTTCTCACGTATTTATGGGATGTCTCAGCTGATAAGAGGCACTTCCTCACTTTACGGTCTCTGAAAGGGCAACAGCAAAGTAATTCAGAGATGCCAGATGAGGAAGTTAGGATTTTGTTCATAATGAAATATGAAATAGATCTTCCAACTGATAGCTTGAGACCTCTTCACTTTGATATCATTCTCAGTGTAGAAGTAATTAGCAAAACCCCCAGATCCTAGATGGTTTGCTCTACCCAGGCACATTAAAACATGCTCCATCAGGGTTCTTGATTGCAATTTCAAGAACATATATGCACAAACACTTGTAAGATGAAATCATTTTGCATGGTTTTAATGGAATGGTTTTGGAGGGGGAAGTTCTAAAATAAACAGAAATTATTTGTATCTCTGAGCTGAGAGGGAAGAACGGAAAAACGTATTTTCACAACTCATTAAACATGTCAATCCAACCAGAGGGTAGTTGCAAAGGAATAAATACTTCAGTTGTTTCCCAAACCAAACTGAGTTTTCATATTTTTTTCCTATTTTGTCAAGTTATGACTGACAGCAGAGAAATGCAAAGTAAGGATTTAAGGTATCACATTTAGTGCAGTTCATAACACTCCTGTGTATAATTCCTCCACTATTTCCAAATAAGCCCTCCCCAGGGATGCTATGAGACAGACTTTGAAGTTAAAACATGACCTTTTGTGTTTCATGGGCTTCACTATTACCTTTATGTTCATAAATAGGGAACTCACGATTTTAGAGATGAAAACTTCAGTTCCAAATGCAGTTAAAGAAAGAGTTGTTATTTTGTGTTTTCCTCAGCTAGTTCATACCAGTAGATAAGATGCTTATGAAGGACCCAGACATGCATGTAAACACATAAATATTAATAGATATTTCAGACAGGATATATTTATCAAAATACATGTGTATATATATGTATGTGTGTATATAAATGTATATATATGTATGTGTATATATATGTAAATAAAATTCCTAGGACAGAAATCTGGCAACCAAAAGTACAACCACCCCTTGCTAGAAGCAGCTGCTTATTCATTTGTTCTATGGAAATGATGTATTTAATGTGGTTATCTCTGCAAACCATAGTATTATAGTACTGGTGGGAGAGAGGATTTTCTTACAGTGATATGTGTAATTGCTGAAACGTTTTCAAGGCAAGATTTGATGTTCTTCTCTCAGGCTTACAGCTGATGGAGTCTATTCTGCCACAAAACAGTATGAGAAGGCAATCTCTTCCAATTAGGACCAGGCAGGATGCCAGCAGGGAAAGGGAAAGAATGCTATGAAGATTTTGCTGGTCTGAAAAATCTTACCACTGTTCATTGTGTTGAGGGGTTTTTACAGTCTGCTGTAGATTTTAAAAGCTCCAAGCATGAAAGTTGGGGAAGTGAGGGAATCCTTGAAAGGTCTCTGAATGAAATGAGAGATTCAGTTCCTCACAAATGGATGCTTGCAAACTGCAGGATTGATGCTCTGTGGTTTCCTACTTCAAATGACTGATTTGGAGTGCCTCATTGTTTAGTATACATTTATATAACACCTACATTACCTAAACCAGGGTCCAGCTGATAATTTAATTAAAGCAGATATGCAGACATGAGGGAGAAATCTGATTAAGTCACTAAGGTTCCAGTCTGAATGATTATCAGCCAACAACATGAAATTGCCATGTGGCAGATAGTATTTTAGAATCTCTAATTTAAGGGATTCCCTGCAGCTGTATCTGAAACTTTAAAACATTTGCTTCTGGTTTAAGGTACCCAGTACCTAATGCTTGTAAAAGCAGATAGGAAGAGCATTGCATAAATACCAAGCACTTTTATTATTGGAATTTAAGTGGTTTTAGGAAAGTTAATGATTATCATAATGAAAACTAAGGAATATCAGCATATCTTTTGTTCTGGGAAGTTGTTTTGATATCTGCTAAAATAAAGCACTTTGGGTGATACTGGTGAGAATATGTTCACATTAAATACTTTGGCAGAGATGATTTTAAAGTTTATCTTACAGAAATCAATGGTTTATTTTACTGACTTCAATAGAAACTAAATCATCCTTCACATGGCAGAAATTTCCAAATCTCTCCTTAGCACAAATAAAATGTAGGCAAAAATCAATACAAGTAATCTGATTCTGGACACTTCTGTCTGTCTGATATTCCCACTCTATTTCTTTCCTTCACTTCTATCATAGGAAGATTCATTGTTGGTTTTGAACAGCTGTCAGTAGGGCAAACAATTTTCCTTTCCAATAATGCACCTCTGTAATATTTCAATGATAAAGTATTAAACTAATATAAACCATTTTGTGGTCATAATAACTACTTTCTTCTTGGCAGTTTTACAAACACATGAGATGTCTGGGTTTTTTTATTTTAATTAAGAAGTCCTTCATTTGCTAAGCTTTGATAGATCTTTTCTTTCCCTTTACTTTGTCCTTTGCACTCAGCTTGGTCTGTTGTGTGAATCACTCTTCACCTGCAGTCTTCCTATTCAGTGCACCTTTAAAGTCTCTGCAAGTCATTCAAAACCCCAAAAGAACATGTCTCAAGTTTTGCTTTAAGAAGCAAGCTAAGCCTGCAGAGCTGTTGTAGATATAATGCACTGTCCTACTTTGGTAACCAGGGCTTCCAAGTGTTTCTTTGTATCCTCAGTAGCAAGCCTGTGGTGCTAAGAGTGGATCTAACCTGTGCAATTGTCTATAAGACAGTAATTCTTCTCATGATGCTCTGTAGCCTTTCATGATAAAAGAAATATCAAGTGTTCAGTAAAATCTAGGGTTGAAGCCTAAAAAAAGAGAGATGCCTGAAGGGCTGCAGAAGTTACGGATGTTTTTATTTTATTTTTCCACTGCATTCAACTCCTTTTGCTGTAATCTGAATGATACCATACTCAGGAACCACCTGCCAAACTGAGCCTTAAAACTGACCAGTGCAGGGGAATCCACTGTTTCCACTGGGAGATGATTCCAGTGTCTGACTGTTCTCATAGGGAAAAATTTTCTTCTGGAGTAAATTGGAATCTCCCCAGGAGTAACTTGCACCCATCACTCCTTCTCCTTTCCTTGTAAAAAGGGACTCTCCATCCACTTTATGGCCACCCTTTATGTAATGGTAATAAGATGTCCCTTAAGCCTTCTCTTCTCAAGGCTGAATCATAGAAGCTGTGGAGGAGATCACATTATCTGTACATCTCTTAATTGTACACAGTAAATACTTAAAAAAAAAAATTCTGGAAGAAAAATATTGCCTGCATTAAGTTCATCTAACTTTTCTTTTAAAATATGAAGATTAATGAATACTGAACAGAAGCAGCAAATTAAAAGGGACAAAATTATCTGTTAAATGGTATTAGCTGAAGACTAACAAAGAAAACAAGCAAGCTATCATTATGGTTAAATCCATTTTTTTTTACATTTTTTGTTGTTGCTGCTGCTTAAGGAGGATTTTTTCCCCAGCTATGTGTAGTGGTCACATATGAAGGAAATGTTCTTTATGTATGTTGCTTGATGAGATATTTATGCCACAGTGGTAAGGAATATGAAGAAAATACACACTGAAAATATTCAAGACAAGTTACAGTCCTAAATGTCTCTGAGAATTGAAAGTCTTGAAAAACTTTTTATAGTTCAGCAGAAGTATTTCTTGCTCTTGCTACATTTTGGTCTTTGAATCCCACAAAGAAAGAAACAAACCGTGTAGAAAAACTCCTGTCAAGAACTCTGAATAAAGTGGGCACAATTTCATCTTTATGTATGCATGCACAGATACAAGCCCACAAGTTTCCATGCCTCCTCATTATTACTATGTAAGCCAATGAAAATGAACATTATTCAAACTTGAACATAAGAGATTTCACCTCAACATGAGGAGAAACTTCTTTCCAGTGAGGGTGACAGAGCCCTGGAACAGCCTGCCCAGGGGGGTTGTGCAGTCTCCTTCTCTGGAGGCTTTCCAAACCCACCTGAATGCATTCCTGTGCAGACTAACCTAAATGATCCTGCTCTGGCAGGGGGGTTGGAGCTGATGATCCCTTGAGGTCCTTTCCATCCTCTGATATACTGCGATTATTCTTTCAGTTCATATCTTTTGAAAGTCACTTTTCCAAGCTGAATCAGAACACGATCAAATTAATTCCATACGACACTGAAAATCAGATCCCGACTGTAGGAATTTTGCCTTTTTCTGCAGTAAAATGATGAAAAACTTCACTGAGTAGTGAGCAATATACAAGTAAACACAGTATTACTCTACATACTCTGATAATCTTTCACATTCATAACATTTGCTTCTGGTTTAAGGTATCCACTGGTTAATGCTTGTAAAAACAGATAGGAAGAGCATTGCATAAATACCTAGCACTGTTATTATTTGAATTTAAGTGGGTTTAGAAAAGTTAATGATTATCATAATGAAAACTAAGGAATATCAGCATAATATCTTTTGTTCTGGGAAGGTGTTCTGATATCTGCTAAAATAAAGCACTTTGGGCGATACTGGTGAGAATATGTTCACATTAAATACTTTGGTAGAGATGATTTTAAAGTTTATCTTACAGAAATCAATGGATTAGTTTCTATTGAAGTCAGTAAAATAAATCATCCTTCACATGGCAGAAACGTCCATACTCTGATAATCTTTCACACTCATTGACTCATTTCCATGTCCTACCACCAGAGCCCAAAGTGAAAATACTAGAAGGGATGTTGAGAGGGCAGTGAAGAGAAGGAAGCTGCGAGGATTACAATAGGCCTCATTATTTTGAAAGGAAACCTGTCTTTGGCAATTGTCATAGCAGTGTTATAGTGCTGATTTCTGAAGCAGGAAAAATACTGAAGAATGTTCTTATGATTAGAACAGTCAATGTTCATATAATTATTATGACAATATTTTGACAGAGAAAGAGGTAAAAAGGATCTTTTCACACACAAGACAGATTTAAAAATGGTAAAACAGGTATATCTATAATATACATTAAAAATAGCAACTCAATTCAATACTGTATTTATTACCTTCAACACCTGCCTGGCACCACCTAGGCACAGATGTACTTAGCCTGCAATTATGCCCCCAAATAAAAAATGGATCTTCTCCATTGAGTCACATATTCCCAGTTCTGACAGTTTGCTCCTCCTCCACTAGAGCAGGTTCAGACAAGGGAAATTCAATATTGATAGGGACAGCAGCCTGGCAATTCTATTTCCACCCACATGTGATAAATGGCTTATTTTCCACACTGAGTTCTTTCCTTTAAGAAAAATGTAACAAAGATGAAAAGCTAGTATGTAGTTGTATACCACAATTTTGTGTCTGGGTCTAGCATTAGGGATTAAAGACATTATATTGTCCCATCAAAAGACCCCACACGTTTATATAAATATACATGGAATTTAATGAGAAAAAAAAAAAAAGGCCCTGTAAGAACTGTGTCCTACCATGAAAAACATCTGGATAGCTACTTAGTCTTGCTGGCTTGTTATCTTAAACATCACAATCCTTTTCATGGAGGTGATGACTTGTTAGATAACCACAAGCAGAGGTTGCACATTTAGGCTCCTATCTGACAACACAGACTTGTCTTTAGAGAAATTACACACTTGGTGTTTCTGATGACTTTGAAGGCTCAAGAAGAACACTTTTTTTTTTTACACAGCTCTAACATATTGAGTCAACGTGTATAAGAAATAGAGTAAGGGATGGTCTGGAGCATTTTTAACTAAGGGATTGCTAATCTAACATTTCAGTAGACAGTGTCTACATCTGAAATTTACTAGGTGCAGGATGGCAAAGAGCTGTGACACAAATTAGGAGAAGAGATTAGGAAATTCTGATTAGCCAAAACCAATTTTCATGACCAGGGCAAGAGAGAGTTCACCTCGATGGGACAAAATACAATAAGGCATCTGCTATTCTCAAGGAAATCTCAAGCCCAACATTTAAGTTAAAAGTAAGGATGGCCTGCCTGGGGGTGTAGTAATGACTCACAGATGTGGAATTTTATGAATTTTGTCAAGTGCTTCTTACTGTTATTCTTTAGCAACAGGTTTTCTAGCTCTGTCTCCCCTCGTGCATGTACATGGTTCATTCATATCTACACACGGAGTTGCACTTCGTCTTTGGTTTTTTTGTTTGCTGTAAATAGGAGTCTGAACACAAACAGCCCTGGTTTGTATTCCAGAATGTGTCTGACACTTGCTTACAAAGTTGTGTTACCCAGACTAACCTTCTTATCTAACAGAGCTCTGGCAGTCAGAGATGGGGATGAGGAACTGGCAAGTGTGACTTCTTATCGTGACATGTAGCATAGGCTTGGGCTTGTACCTCTCTGCACATCACTTATAATTGTCAGTGAATTCAAAGTCACAGAGCTATTTGCAGCACTAGATACACACTATTTTTGCTTTAAGATTACATGGGTTTTATTAACAGAAAAATATTTTTCTTTCAATACAAGTGACATGTAAGTAGTTTCAGATTTTTTTTTGTTTTTTTAATTTAAAATAAGAAAATTTAGCAGAAGAGGTTTTATTTTCTCTTTTAATTAAATGGTATCACTTACAGTTTAGAGTAGAAGGAACACAGGGTAGAATTCCATCATCAAATTATCCTTTTACACCTGGAAAATATCTATGGTTGTTCTCTGTAAGAATCACAACATACTTAGTTGTTTTCTCTTCTCTCACACTTGAGAAAGTGCAAATGAGCCTAGTTTCTTCAACCAGCAGGACAATAGGTGTTGTTTGGACCTTTCATTGAATGAATATAATGTGTCTATGGTCCTTTCAAAAATAATAAATAGGCACAACTAAAACAGACCTCCAAAATCTAGTATTAATTTTTCTGTAGATGAGCTACGGAAGGCAATCATATAGGGGAGGAAGATGAGAAAACAGCAAGTTCATTACCCATCTATTTCAAAATTGCACAACATCCAGCCATTAGCCATCTGGTCTTCAGAAAACAGTTATATTTACTGTGGGAATTATTGAGATCATAAAGCATATTTTAGCATTCAGATATATTTGTCCTGGTTACTCTCTAATAATTTCATTACTTACAGTAAATCTCTCTAAATGTATTTGTAAATGATACTCTATGGCTGATATTGTGGTAAAACGTCATTGTTGCCATGCTGAGTTTATGGAGATGCTGGTAAAAAGGCAAAGCTGTCTTCAATTATTCAGAAAGGTCATTTCAGAATATTTTGTGGGGATTTCTGTAAAAATGTATAGATACCAAAGTATAGTAAGCAACTTTCTTATTTCTGCCTTCTTATAATAATAATAAGCAAATGTAGAACTACTTTTTCCTCAGAACTACTATTAATATGCAGGAAATTATATACGATTATATATAATAATTTTAAAAAGTTTAGTTTTGAAGTGTGATTCTGAAGCATCAAATGGTTACTCTTGCTAAACAATTTCCAGCATTGTTTTAGTTAGCAGTAACAATACGATCAGTGATAGAGCTCAAACGCCAGAAGCTTGTTTTATCACATGGCTGACTAATCCTACTCAAGAGTTAGCTTGAAGGAGTAAGAAATGAAGAACTGGTTTGTTTGATCCTTATAATCTTCATATAACTCATAGTGGCTTTACCCACTGTGGAAACAGAGCTTTACAGAACCTTGTTGTGAAGCAAAAAGGTGAGTCAATTAAGGAACAGCATTCTAAAAGAAAACTGTTGTTTCCAGGCTTGTGTCATAGGTATTGTTCCCACCACAAGCAGTTGTTCCAGGTGGATAAGAATTTCAAAATCAAATTCTGAAAAGAGTTGCTTAGTCTAACTCTGCCCAAGGCCTCTCTGCTCAGATAAATTCACTTAGCTAGGAACTAGAGCCCTTAGCTTTCATGTGACTACTTATGGGATTAAAGTGTGCTAGGTGAGGACTGAATTATCCACCTCTTTGTTGTCAGTTTCTCCTGAGCAGCATATCTGAAAGCAATGAAACCACCACTCGAAACTACAAAGAACACAATCAGTGGAGGCTCATTTATGTAGCTAAAATAGAAGGATGAAAGGTTACTGATAGAAATGAGAACTGTACCATGGACCTTTTTTTTTTTTTTTCCTTCTGAACTGTTTTTGGGTGGACTAGCTTTGAATGTTCAGTATTTGTTTTACAGAACAACCTGTGTACATCTCCACATGCCTGCACATGGATCTTACTACAAATTGGAAGCTGCAATTCACTCTGTCCTGGAAAGAAAAATATTTTGCCCTGAGTAAGCTTAAAAGAGCAAAACTAAAGGTGCATTCCAAGGTGTCTAATAATGCATTTGATAACTTCAGCATGAAAATCAGGTATCATTTGGGAGCATAATACATTTAACAGCTACTACACAGCCCTTGAAAAGTGAACATTTGAAGACTTTGATTGCAGGTTAAAACTACAGTAACAGCTCACAGGAAGAAAAATCTTCCATGAAAATTTGCTATTTCCACTTCAGCTGCATTCATCAGACCCCATCAAACACCAAAGCTATTTTCTGCCACTTTAAAAGTAAGCATTATGATAATTGAATATTTTTTTTAACCTAGAAATGCAGTTACCTGTCAAATTGACCCTGTGATAGGGATGGAGAGGTAAGAGACAGTAGAAGAGAAAAGAATTGCACACCTGTGCTCTAAGCACAAAATACTTTCAAGACAACACATCACATTCTACTCTTTTGTTAAGCTGTTCCTCATTCTGCAATGTGGATTCTGTAAAGCTGATTGTAAAATTGCAATTTAAAAATTCTATAAACTCTCTGCATTTGCTTGGTCTCATACTTTGATAAAAAGACTTTCCAAAGAAAAGTCTTGAAGAAAGAAATAATTTCTCACAGTCCTGAAGCCCATGGGAGAACAGAGAGGTGATGAAGAAACAGTATCAACTTACCAATTTTAATTGGCACTGGGCATGCAGATCAAATATTGATTTAAACTTGGAAGAAATCAGACCTTTTTGGTACCAAGTTGTTTGATTAGAATATTGTTAATAATTCAGAGATCAACGTTGATAGGAAAAAAAAAACACACCATAAACAACTTCATATTACATTCCTTTTCAACAGCAAGCAATACATTGCAACATTTATGTTCCTCCTGCACTAGAACTGAAACTGACTCTTCTGTCATATGGAAACACACAAGAACATCCAGCTTAGAAGTGGTTAAGTCTTTCTGGTTTAGCTCAACATTAAATAGTATGCACCTGGCACTGTACGTCATAGGAACTGTAATCTGGGTGCTTTGCACTTGCCTTTTGTCTCTCTTATTGCCCAGCTGAGATTACTTTTCAAGGGATAAAACAGTTTTCCTAGGAAGAACACTACACTGCATGTGACAGCATTTTCATCATGACAGGAAGCAAACAGGGTCAGATACTCCCTCAGAAATGGGGAGGGATCCAGGAGCTGAGGATGGCTCTGGTACAGGCAGTTCCCTCAAAAACAAGGCACAGATCTTCAGGGTATAAACACAATGGGCAGTGTCTGGTGCTGGTGACAAGGTCCATTACGTATCCTAAATAAGACAAGTGGTGAACCAGGTCCAGGGTCCAAACAGAAAGTCCAGTCAGAAACAAAAAGAGTTTAGATTCGAGACAACTGACAGCAGAGTTATGATGCAGGTCCAAAGTCTGTCTGTAAGAGATGGCCAAAACCGGTTCCAAACACAAGCTGCAAACTACATTGTGAGGAATGAGACCAGGAGAGGACATAATTGCAAGGCTTATAAGATCCACAAAGAAGGCAGGACCAGAGACAGTACTGAAAATAGGACATCTGTGATGCAGCTCAAGCAAAGTCTAAAGGTTAAGGGTTGAGCTTAAATGGAACCCCAGATAATGGGTAGGAGTCCCAGATGAGGCTGTTTAGGGCCACTGTTTATGCACTTAGGGTCCTGATGCCTGTAATCCACTTTCCAAGAGACAGAGCTGTGACAAGACTGAACTGTGTTCTCTCTGATACAGGTATGGTTGCTGAAAGTGTTTGCTGTGTTGGAAGGCAAGTGTTTAAATCACATTTTGGAAGGAGGCTTGAAATATGCATTTGATTAGAGATACTTATGTGAATTTATATGGATTAATAAACTTTCATTCCAAAAGCACTTAGAAGAATCAGATCCATGTTTATTCATTGTAACTAGCACTCTAACTTAGACAATTTTCCCATTTTTAGAGCATGTTTCTTTAATGTCTTCTATGATTGCAATTAGATCAGTACCTAGAGGAAATGTATGCACTTAGAAATTGATTGAACCCACTATTATTAGTGCTTTTGGGATTCTGTACTACATAGCAAAGATTTAGATGCAACACAAAATGTTATTATAATTGAGCATTAATGCATTGTCTCATTTGGACCAACACAAGAAATAACCATGTAAGACAAGGAATTGTGTTCACAAATAATTTATGTGTCTTCACATTTCAACAAAACACACAAAAATATATAAATATATATATAGCAGTTGATATGCTTAGAAAATATATTTTCTAGAAATTATCCACACTTGAGAGCATCACTATGTATTTTGAAGAGTATGGTTCAGAAAAAGAATGTTGACCTTTAATGTTTAATTTAATTAATGGTTTAATGTTCTCATGTTTGAAGACACTGTTTCACTGTATCAGCCAGGCAGAGAGGGACCTGGGTGTACTGATTGACAGCAGCTGAACATGAGCCAGCAGTGTGCCCAGGCCAAGAAGGCCAATGGCATCCTGGCCTGGATCAGGAATAGTGTGGCCAGCAGGAGCAGGGAAGTCATCCTGACCCTGTACTCAGCTCTGGTTAGACTACACCTTGAGTACTGTGTCCAGTTCTGGGCTCCTCAATTTAAGAAGGACATTGAGATACTTGAACGTGTCCAGAGAAGGGCAATGAGGTTGGGGAGAGGTCTGGATCACAAACCCTGTGAGGAGAGGCTGAGGGAGCTGGGGGTGTTTAGCCTGGTGAAGAGGAGGCTCAGGGGAGACCTCATTGCTCTCTACAACTACCTGAAGGGAGGTTGTAGCCAGGTGGGGGTTGGTCTCTTCTCACAGGCACCCAGAAACTCTCAAGCTGCACCAGGGGAAGTTTAGGCTTGAGGTGAGGAGAAAGTTCTTCCCAGAAAGAGTAATTGGCCTTGGAATGTGCTGCCCAGGGAGGTGGTGGAGTCATCATCCTTGGAGGTGTTTAGAAAAAGCTTGGATGTGGCACTTGGAGACATAGTTAGTTATCAGGAGGCGTTAGGTATTAGGTTCGACTTGATGATCTCTGAGGTCTTTTCCAACCTGGTTGATTCTGTGATTCTGTGAAGGGTTTCAACCTGGAAGGCTCTAGGCAGAACTTACAGTGGTCTTTCAGTACCTGGAAGGGCCTACAAGAAAGCTGGGGAGGAACTTTTCATAAGGTCTTGTAGTGCTAGGACAAGGGGGAATGGCTTTAAACTGGAAGAGGGGAAATTTAGACTGGATATTAGGAAGTACAGTGAAGGCAGTGAGACATGGAATGGGTTGCCCAGGGAAGCTGTGGATGCTCCCTACCTGGAGGCAGGTTGGACAGAGCCTTGAGCAGCCTGGTAAAGTGGAATGTGTTCCTGCCCATGACAGAGGAGTTTGAACTAGATGACCCTTAAGGTCTTCACACCAAACCGTTCTATGAGTCTATGATTCTGCCTGGTATGAAAGCTGCTTTTACTCTACTGATGCTGTTTCGTGCATCTGATAGTGGGAATCACTACATAGTCTGACTAGGTCTTGTTCACTGAATAACTCTTAACAGTCTAAGATTTTTGACTATTCAAAAGCAAGCAGGCCTGGTTAACTATTACAGAGGACCCCAAAATCACAAATATTTCATAAGCTCCTAAAGAGAAAGATGGAAATTCAGTGAAATCCTGGAAAAGGAGACATATCTGGAATACAACTGAGATTTCTTCCTACTTCTCTAGATGTAGAAGAAGAATTTTAAAAGATAATAATGTACTACAAGAGAGAAGAGGGAAGCTGGAGTTAGGGGCCAGGTTCACACTTTTATTCCAAGGCTCAGCACTTCCCAGTAAAACAATGTGTCTCAGCTGACTGCTAAATTGAGAGTCAGCTGAAAGATAACGCTGCTACACCACAGAAAGGAGAGAAGTTAGACTTCTGCTAGTTTTAGTGGAGTTTTAGTTTAGCCCAGGGACTAAGTAGAAAGACAGGAGATAGAAGATGGGAAGATTAGTTGTATCCATACAACAAGTAACAGTCAGTGCTGCTGGTCTATTTGCCTGATTACTAGCAAGATTTTTAGTGCTTTGTGATGAATAATAGGGAGGTTTATATAAAGGATTGTTATTCTCAGACTGTTTCATGCTATGTGTAGGCTAACCCCTAGATGGAGACCTTATCACAAGGACACAGATGGGAATGGGCAGCATATTACAACGTTCACCTTGCACAAAAGTCCCCCTTTCTGAACTACCACACAGTCCAAAGCTAATTTTGAACTGAATACTGAATTTTGGAAGTTGTTTTTCCAAGCTTTATACAATCATCTGAAACTGCATATAACACTTCACAGCTTCTTAATTTGTTCTTGTTCAGCCTAACAGGGAATCTTGTAAACCAGTTAATGATCTTCATTTAATGAGACATCCTCTCAGAGGCATTCTTCTATACAATAGTTCCTTTAATTTTCAGCTATTCTCCCAATATTATTTTTATCCAGGTTCCATCTCTTATTCTACTGTAAAAAATAGAATCACTGTACTGAAGCCTATTTGATTGAGCTTTGTGCTTGTCAAAACAAAACTGCAGTTTGTCAATCTGCACACTTCAGGTATGGTTCTGATGGGGTAAGCAAAAAGAAGCTGGCAACAGCTGGCAAGTCGCTGAACCACCACTACTGCTGTTTATGGGAAGAATGCCCTCTTTCACACTGGGTCTCAGTTTGTCTAACTAGCTCACTGCTGCTCATGTTGCACAACTAGGGAACAGCTCCTAGGTGCTGCAAAGGCAAGCACTCGTTTGTAGCTCCTTCTTCTAGTTGCAGCTTTAGCCAGCATGTTGCTCTCTGGTGAGATTTAAGAGCTACGTTAATGGCAAACCTTTTGCTTCAATTTAAACAAATATTATTATTAACTTATAACAAAACTGCTAGGTTTTAGTGTGCATTTTTCTTCATATTTAATTTATTTTTTTTTCCACTCTGGTTTGGGTTAACATTGAATTTTCTCTATCTTTGTCTTTCAGTATGGGCGGTGGGTTTAAACACAGCCTGTAATAAAATCATCAGCAGTGGATGAAATAATGATAATCATTAGATTATTAATAATCATTAGATTGACAAAATCCCTGGGAATAAAGCAAGGTTTGAAAGACACATAAAACTAGAAATAAGACATGGATTGCCATACTTGAAATAACATGAAAAATAAAAATCTTCATATGACTAAGTAACTTGAGGTGTGTTCCCAAGTATTTATGACTTCCACTTACTATCAAAATTTCAGTTAGTCCTGACTCAAATGTAGGCTCATATCCCTTACTCCCTGATGAGCAAGCCAGCTCTATATGCTAAGCATGACATCATATGGTCTGAAACATTCCTTTGGTCACTTGGGGTCAGCTGTGTCCCCTTCCAACTTGTGCAAGGCCAACCTACTTGCTGGTGGGATGGGGTGAGGAGCAGCAGAGGCTGCTGTGAACTGTGTAAGCACTGCTCAGCAACAACGAAAACATCCCTGTGGTGTCAATTGTGTTTTCAGCACAGATCTAAAATATAAACCCATATTAGCTACTGGGAAGAAAATTAACCCTATCCCAACCAAAACTAGCACACTTAGAGTATATACATCATTGCTTGGAATGTCACTGGATATGTCCTTTCATATAGGATATAGCACTTGCTTTTCAGTGACCCTTAAAACCACAACCAAGTTGGTTTTAACTGATGTATTTAGACACAACTGAGCAGCTCTGGGTTCTGAAATGCAACAGTTCTATGGCAATTACTGCCAATAAATATAACTTAGTGTTCACAGATTTTTTTTTCCTAGGTATTTTGCTTAAGTGATAGACTAAATGTAAGTTGTCTATTATGATAATTATGTAAAGTGGTGATATATTTAAGCTTGAGGAAGATACTATATATATATATAAAACAATTATATATATATATATATATATATATACTTGAAGGTGAGAGAGTTGCACTTGTTAAACTCAGTTTAGCACAGTTAAGCTAAGTGAGAACACAGGAAATGTTTTCTCCTCTAGTTCTCAATATTTCACCTGAAATTATTATTGACCAAAATAATCCCAATAGTAAAAATGGAAACAGCCTTTCCAGCCAAGGTGGAGGAGCTCAGATAAAATCAGGGGACAAAAGCTGTGATTCAGCTCAGACCTTAGCTTAATGCTGACATGAGCTCACCTGTTCCACAGACCTTCCTATAGCACCACTCTGTACTGCAAGAGAGTAAGATGAGGATTTGTGACACCTAATGGACACCCAGAATCAGGCTCAGTCTGACCAGAAAAGAAAAAAAATGGGATATGGAGCAATTAACAATTGAACATTTTAGCATAGTTAGTAAAGTTATGGAATCTCTTTTTAACCTGGCTTTTAGCTTGGTTTTTTTTTTTTTTTTTGGAGAAAAACTTGGTTACCATGTTGAGAGGTTGGTAATTACAAGGACCCTTTATGGCAGTTTTCATCCCCAAACCATAAACAATATCTGAATTACTTAGAGTGGATCAAACAGGTTTATTTAAAAGTCAAAAACAAAGCAGCTCTGGAGGGATAGATGTAATTGTTTGGTACAGAGCCGCAAATGTCCTGCTGGTTATATTTTTATTCAGTATGAAAACTACAAATACCAAAGCACTAAATCCCCTTGCTATGATCAGATTCTTGCAACAGATAGTGCCTCAAGAAAGCTAGCTTACAAGATTTCTAGTCTATATCTGCAAACTACAAACTAAATTCTGTGCAAACTGACATTTGTTACTTGATTCTGGAAAATGAATGAGCATGAAGAAATGGTTTATCTAAACAAACCCACCCAAACAAGCATGAGTATCCTCTAGCAAAAATGTTACAGTTAATAAAAAAGCCATTGACCATTACTGTTGACTCCACTCAGTTTTCAATCAGCCATCTAAATAGTTTTGGGGTTTTTTTCTCTATCAGTGTAAACAGGAACAGAATCCTCCTCCTGGAACTTGCTTGTACATCTGTCATTCTTCAATAAAGGATTACAAATCCAGAGGGTGAGGCTAATTAAACTGGCTCAGGAAAAAAATAGGAATAAAAAAAGCAAAATGCTGTAATTTTGATGTTTATGTTTGTGTAACACATTCTGAACAGGCTCTCACAGAATGTGTCAGTTACAAAATGCAACCCTGAGAGGATAGATTGGTAAATGATTTCTACTCATTTGCTCTTGTTTCAAAGGTGACTCCATCACCACTATCTGAAAGACACTCTGCCCCTCAGTAACAAATGATTACAGCTAAATGAATCCCAGAGGTTTGCCACTAATGCAGAACAAAGGCATAAGAATGAGTGCTGTGGTTCAAGATCTATTTTTTATACCAGCATAATTTTTTGCTTCACTGATCTATCACTAAACAACAGCTGCTGGGGTAGAGACTTAATGCACTACAGGAATGCTACCAAATCCTTTAGTGACTGGTCACATGTGTTTGCCTCAGGCCTTCAAAAAACTCAGAAACTTGTGAAGAAGTATTGGCAGGTTAATGTCAACTTATTTTTGTAGTAGATTTGAAGGTACTAAACACACTGGAATAAGAGCCTGAAGTAAGTAAGTCTGAGTTTCTAGAGGACTTCTGTGGTGCTCTAAGCATGCATAGCCAACCTCTGTTGAAAAGAGGGATGAAGAGAGAGGGGAAAAAAGTAAATAAAATCCAAACAATGAAAGTTTCCATGTATAGAAATTAAACATTGGATGTATTTATAAGATGATGCTTGCTATTTTCCTCCAGCTATAAAAGATCTATATTCTAACCTCTAGATGCTTGAAATAGTCTTATCATTTTCTAATCAAAAAGTGTTATAAAAATGGTAGCATTGACATGAAGACTTGATAACATTCATGACTGGAGGAAAACCAAATTTCATGTTAGATGCTATCTATGGTCTGTGTGTAACAAGACTGATTTAAAACAATGAAAAGTATCTTGATTTACACTGAAACTCAACATCACCTTTCTGAAGGTGATTATTAATTCTGTAAAAAACATTAAGATAGTGCTTTCACTTGGGAGTTTAAGTGACTTAAATGAAATACAAGAAATTGTGCTAGTTTTTATTTGATGGATGTTTGGGGTTTTTTTTAAGTGACCACAATGACTTAAGTAATCCACGGGTAATAATAAAGAATAAAAATATTATTTTTACAGTAATTATCCATGACAAATGCAAACTACTAATTATTTCTAGAGATCAGAAACTCATCTATCAGAGTTTTTTTATCAGAAATCAACTTGATGTCTATTCTAAATGTAAAAAACAAAACAAAACAAAACAATGATGAAAGTACGTTTTGTTTGGAAATTTTCTTCCACAGCATTTCATGAAGAAATTCCCATACCCATCAGACCAAAGAACCGATCTGAAAAATCTGCCTGCAGCAGATACAGGACCACAAAGTGCTGCTAACTCAAAAGATCTCCAGTAGAAACACTAGTGCAGATTTAACAAGAGAAGCTTGTTTCACTATGAGGAACTGCAGTGTAACAAACCAGGACATTCAAATAACCAAGCAGGAGAACAATCAAATCTGACAGTACTGTACATTTGCTGACTTCTCCCCTTGGATAAATACAAATTGATTTGGAACTAGATGAAAACCTGGCTATCATGATTTAAACCCAGCCAGCAACTAAGCACTACACAGCCATTCCATCACTCCTCCCCTTCCAGTGGCGTGGGAAGACAAAGAAGAGGGGAAAAGAACAACTTGTGGGTCAAGATCAGAACAGTTTAATAAATAAAATTGAAAGGTCCTTGATTTCCTAGCAACAACTCAAAACATTGATATATTATCAACAGTCTTCTCATATCTATTCCATACAGAATCTGTTGTAGCTACTAAGTAGGAAAATCAGCTCTATCCCAGCACTAATCAGGACGTTAGGATAGCCAAATGGGTGATGAGAGAACCATCCCTGTGGAGGAAGAATGAGTTTGGCAGCCTGAGTACTTCAATTTCCACATGTTCTAACAAATCCAGCTTGTGTTGCTCTGACTGACAATGTGCACAGATGTGTAGCTCTGAAAATTAACAGTGTACAAAGAGCTGTGAAGTTCAAGTTGAAAGCTCAGAATATTTTGATGTTACAGTTCACCTTGTCTCACGAAGCATTCCCCAAATTCTTCAGCAGTGACTGACAGATTATAAAAATATTATTTCAAAAACCCCCCAAATTTTAGTTTTGCTACTGCTTTGATGCAAGAAAGTTTGAGTTAAAAAGAGACATATCTGTGCAATAGTGGCAGTCTAAATATGATTTTTGAGCTACAAAAAGCTATGAGAAAGAGATTGTGAGGATTCAATGTAAGAATGATTTCTTCCTCTTTTACTTATGAGGTCCCAATGCAGAGTCCCTTAATGCTTGGTTTGTAACTGAACTTCCTTTCTCCAATGCAGTACTTACAAACGTTTGTTCAACTCAAACTCAATAAATGCATTATAATTGGTATTTACAAACTTGTTTATTCATATTCCTACAATCTCAACTTACCTAATTACCATATGAATGCTTTCAAGTCCCTATAGAACATCTGCAAGTAACATAAAAAGCAGTAACTATGTCTCAGCAGTTATAAGCTGGAGAAGCTCCTATGACCAATCATTAAGCTGCCTCTTTGGGAGTGGAAAGGAAGCAAAATGATTAGAAGACTACAATAGTTTTAAAAGATCCTTTCCCCATGGCCAGCTTACTCCATCTTTCAGACAGAACTGAATCTTTCTTTTTATGACCTGATGTGATCGTCTAAGAAAGTCAACAATACCTATATTTTTTCACTTCTTATTCATAGATGTGTAGCAACCAAACCAAATGCAGAGGAACAAGAGAAAGACTCTAGAATGAGTAGGAAAATTAAACCTTTCTTTCAACTTGTTCAGCATTTTAGAGTTTTCCCATTTGAACTCTCCTAAGTTGCATATAAAATTGTAATAAGAAAGGCCAAAAAAGGTTTGAAGAACAATTTGCTTAAGGCATAAAAGCTAAAAATAAAAGCTTTTTCAAGTACATCAGAAGCAGAATGACTGCCAAAGCTGGTAGGGCTGACAGATGAACAAGGAGTGAAAAGAAAATTCAAGGAAGGTTAAGACCACAATAGAAAAGCTAAATGGATTCTTTCCATCAATGCTGGCTATGAAGGAGGCTTGGGAGATTCTTGACATCAGGTCCAGTTCTAAAAATCATGCATTCTGGATTTGCCTCAATTTGAAGTGTCAGTAAAAGAGGTTTTAGGGAAAAAATAAAACTATATTCATCAAAAACTGACAGTACAAGAAAATACTCACCTAAAAGTTCTGATGGAATTAAACATGAAACTTCTGAACTCCTAGGATGATATGTTATCTACCAGCTAAATCATCTTCAGCAACAGAACAGAAGGTGGTAAGTGCAACATCCATTTTTAAAATGGGACCCAGGGACAATCTCATGAGCACAGATGAGCAAGTCTGGCCTCTGTAGGAAGTTAATTTATAGGAACCTGAATAAAGAACAAATTTCTGAACAAGCAGAAAAGTGCAACATACTGTCATAAAGTAAACCTAGCTTTATGGATCCATTTAATTCCCTTAATGGGCTAGAGGGACAGACGAAAAAGGGTGATCCAGAGGATTATTTCTGAAGGTTTCTTTTAACAAGAAAGGCTCAGCAGAGAACAGGTGTGGCACAGAATAAAGGAGAAGTTTCTCTTAAGGATGACTTACAGTTTAAAAGATGGGATATAATGGATAAGAAGAAAGGTTTGTTATCATAAAAGGAGAAGTACCAATGGGACTAAAGAAGGATTTTTGCTAAGACATATGCTATTCAACACATGTGTCCCAGCAGAAGAAAAGAATGATGAGGTTAAAGAAGTTTGCTGATGATATGGAATTATTCAGTTAATGAAATAACTGTTGTATGAAGAGCTGCTGAAGAACTTTGCATTACTATGGGTAATAAAGTAAACAAAATTAAATAATTATAAACACAAAGAATTGCCACTGGAGGCAGAATAAACACCAGGATATATCTAAATGCTGACTCTTTCCATTCAGAAAACAATTTCATTTCACTTGAAATTGTTGTTTGAGTATGCTCAAAGCAGAACAGAAACAGCTAAGCAGAGCATTAAAAATTACAGAAAAGAAAAAAAATATTATATCATTACATAAATTAGTTACACTCAAACAATTTCAATCACTTTGGCTTAAAGTATAAAGTAGAACCAAAAAAGAAAAGTATAGAGAGGCTGACATTACTGATAAGAGCTATGAGACAGCATCTATATCAGAAATTAAATAGAGAAGTGAGACTAAACCTCTTCAGATGGGGGGGGGGGAATATATAAATCCCCTGAAGAGCCTGTGAATGTTATCACAACATGGATATTTTGAAAAATCTATTGTAACACAAATGGTTTAAGAAGAACTCATTGAAATCCCAGGGAAGATGAAAAAAAAAAACAAAAAAAAAAACACAACACATCTAAAATTAAACAAAACAGAAAAATTACCGGAAAAAAATTCAGTCAGAATTATTCATCATCTGTTATGGAATACAATGGCTTTGAAGTTACAACCAGTTCTAGAGGCATCCAAATACAAGATGTTTACAACATACAGATCTATACTGAAGAAAAGATCATATTTGAGCTGCCCTATGCCCAGAATTGCAGGCAGGATGGCTAAGTGAAACAGACCTTTGGTTTGACATGGTTTTATTTTTGTACTTCCCAAGGCCAACACATATTAACACTGCCTCTTCAGCTCACTCACTTACACAACTAATTTTAATGTGGATTGACAGTTTTGTGCTTCTCTTACAAGAGTAACAAACAAATATCAAAATGTTAAAAATCCTACTCCATTGGTTCTTGCCCTGGTAGGAAGAGGTTTTCATTCTTCCTTTTACTGAGTTGCAAGATTTCACAGAATGGCTTAAGTTGGAAGGGACCTCAGAGATCATCTACTCCAACCACCCTGCCAGGTGAACAGCATGCATGCTGCAGGGAAATTCAGCAGGGTTTTGCTGCTGGTTTCTTTTGGGCCAACATTCTTTATGTGTGCAAACATTGGCCTTCACTCCAGCAGCAGTTCCTAGAGAGTGTTTGTGTTTTGCAAAGCTATTTATTAATTTCTATATTGGAGTTTTTTTCCACTATGAAGTGTATTTATGCCTCGTTATCTTTAATTGACATTTGTTGTTGCTAAAGTTCCTTTCCCTTTTGCTTCAGACAGGGAAATGTTAAAGATTTTCCTTCAAATTATAGTTCTCCAGCTCTTTTGATTGCCCTCTGGGTTTCACTACAATCACTGGCAGCTGAGCATGAAATCATGCTGCTGAGTAAAATATGGTGGCTTCCTCATAAAAGAATTCTTGATTACATTTCTTTTACATATTTATTTACATGTTAGCTAGAAAATGAGGAACAGAATGCCAGTCAGGGAAGCTGCCTTCTGATTGGCAGGTGCTATCTCCATACCACTGAGCAGCACCTGTGCCTACACAATGTTTACAACAAATCAAGCCTTGGAGGAAAATTAATTACCCAACCTAAATGTTGGAAAGGCCAAGTGACACTGATTGGGAAATCAAAGCAAAAGCTGAAATGTTAGCAGCTCCCCTCTCTAAAAAGGCACTCAGCTTTCTCCTTACTGCATTCTTTGCAGTTTTAGGAGTTGGCTCTATTTCACACTCAGCCTCATCTGCCAAGTGTGAGCTGTGCGTAGCAAAATCTGCACAGCACAACTTTGTGATACAGCTGCTTAATACTCTTTGTTTACAGTTATCCAAATAATAGAGTTTAAGCATTTTACACATTGATTTTTGGAGCAGATCATATTAAATTATGCCAGCAATTCACTTCTGTCGTCCTAAAAACTCGATGCAAATTGGGTCACTTGCACTGACAGGCATTTGAATATACGTTTGTTATACTGGTAGCAACTCGTTTAGTGATGATTGTATCACTCACTCAACACCAGCATTTCAGACCACATGGAAATAAAGCAGCATTTCCTGATTTTTCTCAACCCCCTAGGAGATGATGGAAATAAAAAGAGTTCAGAGAACACACAAAAGAACATTTTACAGTTACAGGCAAGTTCCTAGGACTTGGATGGATATACAGTAACAAAAAAACTCAGAAGTTTGGTTTTGTTTTCTTTTCTTTTATGCATCCCAGCTTGCAACTTCATGTACATATTGTCTTTTAAAAGTCCCTTTCATTTGCTTAGCAAGCACACAGTGCTGCAAGGCACTGCATAGGTACTAGATTCTACACATCACTGATTCGTTTCTACAGTTACTTCCCCATCTAAACCACTTCAACACAGAACCATTTCCACCTCTTGAATTCCTTTGCATGCTCAGACTCTGTAGATCACAATCTTGTCTGGTAGCAATCTCCATTACATCTTGTACACCCAGCACATTTTTAAATGAACCCCATTTTGCCAAAAAGTTTAATGAAATACTGAGTTTTCCAAGTAAAGCACACCAGCACGACAGTGTGTGGCATTTTTCAACGCAATTTCAATGATCATTATAATTAGTCTTTCTGTTTGAATATTGTGACAAGCCATTTCATGCTGTTCAGTCAAAATTTTTATAGAAATTTCCAATCTTTGCAAAGCTTATCCTACAGGAAGGTTGGGAGGGGGGCAGAGGAAGGTCTAAATTATCAGGAAAGAACAGAATATAAAAATACCATAATACATGCAGTTCAAATAAAATCTTGACAGCTGCTATTCACAAATATTGCTGACATGGTTTATATTATATTAAAATTCAGAACTACTGCATTTTCATCAGTTTCTCATTTCACAGCTGGCATTTCATGTTGTCAGCATCCTGTGATTTACAAGGCTGCGTGTAGTGTGAGAACGTTGTTTCAAATGGACAATTTTGTAAGCATGTTTACTAATTGATAAGCTGTGGCAACTTAAAATGTAAACATACTGTGTGTTCCAAAAGTCAGAGTGCTTTACATCAGGGGAGAGGGAAAAAAAAAAAAAGCTGAACCTAATAGCTTCACTTTCATTAAACTTTTATGAAAGTCACTAGGAAACAAACATTTCTATGCAAATTTTAAAAGAATGACTTAATTTGTGAAGTCTTTTTTTGCAGTGTCAAAAATGCAATGTAAAAATGTGTAAAAAAACTGGTATTGATGCTCGTTACTAGAAGATATAGAAGCTGTTAAGCAGAGAGGTCATGGAGTCTTCATAAAGCACTGTTTTCTAATAATGTTTACATAGGATTCATTGTGATATTTTCCAAAGCAATATAAAACAAGCCTAGAACAAAATGCAAATGTTCTATTCCAGCAACTTTTTCTTCCCCCCTCTTTCTAAGATCTGCAGAAATGATGGAAAGGACAAATTTCCTGGGAATTAAGTCAACATTTTATACGTATCATCATGCTTCTCTATTGCAGTCTTCAGAAGGAATACAGGATACAACCTGTATTTCCACTGTTCCCTGTGACCTGAGGCATACCAAACTGTCTGTATATGAGCTTAGGCAGGTCCACAGAAGTTAGCAGAATTCCTTAAGTATGGCACTAGTCAGAGGCAAATGCATTACTCTTTCAAAAGCTGTCTCTCTTTTTTTTTTTTATGTGAGCCATTGTTAAGTAGCTCTAAGTCTGCATGATTCATATCTTAAAAATGATTGAATGTTGGGTTGGAAGGGACCTCAAAGATCATCTATTTCCAACCCTCCTGTCATAGGCAGGTACACCTCCCTCCAGACCAAGATCCTGTCCAACCTGGCTTTGAACACTCCCAGGGCTGAAGCATCCACAACATTTCTGTCCAACCAGTTCCAGTGTCTCAGCACTCCTAAGGTGAAGAATTTCTTCCTAATATACAATCTAAATCTGCTGCCTTCCAGTTTGAAGCAGTTACCCCTTATGCTATCACGACATGCCTTTGTAAAAAGTCCCTCTCCAGCTATCCTGTAGGCTGCCTTCAAATGCTGGAAGCCTTCCCAGAGCCTTCTCTTCTGATGCTTTGAAAACGGTAACAAGACACATTTGAATTTTATCCTACAATTCAAGGTACTCCAGAATATTTTCTAATAGATCTAAGAGAATGAGGTGCAAGAGGTGTTTCCCCTTGCAAGGCTTCTAGCATAAGTGTAAGAAAGAACTGGCCCTTGAATGCATAGAGGCAGTGCTCTGATACTTGCACTCACATAATTTTTATTTTTTCTACGCATTTTGTATCGCAGAAAACTACAGAGAGGTGCTCCCATAGCATCATCAGCAATTCAGTATCCTCTTCCAGTGACCTCTTCCCACCTATCTCTTCCCCAAACAATATATCTTATTCCCACATTCTTTTTGCTATCATTACAGGAAGCTTTTTGCTAGCACAATACAAATATGTAACTAACAGTTTTTCCCTAGTCTGATTTTCCCCCTACCTCCTCCCCCATCTCCACTGGCACTTAATGTTTGCATAGCAGAAATAAAGATGCTTTTCATTGCAACATCACATCTTCAGATTTTCCTTTGGCTCTGCCAGGGAGAAGGTTTGCTTGGATACAGCTAAACTTCAACAGCCTCAGTGGATCATATGAAAAGTAGACAGCCAGAAACCCTTTTGCTTAATCTTTCTGCAGGTCATATGAAAAGCAGACAGCTAGAAACCCTTTTGGTTAATCTTTCTGCAAATGTGTATCATAATCCTTTCAGCCTTCACCTTACCTGGATCATTTTCAACATTTGAATATTTTCAAAACTAATTTCTCTTAAGATGATGACAAAACCCACACATCAAAAAAAAAAAAAAAGGTAAAAAAAAAAAGGTCTAACATCTTGGATCAAAGAGGGCATAATCAAAACCAGGACCTGAGCACCAAGAAAGTCCAAAACATAACTGATTCTCTCATTTGGGGCATTAGTTGAAGGCTGTAGACCAGCTACTACTTGCTTACATGAAAACTGGTATGTGTCTTGTGGCCTCACAGCATTCATTCCAGAAGTATAAAGTTAAGCATGGCACTAGTAAAATATTCTCTATATTACAGAAGTTGGTACTTGGCTATGACACTTCTCCAGCTTTCAGCTGTGAGCAGAAGTCCAAGTATCCTCTTACAGAAGCCTAAGGACTTCTTGCCTAGACTCTCAAATAATGTTTTTATATGCCTCAGGTATGACTTAACTGGAATACCCTGCTGTTGGTCATAAATTGGACAAGAATAAACAGATTCTCCTCAGACATGCTATATAAGAGGCTTTTGTATTTCCAAGAATCACAAAATGTTGGGAGGGACCTCAAAAGATCATCCAGTCCAACCCCCTTGCCAGAGTAAGATCACCTAGAGCGGGTCACACAAGAACACATCCAGGTGGGTTTGAAATGTCTCCAGAGAAAGAGAATCCACAATCCCTCTGGGCAGCCTGTTTCAGTGCTCTGTCACCTTCACAATGGGAAAGTTTTTCCTTCTGTTCCCATGGAACCTCTTCTGCTCCAGCTTGCACCTACTGCCCCTTGTCCTGTTTTTGGATATCGCTGAGCAGAGTCTGTCTGTATCCTCCTGCCACTGTCCTGCACATCTTTACCAACATGAGTGAGGGAACCCCTCAGGCTCTTCTCCAAGCTCAAGAGCCCCAGCTCCCTCAGCCTGTCCTCAGCAGGGAGATGTTCCACTCCCTTCAGCATCTTTGTAGCTCTGTGCTGGACTTTTTCAAGGGGTTCCTTGAGGTCCTTCTTCAACTAAGGGGCACAGAACTGGACAAAATATTCCAGATGTAGCCTCACCAGGGCAGAGTAGAGGGAAAGGAGAACGTCTCCCAATCTACTAACCACATCCCTTTTAATACACCCCAGGATGCCACTGGTCTTGCCCACAAGGGCACATTGTATTTGTAAGACTTCTTTCTAAAAGTCAGCTGGGTCCTAATAATAATGAGCTATGAATTAAACACCCAATAATTTCTTTAAAGAGAAGTGTTTAAGGGAGGCAAATGGACGACATTTATAAAAAAAGGGCACATTCTCTGTCAAGACATTTTCACAGTCTCACAGTATATCAGAGGCTGGAAGGGACCTCAAGAGATCATGGGCTCCAAACCCCTTGCAAGAGCAGGATCACTTAGGCTAATCTGCACAGGAATGCATCCAGGCAGGTTTTGAAAGGCCCTAGAGAAAGAGACTGCACAACCCCCCCGGGCAGCCTGTTCCAGTGCTGTCACCCTCACTGTAAGGAAGTTTCTCTTCATGTTGAGATGAAATCTTCTCTGTTCAACTTTGAACCCATTGTTTCTTGTCTTATCACTGTGAACCACCCAAAAGAGCCTGGCCCCCTCCTCCTGACACCCACCCCTCAGATATTGATAGACATTGATCAGATCCCCTCTCAGTTTTCTCTTCTCCAGACTAAACAGCCCCAGGGCTCTCAGTCTCTCTTCACAGGGGAGATGCTCAAGTCCCCTCATCATCCTCATGGCTCTCCCTTGGATTCTCTCCAGCAGGTCTCTGTCTCTCTTGAACTGGGGAACCCAAAACTGGACACAGTATTCCAGGTGTGGTCTCACAGGGCAGAGCAGAGAGGTAGAAGAACTTCCCTAGCCCTGCTGGACACCTTTCTTGATGCATCCCAGGATCCCATTGGCTCTCTTGGCCATAAGAGCACATTGTCATTCCATGCAGAACAGAACACAGCTGGTAGTCAACTTCATCTCAAGAATCTCTCAGGTTTTGTCCAGGTTATTGTTCTTTCTTAAGCAATGTGAAATTACTATCTGGGCAGGGATTTTTTATTTATTTCAAATCTAATTTACAATTGTTATTGTTTTCTTAGTTTTCATGGCAGATTGTGTGTTTACATATTTCTGTAAATTGGGCTTTCAAGCAGGAAACTGTAACATTTTATAATCAATAGTGCTATAATGTTAAGAAATGGTGTAAGGTTTTCATTAGACTGTAGAAGAATGCAGTTAAAGGAATGCTAACAAGTATTGATGTTAAGATTTTTTTTTATCAGTGTTGTTAAACTCTTCTCCATTGCACCGAGTTTATTTTTCCAGATTAAAACAAAATAAAATAATCTAAAAAAAATTAAATTCTTCACTATCTCTTGGGCTGAGTTTTAAATAAGGTCAAGTACTTAGTGAATTAATTTGTTCTGGAGAAAGAAAAAAAAAGATAATACAGTTTGTGTGTTTCCATTTAATTAGCTTGAGCTGTATTGATTTAGGTCAGGTTTAAAAAGTATTTTGTTAAAAAAGCAGCAAAACAAAAATCAAACAGTCTGATTCTGTTCCAACTGGAGGTTTTAGCCTTCTGGTATCGTGGAAAGAGACCTTTTTATTTTTTTTTTATTTTTTTTTTTTTTTTTTTTACTTTTATATGACCTGCATATCATAGATGTGAGCCAACAGTACTACATTA
The DNA here is from genome assembly GCF_027791375.1 of Indicator indicator. Lineage (NCBI taxonomy): Eukaryota > Metazoa > Chordata > Aves > Piciformes > Indicatoridae > Indicator > Indicator indicator. Next base: position 4,409,999 of record NC_072028.1, read on the forward strand.
TCTTGAAACTTCACAGAAATAATGTTTCCACTCTCTATATTTTATCTACTATATTAAGTCCTTGAATGCCACACAGGCAACCAAATTACATATTTGTACTAGGAAACTCTCACATATTCAAATATTTGAAGGAAGCTAGGCTAAGCTTGAAACAACATTCAATACACTCGTGGAAGGGAGGAGTTTTCCCTGCTTGTAAACACACAGACCAAACCAATTTACCAATTAAAGCTGAGTTTCACACATTCACATTTATGTGACACATGCAAAGAAGCATTTCACAGTGATCACAGGAGATATGTTTTGATTAGAAAACATACTGACTAAAAAAGGGTGAGCACAACACTTTTTTTCTGTTTAACTAGCAGTTCAGTATTTTACTTTCCTGCTTAGAATTTTTTTTTCACTGAACTTTAAAAAAGTATTTAAAAATACTTTTTAAGCAAATTATCACTTTTTCCCCTGAAAAATTGGAATAAAATCCAGCAGTCTGTCTATCAAGAAACTTACAATCATTCCAATCATTAACTATAATTAACTTCTGTTGAAAAACACTATAATGGGTCATCGGTTCAATGGAACCTTCACCTGAGTCAGCAGAATCAGTCTCACTGTCTTTAGCTCGTTTTCTGTTAGTTCTTCACTGAACAAAAGGGTGGTCAGGCATTGGAATACATTGCCCAGGGAGAAGGTGGAATCACCATCCCTGGAAATGTTCAGGAGCTGTGTGGACATGGCACTGTGGGATGTGGTTTAATGGCCGTGGTGGTGTTGGGTTGAAGGTTGGACTTGGTGATCTTAAAGGTCCCTCCCAATCAAAACAAATCTATGATTCTATGACCTGCTGAGATTACATGGACAGCACCTGCAAGAATTCCATAGTTGTACCCTGAGATCCTATGGCATACTACATAGCAGGTGCTTGCTCTGCACTATTCCCAAGCAACCACCACGAATGATCGTTAGACAATGTAACAGCTCTACAAAACACAGAAAGCATCATTTCCTCTTTAGGTGTTTTCTAAAATAATCAGAAATCTTTCCCTAAGCTTAACTATGCCAGTGCCAGAATATTTTTTGCTTCTGAAAGGAAAAAAAAAAAAATTAATGGTGGAGGCCATAATGCAAACATGGCCACACAGCTCCAGATCAGGAAAGTAAATCTCCACATTTTTCCACACTTTCCCACAGATTTATAGTCATGCACTTACAAAATTCAATCCAGACTGTCTGGGCACAATACATAAATATTAGAGTAGAATGAATAAAGTATTTTCCATGAACAGTCATTTGAATTTTAATAGAAGTTTTACTTCAATCAGAAGTTTTTTCATTACTGAGTGGCTGAACACTTCCAGGTGAAACAGTTGCAAAAACAAAAATAAGTGAGAATGTAAGCTTGTTATTCAAGAAAATAAGTTTTCATGGTGTGTATTGAAAATTATGTGTGCCATTGAAAATTATTATTACAGAAATTACAATAAATTAATTTGAAACCATTGCTCTGCTAGTTTTCCAGAAGAGAAAAAACCCAAACCCAACATCTTTTCTCTTGCAAGTATTAAAGCATAACCATGCTTCATATTTTTTTCTACTTCCTATTTTTTTTCTGACTATTTCCTCTTCTGCACAGCCTGGCCTTAACCCCACTGGATTCAGAGGATCTAATACTTTTTCTTTTGTGAGAGAAAGGCCTTACATCCCCTACCACTGCTTGTGGAAACATGAATTAGGACCTAGACTAGCCATAACCAAAGAAGATTGGAGGTTTTGTTTTTTTACAGAAAAGGATTCCTGAATGCATACAGAACAGCTCAGAGATTGTCAGAGCATACTCATGACAATTTTGCAAGCAGATAAAAACAGAGAAATTAAATGAATTATTTATTAGCACTCTAATACTGGAAGTCAGAAATCAAGACTTCTACTCCAAGCTCTACCGGTGACCTTCTGCATGACCTTAGACAAACAGCTTTATCTGCTTGTGCCTGTTGCCACACTGATGTGTTTTTTTCCTGTCCTGCCTAGCTGGCTTTGAAATTTTTCAGCCACAATATTGTTGTTTTCCTCCAGGCTTATAAACCCACCAAATACACTCCTACCCAGTCTTTCAGAAAGTGCTTGTAAATAGCAAAAACAAACAAACAAACAAAAAGTTAAATAAGATTGAAGACATAAATTTTGGTTACTTGAACATCCTGTTGAGAAATGTTCTTTACAGCATTGTACTGTATAGTAAAGATACAGTGCATGTATTTATTTAATGAAAGTTTCCATGCTGTCATTTTAAATAACTGAAGACCAAGATGTTCTCTAAGAAATGACCAAGGTGGTCTTAGGTTGATAGCTGGACTCAATGATCTGAGAGGCCTTTTCCAATTGAAACAATTCTGTGATTCTATGATAAGGTATAAATTATTTCAGTGCTAGATTTATTTCAGTGCTAGATTCACAGTCATTTTTCTGAGTACTTCCCCTTTCCACACAAAATTTCAGAACAACACATTTGCCTGAGATTTTTACAGCAGCTTTAAATAGACCCCTACAGCCTCTGAAGATTCTCCTGTCCATGGAATATCAGTTAAGATGTAGCCCAATGATTACTAGGTGGTAAATTTGACATTCTCTTCAGTCTTTGGACTAACTGTGCATGCATCAATAATCAGATAACACAGAGTGCTTTAAGCAGGAAAGGAGAAAACATCTTCAGGATTTAAAGCTCAGAATGAGTTAGACAAAACCTCTGAAACAAGGAAATCCCAGTATAGATTTATACACAGAATCATTTATACACTGAAGCTGATTTAGGACTTCCCAGCCTCTCTTGTAAACAGACAAGAGTTCATCTCAGCATTGGAATAGGCTGCCCAGGGAAATGGCGGAGTCAACATCCCTGAAGATGTTCACAAGATATGTGGAGATGGCACTCTGGGACATGGTTTAACAGCCATGATGGTCTTAGGTTCATGATTGGACTTGATGATCTTAGAGATCTTTTCCAAGCAAAGCAGTTCTATGATTCTATGATCTTTAAACTAATACCTATTAATTGCCTAGGAAACAGAACACCTCTTTTCTGTTCAAGACTGAGAAGGTGAAGGTGGTCTTTGCCTCTAGATGATGTTAAAAATTCCCTTCAGGCTCCATGGCAGTGTCTCTATGAACCTAGAACAAGGCTATACAGAAATTATAGAACAGTTTGGGTTGGAAATGACCTCCAAAGGTCATCTTGTTCCATCCCCCTGCAGCTAACAGGAACATCCTCCACTAGATCAGGTTGCTTGAATCTTGTTGAGTGTGTCAGATGAATGTTTTCTTATTAATTGGATGGAATCTTTAACTTCTGTAGCACAACTTTGCAGAAGTGTTTATTATGGTGAGAGAGAGAACTTCAATCCTCATTACATTTTCTGGAGAAAAATTTCATGCATTTCACAGCCTTATTTAATGTTGACTGCTATTCACCCAGTGATAACAGATACACCATAGCCACTCCTCTGTTGTTATTTTTCCACTGAGAAAGGTGAATTTAAACAGGAAAGCAGACATAAAATAGAACATTACAAGTAAACATCTTTTTTTTTTTTTTTTAAGATGAAACTGACATATACAGTATTTGTTATTTCTGCATTGTCTTCATGAGTCTGTGCTTGTCACATACATTTTAATACATGATTTATGGTTATAAATTCATTTTCCATTCTCATTTATAATATGGTGTCACATTTTATCACAAGTGCATTTAATCATCTCCTGTCTGCATATTAATGGTTACAAATATGATACCTGTGTAGACCTAGCAACCAGTGGCTGTAACTGTCTCAGACTGCTACGGTTGAATGCTTTGAAAAATACTGATAAATACAGAAGTTCAGACATTTTTATATGTCTGTCCCATTTTAATAGCCAAGATGAAATTCCAGTGCTTCACTAACAACTTAATTCTTTACCCTTCCCTCTCCAAAAATCTTTTGTATGCATTTCTTTGTCCTCAAAACAGTGTCAGTGCATAAAACTAAACATGCACAAACATTTTAATAATTAGTAGATAAAAGGCAAAGACAAAACGTCTAGTGGTTTTGAAGGAGAAGCAAAAGAAAGAGCAATGTATATCCAAATGTGGGATAATGAAATAAAAATCCCACACCAATAAAATCAGGCCTTGGGTTTGTTTGAGGTTTTGTTTGCTTGGTATTGTTATTACAATGTTATTATTGGCCAAATTATGCTCTCTGGTAAACATGAGCACACACTTTATTTTAGGGCATTTGCAAGGTCCAACTGCAAATCTCCAGCTATTAACAATTAAATGCAGCATATCAACATTTGAATTAATTTTTTTTCCCCTGAGGAAAGCAATCTTCACTATTATTTGTTCCATGCCTTAAACATAGAATTTTTGCAACTACATATTTGGGAAATCTCAATGTAAATATTTCAATTCCTGTGTTCTGGAAGAAAACAGGTTGCAGTCACAACAGGTTTAAGAGGGAAAAGGGAAAATACTCACTTGTGCAAGTAAACATGAGTTAAAAATTCACACAAATTTGCCTGCCTTGCAGTACCTGCAGCAAGCATCATTTCTTTAGTTTATGGCACTGGAATCATTTCTGAATAAACCTAAGCAATTTACAAAATAAATAAGTTTTATATCGCTAGATTAAGGTTTACTTAGGTCCATTTAGGATAACTTCTAGCTGGCATTGACAGCTTGAAATCATATCTTCATAGCCAGAGAATCTGAGTCTGCAAGAACTCTGCTTGTGAGTATTTTTATTTGTACCTTTAATTGAATGCTTGACACCTTTTGTGCATCCTGACCAGAGAGAAGTAATTTGCCAGGCTCTAACAGACAAGTGTGTGCAGCTGACAAGCCAAAGAAATCTCCTACCGTCAGTCATGTGGGATGTATGGAGTTTGCTGCAGAACAACAGGAACATAAATGTTTCTCAGCATGGAGAATATTGTGCATATTGGTAAAGGCAAAGGCAAAAATGAATTAGATATGTGATGGCTCAAAACTGTTCAGTTGATCCTGGGCTGCATAAAGAGAAGCAGGTCAAGGGAGGTGATTCTCCTCCTCTACTCTGCCCTGGTGAGAACTCAACCTGGAGTACTTTTTCCAGTTCTGGAGCCACTATTACAGGAAAGATCTGGAGGTGCTGGAAGGTGTCCAAAGAAGGCCCAAGAGGATGATCAGAGGGCTGAAGTACCTCTCCTATGGAGACAGACTGAAAGAGTTGGAACTATTCAGTTTGGAGAAGAGAAGGCTCCAAGGAGACCTTATTGTGGCCTTCCAGTATCTTAAGGGGGGTTACAAGAAAGCTGGGGAGGGACTTTTTAGGGTGTCAGGGAGTGATAGGACTAGGGGAAATGGAGCAAAAATAGAAATGGGCAGATTCAGATCAGATGTTAGGAAGAAGTTTTTCACCATGAGGGTGGTGAGACACTGGAAGAGATTGCGCAGGGAGGTGGTAGAAGCCTCATCCCTGGAGGTTTTTGAGGCCAGGCTGGATGTGGCTGTGAGCAACCTGATCTAACGTGAGGTGTCCCTGCCCGAGGCAGGAGGGTTGGAACTGGGTGATCCTTGAGGTTCCTTTCAACCCTAACAATTCTATGATTCTATGAATTTTATCTTGATCTCCAAAATAGAAGCTTTTCAAAGTACCTGAGAGCATGCAGAAGACAGGTAAATGCCTATTTGCAATTATAAATTTCACAAGATATACAAAGTGCAGCTGTGAGTAAGCAAAACCTACCAACAGGCAAAACTAGTGGGTTTCACGATCAGGGAAACAGATAGACTCAAATATCTTAGTTTGCACCTCAGTTTCCAAATCAGATTAGAGTGAGATCAGGTCTTTCTGTACTGGTATCTCCAGCCTCTATAAATTGTCCACCTTGACCCAATTGCAACTTAAATACCATGAAATTACTCTAAGTCAGGTCAACTTCACCTTAAAAGATACTTCATTTGTCAAAGGTCTTGTTCCAGTTTTAAAACATCAAATGCTGGCAGTTAAATAAATAAATAAATAAATTCTGTCCTTGTTTCCACCACAATAAAATAAAGCATTCCATTACAATTTTCTCTTTGGGAATTATTTCACCATGTTCTCAGTTACTTAATATGGAGAGAATCTGAGATTTCAGGGAGCAAATTTTTATGCAGAGATATTGGCTAGTCCTTTGTAGATTTGTAAAGTTATAAGCAACTAAAACCAGAACCTTCCATGCAAAAAAGCTGGCAAAGCAAACAAGGATATACCAAGCTCTATTTTTAAGGATCATGCAACTTGAAACGCTGTACAATAATTAAAACCCCTTTTTGTGTGTGTGTGTCTGTAAGCTTCTTACACTACTTGAAAGTGTGAGAGGTCATTCATCTCAGTCTGTTCTTGAAGAAAACTGGAACCTTTTAATTATGCATGATTCATAATGTGCTCCTCATATCTGATTGTCTTTATTTGTATTACTTCTTTGGGATTCCTCAATGTCAGCGATGTAAGGGTATTTGTATTCAGGAGAAAGGGCAGAAAGACTAATCTCAGTTTTTACCATATCTGAGTTTATTCGCGTTTGCATAATGAAGGAGACTGTGCATGATGAATCATGTATCACAGCTATTATCTACTCTAAATATAGAGGAAAGATAACTGACAGTTTTAGCAAAAGGTTGTTTGATATTAGTTAACAAGTCCTGGCTTCTGAAGATTGTTCTACAGTACCGTTTTAGAAACATATTCCAGTTTGGGGCCAATAGAAGATATACTCCAACACCCTCCACCCCCACAACACACAGGTGACTTTTCTCCATGATACTTTTTCTGTACTACATGACTGCAATGTAGAGTATCCTCAGGAAGAAACTACATGCCATCCTTGAGAAGAGCACTTTTGTCTTACTAACTCTTCCTTAATCTTAAATGTTTGAGAAGTGTCTTAAGGAAAACCTTGCTGTCTTTCCCTGCAAGAAATGCATCTGCAATGAATGGGATTTTAAAAGAAAAACAAAGGTCTTGATTAAAATATGTTTCCAGGTTTGATAATTCTTGGTCAGAATCCTTATTTGCTTTCACCTATTGGGTATCTCTAGTCTCCCTGCAACTGATTCTTTTGTTTCGTTCTTAAGCCTAAACTCTAAGCAGCCATCACTCTGACATGACTATGGATCAAGTTGCTTCACTTTGAATGACTCCTAATTTGAGTACAAAGTTTACAGAATTCCAGCTCTGTGAAGAGGCAGCAACAATGAAAAGCTGTCTCAGGTTAGTGAGAACTTTTGATGCCCAGATGATGACTCACAGTCCTTTATCACAGTGCAGTCAGCCAAGAAAGTTGTGAAGAGAACTCATTGCTTAAGATGAAACTAGTACCTTCACTTACTTGAAATCTATTTCCTCTTTCTTTTCAAGGACAGATGGTTATTTTATTTCTCCCTTTTCTGCTTTTCTTTACTGCCTTCCTAACCCTGATTACTACTACAGTATGTACATTGCCAGAATGACCTCACTGAAAACCTCTTTTTTCTATATTTCCAACTGTTTGACCTCAGGAATACCCTTTCTGAATTATTCAATATGCTCTACTGCAAATAAAACATATTTCACTGGAGATGTAAAAGTCTGCTTGAGAACAAAAACCAAAACAAATAATCATCTATAACATGCACACTATAAGATTGGAGAGATTTAGGAGAGCAGAAATGGTCCCAGGCTTTTCACACACACATATAAAGAATATTATGAACTGCAGCTACTTCACTGAGGATGAAGGGAACAGATCACTATGATTTCATTGCTCTTCATCTGCATAACTGTGACCCAAGAAGGTGTCAGAGCACCTCTGACACGAGAATTAAGATTACATTTAGTAGAAGTTCTCAAAACAAATCAACTGCCTTTGCACTGACCTTGGGTACATGGATGTAATTTCCAATGGGGAAGAGGGGACCTCACACGTTTTCCCACAGAAAAGCAGACTGACACATTTCTGTCTCTAACATGACCATTATGGTCTCAAATGCATGTGAGGAATATGCAGCCATAAGTTTTGTCAGTGTAATTATCATGTGAAAAAATATTTTAGCATCAGCACAGGTCAGTGTGATTCCTGGAGATTCACTTCACTGGTAAGAACAAAATTCAGCATGATCCCAGTTAGATTAGTTAGTGCCAGTCAGAGGGGAAAAGGAAACAATGTAAGAGTGAAAACGACATGGAACCTGGATCTGGTAAATCTACATGTTTTAAAAAATGAGTGAAAGCAGAGGAAAAGCGCAAGGGAACTACCCACATGACAGCTACATTTGATGACACACCACACATCAGCCTTCTAGGTCAGATGAGGAAAGCTACATGAGAAGACCACATCAAGTTTTCTTTTCTGCTGGTATTGCCTCCTCCCCCAGTAAGCATGGTGCAGACTAATTAAATCATCTGGCTAACTCCCTTTAGCTGCCTGCTTTCTGGATATTTACCCCTTTTAGCTAACACATCCTTACTTACCCATGACTGCATATCATGCTTACAACACTGCTGAGATAAAAAGCCAGTTCCAGTTTCCCTAAAAATACATTTCCTGCAGGGCTAAAACCCCTGGTAACAAGGTAGGTATCTATATTTGATTTAGCAACATAAGTATTCTATTTTAACAGCTTTTACTGGTTTTACAATTAGCACAAATTCAATCACTGAATCTAAGAAATGTATTTTCTGACCATGTATAAATTTATTTTTCCGTGGGCTGAAGGTGTTAGAGGACTTCTGTTACTCAAGAATTTTTTTCCTGGTTTTTGTTAATTGGCAGTCAGGGAGATTCCTGAACATACCTATCAGCAGTAATTGAATTTTTTTGTGTTGTGGGTCCCGGTATTTCTCACAGCCAAAAGCATACAACAGTATCTCAGTGTCCATTTCCAGATTCTCTATTGAGAAATGCTGCTAATGTCAATGATAGCAATGTTTCTGAGTAAGGAAGCACTGAGGAGAGTACTCACAGGCTTAATCTACTTAATGTTTGGTTTCCTGCCATCATTTTTCATATTAAAACAGACTTTCACAGGAAATACAGCTGATCATTATAGAATCTATGTTCTACACATTTTCCACATCTGAAAATAAAAAAAGCAATAGGAAAATAAACAAACCAACCCACAAAACTCAAACCAAATGTAAACCAAAAAACCCAAAACAACAAAATCCCCAACAACAAAAAACAAACCCAGAAAACCACCACCAACACCCCCCTTAAAAAAAAAATCCTCCCCAAACCCCAACTTCTAATATAACAAATTTAAAAAAGCTTTGCATTCTGGGCAAGCTCTGCTTTTTAAACCTCAGCCAGCATTTCTGTGTCAGCTGCATGACTATCACTGATGAGTAATACCTTGGGTGTGAGCTTCTGCTGCATACCTGGAAGGGACGTGGGAAATGATTGTTTGTGTTACAGCATGTCAATTGGTAAATAAACCAAGATGGTAAATATCAATTAATTCTGAGTGTTTCACTTCAGCTGGAGATTCACTGACACATTTTGATGCATTTTAGCTTGCCTATTACCTTGAGGGCAAGGGGGAGAGAATAGAAAAAATGCTCTTAAACAAACAACTCTCACTGCTTTTTGTCTGGCTCATCATCCTTTTTATGAATGATCAATACTTTGAGATACATACATCTAAGACATTAGCACTACTGAAGCAAAGCCTAGAGAGGCGTGATTTTTCCTGCAGTGTAATTAAATTCTACACACATACTCAACATAAATGAGTTCAGATAATCACATCTAGATCTGAGGCCTCATGATCAGTCCTCTTTGTTTATAATAATCAGAGCTTGGTCTGTGTTTAAAGGGCAAGGGAGAAAGGACACTGGCTTTCTACCCTACTTCAAAAGGAACAGTCCAAGGAGATCTGAAATACAAATGCAGTGGATATCAGCATATTAAGTATAATACTGTTAGGAAGGTATGATATAAAGTCATACATTTTTAAAAGCTGTTCTTTAATTATTACTGTAGGTTCAAAGCAATAGGTTTCAAGGACAAAGCAACGACTCTTCAGGCTGTGAAAGCCTGTAAACGGATCAGAGTACATACACTATTTGTTTCTCAAACCTTCTGAATAATCAATTAAGGAAAATTAAATTTCCCAAGTAGAATTTGGACTAAGAAGTGTGTTTAAGTGATAGAAATTTCTAGAAGTTCAGACCAAAACTAAAGCATAAAAGATTTAAATGGTCTTATCAATTCATGTGGGGAAAACAAAAATTCGCAGGGCTTTTTGTTGTGGAAAACTGTGACCAATTTCTTTTCAGTGTATAAATAGATTTTTAAAAGCTCTGAAAGAAAATCTGGCCTATTCTCTTCCCCACAGAAAGACCAACTTTATTCAAACTATTTCTGAGGTGAACACTGTTAATTGATTCCTAGAAGTTATGAAAATCCCTAATAGTCCAAGGCAATTTCTCCAGTGAAACTCACCTTAAAGAACATTTTCCTACTATCTAACTTAACATCACACCTCTCGACAAATCTTTCCAGTTAGATGGTGAACCAGAGAGAAATACTGCCTGGATATCATTCTCTGAGGTACTTAGATCAGTTTATTCTAAAATATATTTTTAGCTTGCTAATGAGGAGGTCTTGCTGTAAGGTGGTATTACATGCTGTATGCAAAATGAAGTTATACACAATATCTAATGCCTCACTTATCAGTACAATATATAACAAAAGGAAACAGTGTTTTGGAATGATTTTTCCCCCCCACGCTTTTGTACTATCAATCTTCTCAGTACTTCTTATGTATATATAAACAACTTCTTTGCTTTGTTATTTGTTCCTGTCTAATTCAAAACTCCAGGCTCATTTTCTCCCCTTTCTTGAACCAAGCAATATGCTTGCCTTGTTTGGACCTTTATCCATCTCCTGCTTCAAAGATAACCACTGATGACTCAAACAGCTTCAATCAATTCTCTGAAGTAATTTGGGTGAATTTCTTCCAGATCAGCTGATGTGTAAGGATTTGATTTAGAAATATGTCTGTTCTGATCTTTCCTTATATTATCACAAGTTCTTTTTCCTTTGCTGCTAATGTTAGTTGCTTTAAAATTATCACAGCAGAGCTTTTTAGTTAAGACTGAGGCAGAAAAGATATTAACAACATCCTGACCTTCCAAAAAACATCAGCTATCATTTATTTTCCTTTTCTTCTGAGAAGCAGACCATCTCTTTCCTTCATTTTTCTCTTAGCACTAATGTACTTAAGAGATTTTTTCCTTTTATTCTTTACATGCCTTGCTGGCTCTGTCTGGTCTTTTGATGTTTCGTTTATATTTCAGTGCTATTTTTTCATATTTACACTCTTAGTACTTGGACTCTTTTTCTATAGACTTCTTCATGATCAGGTCATTGAGGAACTCATTATTTAGCCAACTTGGTGCTTCACTAATCTTCCTATGCCTCCTTAGTTTTAGTATACCTTTTGCTTTTAGTCTTAATATTTCTTCCTTAAGTAACTATCAGCCCCCTCAGAATCCCTTTTCCCCTGGGATGTCAGATTTTACTCAGTGATTTTCTGAGCTTACTGAAACTTCAGTTCTACTTAATTTATTCACTGTTCTTCTTTTTCTTTGCCAAAAACCATGTATTGGTTGGTTTCATTCTCATTCAGGTCCAGTCTATAATGCCTACTAATTCCTTTGACCTGATCAATGAAAAAAATCCAGAGGTTGTGCGACAGAAATGTGTGATTTTCTTTTATTAAACTTCTGTATTTCTGCACAATTTGCAAGATGTATTTGGCTACTCATAGCAGGATAACATTTCTGATCAATAATAGCCCCAGAGTGTCTCATTTAAGAGAATTACAATGGTGAATGGGCTTTATCTGTTAAAACACCCAAAAGCAAAGGTTTTGAAGATTTATGAAGCTGGGATGAACTTACAAGATCAAAAGCATCAGCTCTTCTACTTTCATAGTTCTCATGGAAGTAGTTTATGGCAGATTCTCTTTTCCAACTGTTAGCACAGTGATGCATGTACCTTGAGAAAATTAAAACATTTCTGTGTGTAATTATTAGCTCTTCCTGTTGGGTGTATCAGATTTTTCTACAACATAGGCCCTCATGGTTTTCCATTACCAGCACAACATTGTCAATTCAGTCAGAAACAGCAGAGATAACTGGTTCTGTTGATTTTAAGCCATGAACCCTCTCAAGCAGGTATTTTCCAACAGACAAGCTGCAATTCAATTAAAATATGCAAATACCACAGCCTGTGCTTATGGTAAATGGTTATTTAAGACTACCACTTTAAGAGGATAGCATTTAAGTCTTGCTCTTGTAACATTAAGTTGTTCTTTAGTAAGCTGGTGGAACTCATAACTAATGTATTTTTTTATTAAGCATTTAAATGCAACACAAAACCTACATAGTACCTTCTTGATTCAATTGCAATTTTAGTATCATGCATACCACTTAAAACTGGAATTTTTAATAGGAAAGTCTTGGCTGTAGTGCTGCCTTTCCTTCCGTGCTAACGAACGCTAACATTAGAACTCAATTAGTAATGACACTAATATAAACTCATTTGCTCTTACTAGCATGCCCTTCTCAGCACACTAAATGACACTGCCACAAAGAAATACTCTACATATTGATGAAGTTCATGGGGTGGAATTTCTCTGCAAAGGAAAAAAAGAAAATAGTGAAGAGTATTAACTGTATCATTTAGTTACATAAAGATTATAGTAATGATGGTGGAAATCAAGGATGGAAACAAGTAAATTCCAATTGGGATGTATATACTACTCATGCCATCACTTGATTTATTTATTTTGCTCCATTACATGCAACTTTAAAATTTTCTCATCCCTTTTTAAAACATTTAAGCATAGTTTGAATCAGGCCAATAATTAATAAGAAAACAATCTTCAGAAGAAAATCATTGCTGTTTTAATAAACTCTCATTCAGGAACCTCAATCAGTAAAATTTACATCCCAAATGCTGGGTAATTACAGCATTTCTCTAAGAACAGACTGATAAGTATGTACAGTGTACTAAACAACTAATAACCCACTACGAGAATGTAATTGTTCTTGCATTATTGATACTCAGCTACCTTTGAGAAAGGGAAGAAATTTCCTTTTAATCAATATGATACTCCTCTTGGAGAAGAGTCAGAAATGTTGCTGATGATTCATCATAACATCCTATATCCCTTAAAGGATACCAGTACTATCCACCTTACTCTCCAAAAGCGATACGAAGTGTTAGCACAACACCCATAGAATGGCTTGGGTTGCAAGGGACCTTAGAGATCACCTACTCCAACCTGCCTGCCTTGGGCAGGGACACCTCTCAACTGGAACTTGATTCAAGGAAGTTTGCAATATATCAGTGTTAACTGAAATATTATTGAGAATTAGTAATCTGAATTCTTTACATTAAGAGTGTTAATATAATTGCAACCAGGTTAATAACTATTAGACTGTTAACTCTCATACTATGAATAAATTCTCATACTTTAGCATCTTTAGCCTACACACTGTGTGCTACCCAAATTTTGGCCTTAGATACAACCTCCTGGAGTTGCCTAGAATTCAGGTTATTCTTCAGGGTTCCAGTAGATGCACTGGGTCAGCTGGAGGGGAAGGGGGTTCAAGAAGCCATGATATAAACTGAGATTTGTGGTCACAGACTGGTTGTACAGGACCAGGGCTTGCTATGCAGAACTGAAATGGGATTTTTAGGTTTCTTGTTCTGCTGTTGTTCAAAAGAAAATGCACAGTGTTGCACCCAGAAAAAAAGTTCATCTGATAGTGAGGTCAGGAATGCAGAGATTGAAAGTTTTAGAAGTTAGGGATTAAGAGTGAAAGAGTTCAAAGGGCAGGAGTATAAAACTCCACAAATGCATTACAGTTATGAAGTTAACAAGAACATTTGCAAATGTTTTCTTTTACTTCTAAATATGGAACTTGTGTAGCAAAAGAAGCAACAAAAAAGGAGGTGTGTTATGTCTAAAACATCTAAACTTTGTTCCAGGAATTGGACCGTGTTCTTGCCTTGAAAAGCAACTTCCTATATGAGACTCTCCAAGTCAGAATTCAAACTTTCCTAAGCTGCACTCAGTTTCTGTTTCTCCAATATAAAAATGACATTAGACTGAATAAGGTGTTGAATTAGATAAAATGAAACAGGCTTAAATCGCAAAGGCTATCAAAATGTCAAGTACTTGGAAAGAGAACAGGCTCCAGATATCTCAAGTGGAAAGACAAAATAAAGAATTTATGCATGGAAATGTAATTTTACCCATCTCTGAACTTATAAAACTTGGTTTTGCAAAGCTGATATTCTCTAAATACATTTTTAGTTATATAATACTGGAATGGAATAATGGACCCAAACTCTTTCTGGTCATGTCAGAAACACAAACTCAAGCCTGGGAGGTTCAGAAGAAGTATTTGAGGGGAAAAACAAACAAACCAACCAACCAATAAAAAAACCCCCACAACCAACCCACAAAAAATCCCAAACAAACAAAAAAACCACAAAAAAAACCACCAAAACCCACAAACCAAACCCAATAAACACTACAACCAAACCCCAAATAAACAAACAAAACAACCAACTAAACAAAACCCAGCCCCAAATTAGCTAAGAGGATAGTTCAGCTTTGGTTTAAGTTGCCCTTTCAGGTAACCGAATCTCCACTCACAGAAGTTTTCAAACCTTTGCTGAACCAAGTTATTGACCTTATCTGGCAGTAGGCTGATATTCAAGTGGAAAGATCATCTTGATGACCTGTGGAACTCCAATCCAGGCAACTCTGCTTTGACAAAGTTATTCCTTTCCTCACAAGAACTGAGAATTGGATTTTCCCCCCCCCTCCCCAACCCCCCCAGGTACTCCTTTCACAAGAACCTCTGTATCACTGAGAGAAGCCAATAATACTTCAATAATTTCTAAAAGATCAAACTGAAGTGAGGCACTTGAGAAGAGTTATTCTGAAGCAGATTTAATTAGAAATGGACAAGCACAAAAGCATCTTATACCTTATAGCTAAATACAAGAACCTAGTAGAAAAGTATTGGGGTGAGAGAAGGAAGAACACCCAAGGATCTGAGAATTTCACCCCAACACTCATTTAGCAAGACTATAACAGCATGATTCTCCTTGGCTGAAGAACTAATCTCACACCTCTAGCTTCAGACTTAGTTAAATCCAAATGTTTCATGGAGAACAATAAAAAACACCTTTGTGGTTTCAGACTAGAAAGTGCCCTTTGTGAAATGCTTTAGAACCAGCCACTTCTGTTCCATCATTGTTGCTAAGCTATGTACTCACAGCACAAGTTTTCAAAGGAAATACAGCTGGATTAGAACTTCATTTCGAGGATACAGTGGGCAACATCAGAAGAAAAATCTGTCAGGTATACTGAGGTGTCAATGGGTAATGTCTCAGTGAAATGGGGACACATCCAAATAGAGGAACATCATCTCAGACAGTATGGTTCTGTTCATTTAGCTACAGGTAAGAGGCATTATTGTCAATGAAATAAGAGCTTCTGAGATCATAATCTAGAGAAACACCTGCCAACACCCTGAAATTCACATATAACTGTTCCTCCTCCACAGCCTGGTAAGTTTATCCACTAGATTTTAAGTGTCATTGTATAGGATCTTGTAAAGAAAAGATACCACCACAGGCTTCTTTTTGCTTCCTATATATTCTATAATGCAAAATGAGCTGGTTGCCTGAAATCCTTTATTTGCTCTAACTTCTCCTAAATGCCCTCATGACTGGTTTTAAATTTGAAGTTTTGTTATAATACTTCAACATAATGAGAAAGGTCAGTGAATATTGTGTTAGCCACATTTCTGCTTCTTTGGAGGATTGTTTCTACAGAACACAATGCTCCTGTTGCACTTCTCTCCTGCAACATCTAGTTGGTGAAATTGAGAATTTGAAATATTTGCACTCGACCAATATTAGGACTCCTAAACTATCCTTCTCCTTCTTCACCTACAGGAAACAAGGCTGGAATTTGCCCAAGTTTTGCCTAATTCAGACCACATGGCTAACTGGAATACATTAGAATATCTGAAAAGAACCTGCCCAGAGCATAGCTGACTGCTTCACTCTGCACAAACATGAGAATTAAGCACTTTGTGACCTTTCAACTCTGAGCCTTCCTGTCCTAAGTGTTGCTCTCTGGTTGAAAGCTGAGTCAGGGTAAGTATGGCCTGGATATTAGGAAACAGTTCTTTACCAAGAAGGTGGTCAAACACTGAAATGGCTTCTTAGAGAGGTAGTCTCTGCCCCAACCCTGACATTTCTTAGGAGGCACTTGGCCAACACCCTTACAAACACTCTAACTTGGTCAGCCTGAATGGGTCAAGCAGTGGAATGGATGATAGCTGTAGGTCCCTCCCAACTGTAATAGTCTGTTCTATTTTATTACCAATCATGTCTAATGGATGTTGGCATTAACAATGAGTAGAGGATTTAGGAATAAGATAACCAAAATTTAAATCTCTAAGGCATTTGTGAGTTATAATTGAAGTATAATGCATTATAGTAAATTGACATTTAAAATCCTACTGACCATGCACAGATAAGCAAACCTATGTTAGTTTTAAAGTCTAATATAACTGGCAATCAATATAAGTCACTTCAGTCAGTGATGGGGAAACAGATGTGCAGAGCATTATTGTTGAATACACACATAAAAAAATTAAATATATAGACAGATTTAAGTATTGGTATGTTTTCTTCCAGTTGCAATGTATTATTTCAAAAAGCAATGGTTTGTATTAAGCACTATTTTCCAATGAACCCATCTCTTCACTGCATTAGTAATGATGCATTAAAAACAAAACCAAACCAGGCAGCATTTGGAGGAAATTGTATCAGTGTAAGAGATGAAGATTTCATCCTATAGCTTTGACTTCCAGTTATAAATAATCATTACAGAGGGTTTGGTACTCTGTATACTATACACTTAAAACCCAACAACACTAGCATCCCATTTCATACAAGAACTTTGACTAAATGTGTGATTTGGGAAACAATTACATTCACAGAACGGTTTGGGTTGGAAAGGAACACAGAGATCTTTCATTTTCAACACCTCTGCTATAGGCAGGTACAAATTCCACTGGCCCAGGTTGTTTGAGGCACTGAAAGGTTTTTTAAGGATGCAGGTATTAATCCTAGAGCCATCATTAGAATCCACTTCGGATGGATGGTTTACCTGAAACTGCACTGTAATTCCAAAGGGTTATTTCCAATTGTAAGCTATGGCACTGGATTTCTGTAAAAACTGATCTTGGTCCATCTGCAGTAGAACAACTGCATTAGCTTAGACAAGTGAGAGTACAATTCTTTGTGCTCATGATTCTGGACATAATTACACTCTGACAGAGAGTAATGAGGCTCTCCTGTTTAAAATGCTTTAAAAGAACTGAATCTCCCTGAGGACAAAAAGAATTACAGCACTGTTGATACACTACTCTCAATTTGTAGAAAATTGTGGCAATCAGATTGTACCTTTCCAGTTATACCTCAACATGAAAGAGCTGAACACTCAACTAATTTATTATTTTAAAGCATGAAGGATGTAGATGCATGCAAGTGATGATAGCATTTCTGTTTTGGAGGATTTCAACCATAGATGAATTCAGGACAAACGGTAGATAACCTCCTCAGTTTCTCTCTTATGCTCCCACAGCTGTGAAGTATAATTATGAATCTGCTTTGGAGAAGAGAATGCTCATGAACTTCTTATTACACCCATATAACTCAACTGTAGTTATATTTTAACCTGCTCCACAAAAAAACCAACGAAACAAACAAAAAATGAACACCAACAACAAAAAACCCACAAAAAAACCCAACCTCAAACACCCCACAACTACATAAGGAAACTTAATTAGAAGTCAGAGTCAAGTATATGCAAGCTCTGCTCCTAAAGTCAGGCTGTAGTGTATAAGTACAGCATCATTTAATGGTCAATACATAAGGATTTCTACTCCTCCTAGATACTGACTTTGTCAGGCAAGAACTATGCAAAGCTACCTATCTACCAAGGCAAATAACTCAAGCTCCCAACAGAGATGGATTTGCCTACACTAGACAGTTTTAAGGGCCAGCTCGAGAGGATGCTGGGCCATCTCATTTATACTATATTCTTACCCTGAAAGGTTGGACTAGATGATCCTTGACGTCCCTTCCAACCTGGTATTCTGTGAACCTGTGAAACTTTCCAGAAAGCACAAGGTGACCACAAAATTGTCCCTATAAATTCTCTAGCAACTCAAACTGATTCTATAGTATATAAGTAATAAGTTGCATCCTTCTGCAAGACATACATTTGTTGTAAAAACCAGTTTTCTTCATGCACCATTTGATATATACACAACTTTTCAACCATTTTTATGTTGTGAGCGAGGGAATGGGCCACAGAAGCATCATGGAGTACAGATTATAGTGATGGGAAGAAACAAATGAAGAGTTTGGAAATACAAGGCTAAAGCAAGAGATAGGACATAAACAACCCTCATTTACATCAAGCTGTTGGTCAACTACCTAACTAATAAAGTAAGATTCAGATATTCAGGGCTACTACTGCACCCTGCCTGAAGCATATCCAGTAATTCTTTCATTTCTTTACTTAAATACAAAGCACTTGGTGCTGTGAATGGAGCATAGGCATTTGTGGACAAATACTTTCATTTGCATTAGAATATCTGTATCTACAGATGAAAGCAGAGCTAGTCCAAAGAGTTTTTTTTTCCTTGTTAAATTATTTTACACTAAGATCCAAACTATTAGTATGACTATTACTGTGACTCATGTTGATCTTTGTTCTATTTGGAAGCCGTTTCTTAAATCTGAGCAATTGCAAAATAGAAAACTTTGTGGATATGGTACCAAAAAAACCAACAAAAACAACAAACCAACAAAACAAAAACAACAACAACAACAACAAAATCCCACGTTTTACTTTTAATCAGCCTAACTCTGCTTCTTTTAACAAGTAAAAGAAGCTTCCAACTTCTTGACCACTCTGAAGAAATGAAAAAAGTAGCTTTTGTTCCAAGTGTTTTCCCAGGCATACCATTGTGTGATATATGTTTGCTATTAGAAAAATACATTTGTCAACAAACACAAAACTGGACCATTTTAAACATTCTGTATCTGTGGTTTAACACCTCAGGAAAAAATAATCCCTAGTTCCACTGGCACTAATAACAATTGGAGCTATATATAATTATCTCAGTTTTAAAATGAAACAGCACTTCAAAGGGTATGAACTGACAGAAAAGGTAAAAACTTAGTAAATGATAAAATAGATAATAAC
The DNA here is from genome assembly GCF_027791375.1 of Indicator indicator. Lineage (NCBI taxonomy): Eukaryota > Metazoa > Chordata > Aves > Piciformes > Indicatoridae > Indicator > Indicator indicator. Next base: position 4,429,359 of record NC_072028.1, read on the forward strand.
CTGACCTTTGTATGAAAGTTAGATTTCACTTTAGCTTAATTATGTTGCAAATCATCTCCTCTTTATTCAGGGTAATTTACTTGAAAAACATGTTTCATCTGAGTGCATGTTGAAACTACATAAACAAAATTTCTATCAAGAGCTATCTAAAAGGGCCCAGAACCAGGGCATTTAACTCTTCTGTATTCATGATGCAGTTAGCCAACTCACAACAAACTGATCTTACATCATTTAAGCTAACCTGGACAACCTGGCATAAGAGCCACCTGGTAGCTGCCTAATCATCACTTCATTCACAGTCTCTTATTGCATCTAAGCTGCTTTTTAAACAACTTCTATTATTAATTCTATACACAAAAATGAGTTCTGGCAATTTCCTGATTTTCCTCTCACCTGCTAAGTAATAATCAGGTTGCACAAGGTTTGCTATTAAACAAAAGTCTCTCAGATGTTCAGACTTCAGAGCTGATTTTAGCACAGGGAGCAGATGTTAATAGGTTCTCATCAGCTTCTTCAGCTTGTTTTCTACAGCTTCAGTGTTGCATATTTTGCTTCTTTTGCTTTCACTCTTTGCTTGAAAACTTTAAGTATTTTAGTGTCTCGTTGGGAAAATGCTATAGAATTTAGTGGAGCTAAAGCCAACAGGATTCTAGATAGCTTTAATTACTAAAGAAGTTTTAGAAACACAAAAATTAAAGAAGATATTTATATTTCACTTGCAATTACTGGTATGTAAAACAAACAAACAAACAACAACAAAACCCCAAACTCAAACAAAACCAATCCAACCCTGGAAGATCCACAAATTCGACATTCTACTCTATACAGGTCAGCAGTTTCTGAAGGGGAAGGGAATGTTCTCAACCTAGCTGTTGAACTGCTCAAAATACTAACAATCCTTTCACAAAGAAGAGTTTATTAGTAATTTACAGTCATTTTATTTGAAGATGTCATATTGAACCTCACAACTCATAAGGACTTTCTAAGGTTTACTACTATCTCAAAGCAGTAGTGATTTGCTTTTTGTTGTTGTTGTTTGGTTTTTTAACTCACACCATAATAGGAAATTGCCTTTGAAAGGGCAGCATAACAATTAAATGCTTCTCAAAATTTTACACAGTTCAAATGTTAAAGTAGTTTTTCACCTTCGTTTTTCTTTTCTTCATATCACAGAATCAAGTAGATTGGAAGAGACCTCCAAGGTCAAGTCCGACTAATCACCCAACCCTAACTAATCAACCAGACCGTGGCAATAAGTACCCCACATCCAGTCTTTTCTTAAACACCTCCAGGGACAGCCCATTCCAACAGGCAATCTCTTTCTGTGAAGAACTTTTTAAGATCAAGCCTGACCTCCCCCCTGCACAGCTATCATGAAGGCATATAGCTAAATGGTGAACAACGACAGACAGCACAAGTAAAAGGCTAACCACATGAGGCTCCTGCAGATCATTGATTCTAACAGCAAACAACCCAACCAACCCAAAACAAAACAGTGCCTAACTCTGAACTCTGTGGTGACAAATGCGTAGGCTCAAAAATATACAATAGCAAACAAGCATATCAAAACAAGAAAATATTCTCTTTCTTGTGTTGTCTTTTATCTTACAGCTATTGTTCTGCAAAACCAGACAATTTTGACAGAATTCTTCTCATTTTGATCTTTGAATTTGAACTTTGATCACTTTGAAGGTGGTGTTGGCATGATGCATGTAGCATATAATTGTAAATATCAGTATTACCTATTAGTAGAATTGATTATTCAATTGAGCCTTTGAATGTCCACATTAGGAAGTAGTTTTAAAAGGTAATCTGTCATCCACATCTCACAGACCTAACATCCTTCAGGAGACTTTTCAAATACAGTATTTAGATGTTCATTTGCAGCAATACTGGTTGTGAACAAAACAGTTCCTGACATATACAACAATCTGTAGTTTTGGTTTTATTTTTTTGTTTGCTTCTTGGGGTTTTCTTTTTTTTTTGTTTGGCTATTAATTTTTGGGGGGGATTGTTGTTTGTTTTGGATTTTTTCATTGTTTGTTTAATTTACTTTTTGTTGATTGCTTTATTGAGTTTTGAGTTTTTTGTCAATGTGTTTGATTGATTTTATTAAAAAAAACAAATTGTTCTATGTGAAAGTCATAATTTTTTTTCCCCCTAGCCAAGCCATTTCCAAGTTGTCAAAAGATGCTTAGTGTCAGGGGTTTGCTTTGTCACAGAAGGTAAGATCAAACCAATGAAAAACATACAATGAGTTTGAACCAGAGGCCAGCTCAGCCATGCAACAATAAAAGGAGCAGCAGTCTTCCCAAAGTATCTGACAGGCTTCATTTGTCTCAGAATAGACTCTGCCATGCCACATGGTCATGCTTTCCCATCACCCTTTTGGTGTGTTGCAGCCACCCCTTTGTGTGCTGCCCAAGAAGCATACAAAGTGAATGAGAACACCAAGAGATTTCCCAATGAATATGACTTTTTGAAGAATCTGTAAGTCAAGGACCCCAAGCAGGCATCAATTCTTTTTCCCTCTGCCAAGAGCTGTCACTTCCTTGGAAAGTTAAATTTGTCACAAGGAAAGAGAATTTCACCATAGTCTGTTTAAATAACTTAGGGAGTAGAATCTTTTCCCAGGTGCTTTTCCCACACAAAGCAAATGTATCAATCATTTTATTCTCCGAAATAACAATTTATTATCCATGCAGGAGGCCTTAGATTCAATCTGCACACTGTTCTGAGTGTCTTGTCAGATACTGAAATCTGTCATCAGTCTTTATCAAGGAAATCATTCTGTTCTTGTCATCAGTTTTTATTAATAAGACTATTACTTCAATAATTAATTATGACAAGTAGTCTGCCATTTGGATAATGAATAAATATTGATAAATTGCACAGCTAATACATTGTTGGTATATAACTGGCTTTGAAAATGTGAAGACCTGAATGGTACTGAAACAAGCAATTCTAAATTAGATATCACAGCTAGAACTGAACATGTTGTATTCAACTAAAACATTGTCTCTCAGACTACACAGAACTTGTGGAGTGGTGGAGTTGTTCAGCTCTGAACAGCTTAAAGCAGGTTTGTTGGGGTTTTTTTTTAAGCTAAAAAATATATAAATCCTATATTTAAGACACTTTAAAAAAAAAAAAAAAATCACAATTCACTGAAAAAGTTTCATGTTAAGTGCTTGAATGGCATTGCATTCCAAACTAATTGAAGCAGAAGACCGTACTCAATTTCCCATCCTCTCCTGTTCAAGTTTTTCCTCTCACTTTTCTGTTGACTGGAAATCTTGAGCTACTCTGGGATGAGGTAGGTAGAGTAGAAGTCAGCTGAATATATACAGAATGTATATACAATACCACCAAAGTAGTAATACAAGATTCAGAAAGACTTCCAGGGTACTCTACAATAAACAGAAAGTAACAAACTCACAAAACTTGTTTTATGTTTACATAAGTTTAGGCTTTGGTTTCTTAATATTTATACCGAATGAAATTTCTTCTTGTGAAAAATATCACTGAGTTTCCAGTTTTGGAATGGAACTTTCCTCAGCCTTAACTTGTCAAAATTATGGACAGTAAAATAAAATGATGGTTCTTCTACTCCTGACACTTTAGGAAATATTGACTAAGACTTGATGGCAGCTATCTCACAGATGCAATTGAACAGTGTACAAAACCCCATTTCTGACATTAAATGGAAGATTAAAGGCAATGCCTAGCAATATGAACAACTGAAAGAAGAAGTTGTAATAAAAAGAATACTTACTCCTCCAAGTAATAATGGTGAAGTTTAAGGGGAGAGCAAATGAAAGAAACTTTAAAGGCTAGAGTTGTGATTTTTTTCCAAACATGTCCTGAATCGATAAACAATTGATGGCATATAAAAAAAAGAAAACAAAGAAATCCCATTGGCTACATTTTCAGATACCTCAAACTGGAAATAAAAGAAAGCTGGGGGAAGGAAGAAGGAGAAGCTTTTGCCTATCTGGAATATTTACACACAAATTTCTTGCATTTACCAGTTTCCTATTACTATAAAGCAAGCAAAACTACTAATTATTTTTTTGGGTAATTTGGTTTAATCTTTAGAATTCCTCCTTGTGAATTCTGTATGCTTTTTTCATTCTTTCTGCTTCTGCTTATTCTCTTTACCAAACATGAATATAAATCTGTTCAGTTTAATATTCACACTAATTTTGAGAGGCAGCTGGTATTGCACCTTCTAAGTCAAGAACAGAGGAAGTATGCTGGTTGAGAAGGGTTCTCTCAACTTCACGTTTATTAAACATTTAAAAGGACACACTTCTGATTAAGTTTTACACTCTCAGACCTTAATTAACAAGTAACAGGAAATCTCAACGTGCTTAGGAATTGTGTTTGACAAAGCCACTGCATGTCAATCATGCACAACCATTTAACTCACGCAGACATTGCATCAAACAATCCAGAAATGCTTCAGTTCAGCTGCTTGTGTACACAATCTGTGGGCAGTTTTCACTCTTAAATGCATAACTGCACACACAGAATTCATGTCTCCATTCAAACAAGGAAAAGCAGTGTGTGAACAGCATGGTTGGGTTCCCCCCACAGCCAGCATGAAGGTTACTGGGAGGCACATAGATTGTCTGGGGTTTGAATTTTACAGTTTATATGCCAACATTTTCACATTTCTTTCATGGAAAAATGTATCCTGCATGTATTTGATCATGATAAAAATTCCAAAGCAATTAAAGAGAGATGCAGTCAAAAAGTTAACAAATGCACAGATCAAATTCTCCACTGTGCCTAATTTTAATTCTATGGTACAAGGAAGAATTTAATTTTATGAAGATGAAAATGGGACACCTTGCAATAAAAGGAACACCTTTGATTTGCAGATTCAGTGTGCTTCAAATGCTAGCAAACGTTCAATGCTGGAATAAATATGCTGCTCATCCTACAGAGCACTCAGTATATATCCTGCCTATCAAACGTTAGGCACAACCAATAATGACTTCAGTACGAGGACAGTTATAGAAGGTAAGATTAGGACTGTTATCACCTTATCTTTATCTCAGTTTCATACAACATTAATAGCTTCTGTTACAGTATTTGTAGCTGAAGATCTCTTGTAACTCGTTTGTTCTGGTTTCTGAAAACAGAACAAAGAATTCCCTAGAGGACCATGCAGGATGGAAGAGAACAACTGCACTATAAAGATTAAGACAAGTAATTGAGTAGGGATGGGGGACCACAATGGCCTACCTAACTTCAACTCTGCAAGAGTCCTGTAATTTCAGTCATGAATTGGATCACTCCCTAACAGAATCATAGAATCATTTTGCTTGGAAAAGACCTTTAAGACTAACTCCAACCATTCTCTAACTACCAAGTCTGGTGCTAAACCATGTCCTTTAGCACTGGATCTATGCTTCTTTTAAATACCTCCAGGGATGGAAATTCAACCACCTCCCTGGGGAGTCTATTACAGTGTTTGACAAATCCTTCAGTGAAGAAGTTTCTTCTAATATCCAACCTAAACCTGCCCTGATACAACTTCAGGCCACTTGAGGCCATTTCCTCTAGTATCTAATACATTGGGGTAGCCATCTTTTACAATGAGAATACATCTTTTAGATACACATATTCCTCACTGAATATCAGAAGTGTTACAAATGGTAAAGCCACTTCTGAGAAAAATTTTCATTCCATTCTAAAGTATGCTTCCTTCACCATGACACGACAGGCAAATGTGAATTCAACATTAAACCCCGCAACAGATGATGTAAGGAAAGTGTCATTCATTGTATTTTGAATCCTGTTTTTATTGTAATAGTTTTTAGGTCTGTATAATAAAAGCAGTCTAATTTGGAATATTAGATGTAGATAAAAAACTAAGCTATATGAAACACCACCAGCACTCAGAGGCATGCACAGTGCATATTTTCTTCTCTCTGCTAAATGGCTCTGAACCTATCAAAAACATGCTGTCGAAGGAGTAGAAAACTTGAGATCTCAATGAACTAAATTAGGCAAATTTTTATCTACTATAAACTGACTTGGCTCCGCTGGTTTCATGTGAACCACAAGTGTTAATGTTAATTAGATCTAGGGTCCTTTTTTTAAAAATTAAAATCACCACATCAAGCACAGTGCTTCAGCAAGTGGAAGGGGAGTTAGGGATGCAGTTTTTCACCATAAAGAGTTACCATGGTTTGCACAATACACTGTTAACCTCCACTTTCTTCTGAGATCATGCTTTTCTGTTGTCAATAAACCACATTTTTTCAGGAAATCTCTTACTTTAGTCTGTTAACAAAACCGTTTTATTAAAGCTCTTATTACATTCTATCAATACAAACCATAGTGAGTCCTTTAATTTAATTTGCTGAAAAAGCTGCAGTTTAACAATGCCCATCTGTAATTCTGCTGATAAAATGCATTTAATTCAGTCTTTCTGTCAATAAATAATGTACTTGTTGGAGGGAATAATAGCCAAGAGACAGAGAATTTCATTTATTACTTCATTTTGTGAGCAAAATGTACTTTATATCAGATTTTGGTAGAACAATAGGCATGGCCCCAGGTCCCAGAAATATGTTCACTGCTTGGAAGAGAATCTGCTACTTCCAATACCTGATAAAAGAAGCCTTAGATATTGCAAACAGCCAGATAAGAATGAAAAAGAAATTTGGGGTTGTTTTTTTTAAGGGGGATTTTGGTTTTATTTAAGGACTTTGTTAGAGGTAGATGTGGCGGTGTTAGGTTAACCGTTGGCTTTCATCTTAAAGGTCTCCTCCAATTGAAATGATTTTGTCATTCTATAACCTATGGTGTAATAATAATAAAAAAAATAATATGAACAAAATAAGCTTGTATTTAGTGAATGCAGAAAATGCCCAAATATTGTTTCATGCCAATCACCAAAACTCAGCTGCAGTGTCAACTGTTTTCAAGAGCAGACACATGATGATTGGAGTGCCTTCTTTTTTTAGCTAGAAACCTCTAAAATGAATTGCACAAACCCTACAGATTATTGCACTCTTGGCAGTTATGAGCAGAGTAACACTGAGCAGAATTATTTAGCAATGTTTCTCTACAACCCCCTAAATTTTCTCACCCATTGCAAACACTTATTTCGATCACACAGTACAATTAGTTCAATCTTATTGTTTTGCAAATATGGACACCAATGCTCTGATGTGCATCTGGATGCATTCCTGTGTGACCCTGCTCTAGCAGGGGTGGGGGTTGGACTTGATCTTTGGAGGTCCCTTCCAACCCCTAACATCCTGTGATCCTGTGACATTGCTGTGGTAATTCCAAAATTTTATTAAGAGATCTTATGTAAGCTTAAGGTTTGAAGGCTGCACTGCCAAATTTTAGGTTAAGACAGACATATTTGAAGCTGAGAGTCCATGGTATATTTAAAAATTTTCTTGAAGTGGTACATAGTAGACAGGCCACAAAAATACTGTTTTAACAGAGTATAAATGCAGTAAGAGAAATTTGTGAGCCCTTACCTAATTTAACCTCTCATTTTAACTTCTGCTTCCCAGGCTTGTTTAACTTCTGTAAGTTATTGTGAAAAAAAAAATGTATTAGTAGGCACTGCAGTTTTCCTACTGATGTGTTTGACAACACCTGCTGATATATTTTCTTACTGATAACAACAGGCACCGGATGAGAGACTCTTTTTGTAATGTAAGACACAAGTTATTTCATTTTGTATATCAGAAGATCTGTTCCAGGAAAAACATGATGAAAACCAGCTCCCATATGCCACAAATCTTGGCAATCACACACAAGTGTCCAGAAAAGGTTTGTGATTATTTCTAACTTATGTGATTTTTTTTCGGCATTAATACATAATTCTGTAGTTACAGAATATTATTAGCTACAACACAACTGTAATAAAAATACTTGTTGCTCAACAGGTGACTGAATGTATGCCTAGTTCTCCATCAGAATTTGGCAAATGCTCTTGAGACTGTGACCTGTTGGAACACTGCAGAATATTCTTTTCTTTCTTTGTGCAAACATCAGAGCTGTCAGACAGCTGAAACATGTTCACAGATAGAAAGAAACAAATAAATGACCTAAGCACCATTTCTAGGTCCTGAACCAAGGCTTTTTCAAGACGACTCTAACTTATTACAACATTTGTTGACTGACCCACCACGCTGGCCCAAACATTACTGTTAGCTAGGAAATGAAACTTGACAGAATTTATTCTGGAAACTGATTAATTAAATGCCTTCCCTGGCAGATCCATTAATATCAACACAGCATGGCATATATGTTGACACACTGAAAGAAATTGGTTTCAACAACAGAGCTTTGTTCACAAAACTGTGTAACATTTGGACCATTAGCAGCAGTACATGAATCCATCTTCTCCATCAATTCTATTTTTGCTGACAAAAACCTTTAGCAACAAGATGAAAAAGGGGCAGGGAAAATATAAATGATACACATGTAAACTATACATTTAATACGTCATTTTGAAGACAAATTGAGAAAGGTGATCCTGCTCTGTCAGGGGGGGTTGGACTTGATCTCTGGACGTCCTTTCCAAATCCTAACATTCTGCGATTGTGAAGTGTTTGCCAGCTCCCAGATTCAGACTACAGGTAAGTGCCTAAAATCAAGCAGGTTATTAAGGTCATGTTTCAGAACTTTTGCCTTCATAAGTACCTTGTCAATTGTTACAGTTGGGTTCCTCTAGGCAATTGCTGATGTTACCAATTTGAAGATTTAAATCAGATAATTGCAGTAAGAGAAAAATCCCATCTCCCCTTCTTTGTTCTGAAAAAGTGGGATTAAAATCTTAACAGAGTGAGTCTTTCTGCAGTGCTGCTCTTCATTTCAGAAAAAGATCATTTGAACAATTGAGTCTGGTGGGATTTGGATAGTGCTACATTTCTGTGTCTTCAACAAAAGTACAGACATTAACTTTAATTATGAAGATCACATATTTTAAGAAACAAGCTATTGTTCCACCTAAGTGGCTAAATATATAGTCCAAAGTTAAATGAGAGCTCTCCTTTTGTTTGAATCAGTTCCTCTGTACTGAAGTTGGTAATTCAGCAGATACTCTGGAAAATTCTACTTTACAGATATGTAACAAAATCTTCCAACAATGCAGCTAGAAGCAATGATCACATTTTTTTTTTTTTAACAAAGAGGTCAATTTTTGAAAATTTAATTGGACTTCCTTTGAGGAAGAAATTTTGGCATACGGAAGACAGCCTACCTCAAATCCAGCAAAACTTAGTGAGAAAGTTAAAAGTCTGACCCTGTTCTGTTTCCTGCTGTTTTATCCTAAATCAGAACAGCTCAGTATTTTGATTAGAATCATAGAATTGTTAGGGTTGGAAGGGGCCTCAAAGACCATCCAGTTCCACACTGTTGAATTATTGTTTATATATGCAGTTTTACTTTGCTAATTTACTAGTCAGTTATGGTCATTTTAGGTAATTGTCTGGGTAAAATAAGCTCCTGTATGTAACCAACACAAACCCCATACTTAGTATCCTAATTAATGTCCAAATAGCAAAGTCTAATGAACTTCTCATAGTAAGATGTCTCACCTCCTGGACATACTTTGAAAAGAATTCTCTTTGGAATATTTGCCTAAAATAGCTAAGGCTAGCCAAGAAGGGTCCTGTGCTGACAATAGTGTCATGAACATCAGTAAATGACACATGGTTGTTAAATTAGGAACCAGATGAAGTAAATCAAGTACAGCCCAATTGCTCAGAATTATGTATAGGCCACATGCTCCTTTTGCCCCAGGAGGTGCTGGCTCGTTATGATCCCTGTAAGAAAGGGACTCAGCCTCTGCCAAGTATCAATTAGGAGGTCAATTATTGGAGCTAACACTCCAGGAAGACAGCTATGATAGCACAGATGATTTTACATCCCTTCAGACATTGGGAATCTCAGGCTGGATGGCACTGAATGGGACCCCAGCCAGGCTCCAGGATGGCATGACAATCCTCCTGTCTAGGTAACGCTTCAGCCGTTTTGGTCTTTGTGTTCTTACAACACTTTCTTTGAAGAAAACAAACAAACAAAATCATAAAATCATAGAATCAGTCAGGGTTGGAAGGGACCACAAGGATCATCCAGTTCCAACCCCCCTGCCATGGGCAGGGACACCTCACACTACAGCAGGCTGGCCAGAGCCTCATCCAGCCTGGCCTTAAACACCTCCAGGGATGGGACCTCAACCACCTCCCTGGGGGACCCATTCCAGGCTCTCACCACTCTCATGGGGAAGAACTTCTTCCTCATGTCCAGTCTGAATCTCCCCACTTCCAGATTTATTCCATTCCCCCTAGTCCTGTCACTACCTGATAGCCTAAAAAGTCCCTCCCCAGCTTTCTTGTAGCCCCCTTCAGATACTGGAAGGCCACAATAAGGTCACCTCAGAGCCTTCTCCTCTCCAGATTGAACAGCCACAACGCTTTCAGCCCCTCCTCATAGCAGAGGTGCTCCAGCCCCCTGCTCATCCTCATGGCCCTTCTCTGGACATGTTCCAGCACCTCAACATCTTTCCTGTCATAGTGGCTCCAGAACTGGACACAGTACTCCAGGTGGGGTCTCCCCAGAACAGAGTAGAGAGGGAGAATCACCTCCCTCGATCTGCTGGCCACACTTCTCCTGGTGCAGCCTAGAATAAACCTACATTTTTTTTTCCACTGGAGAGCTTTTATTAGAGGTATGGAGAAATTGGCTTTTTAATACCTGACCTTGCTTCCACCTTCTGATTATTCCTTCTTTACATTTGTGTTTCGACAGCAGCTCCTTCTTCAGCCATGCAGGCCTCTCAGCATTTTTATCCAACTTGCATCTTGTTGGGATCAACTGCTCTTAAACTTTAATTGGAAAAAAGCCAGAACTTCCAAAAATAATAATAATCCTGAGACCAAAAGACCTGCCAAACTCATTAATTATGCCTAACAACCTATCTACAAACACAGCAAATTTCATTTTCTTGTCAGAAGTAGCATGTTGCCTACATCCAAATTACACAGCAAATTGATTCCCTAAGCAGTGTACAACAGTGATACTGCTGAGTTCTACAGCAGTACGTGCTGCTCATAAGTCTCTTGGCAGAACAAATGCAGCCAGAGAATGGAGAGTTCTGCTTGCTAGCACACAAATCAGAAAAAGGGACTGAGATAAATCTACTTGTCTAAATCATTTGTTTGAAGATTAAGTTACAAAGTCTAAATTGAAAGCTAGATTCTTGTAGTCTTTCTGGAGGGGTGGGGAAGGAAAAGGAAAAGAACTTGTTTCTTATTTAGCAGAACTAAAAGCTTTTTCCAGTGGATGGAAGGACACTACTACTATAGACAGAAATTTGTGACTAAAAACCTTCCTCAGAGTAGAAGTATTTATTTTTCTTCTTTCCCAGCAGAAGAAGTTCAACTACAAAATGTAGGTAAACAAGTTTCTGTTTGTACAGTAAACATTTTTTCTCACGAGTGCCATCTGACATCATGAAGTAGTAACAGAGGATTTTTATTATGTTTAAGTATCACTTGTATCTATTCCAATTTCCACGGCACCTTTAGGATGTTTGGATCAGTTTGATCATGCAGTTTGAACAAAATTCATTGAATTTCTGCTGGAGACAAAACCAGGATCTGTTCATGAGCTGCACAACACAGTCAATGAACTCAGTTTCTTACTTCTACTGGATTAACTGGCAGGATGAATTCTGGTTTTAGTATTATCACCTCTATCATTGTATTCCTACCTACAGCTTCAGAAAACTGAATAAAGCTATATCCTTCTACAAATAATTTAGAAAAGTTAGTTTATCTAGAGACAGCTGAGACAGCTGGAAATTGGAAATATTAAAAGTTCAGCTTTTTCTTTTTTTTTCCCCTGTGAATCATTTGCAAACCCTTTCCAATTTCTTGAAAATTTGTTTGTTTTGTAGTTTTTTTCTGTTCTCATCCTTCTTTGAAAGGAATGGAGGCATTAGCTGACTATCTGCAGACCCTTAAAATGCCCCAAAAACCCCCCCGGATCTCAGGATTTAGGACCTGGTACACTGTGTTCTGATTTAAGAGTGATAATTCAGGAGGAGAACCAAAAACAAAACAAAAAAAAAAAAAAAAGAAAAAAGGGAGAAAGATTGTTTAGAAGTATCTATTACTTATTGATTTTTTTCTAACTCCATTTCTAACTAGGATAATGTATTTCAGTAGTCTCTTTTTGCTTTCACAAGCAGGATGGAGGATAGTTACACCATATGAACTCAAAGGTTTTTCCCTCCAAAAGAGCCCAGAATTTTTAAACATTTGATCATGTCAGATAAATATACTACATTAGCAACAATTAAGTGCTTTCCAGTCATACATAAATTAATTGCTTGGTTTTGATTGACTGTGTTACCATATTTGCTCACAAAAAAAAAAAAAAAAGGAATGCTGAGCTTCTGCAATATTGCTGCTTGAAAGCAGACCCATGGTAATGCCTGTTTTTGTATGAGAGTAATACATTAAATTAATAACCACATTACAATCACATAGATTTAAAATATTGCTTACCCATGGCACTAAGAGGATTCCTTTCATCTTGAAAGAATATTTAAAAATTAAAATATGATTTCACAAGCATTAATCTGTTTCTTGTGCAGGCCCATAAGGCACATTCTAAGTGCATTAATGCATCCCTGAGCTGGTGGTTTATATGATAAGATGAGGTTATAATGAGCCACTTCCTAACAATACAATGTACTCGTGTGTTATTGCTCTGCAACTTTGCTTGGGAGCAATTTGGAACTCTCATAAAAGAAACAGCTATCAGCAACATAAAACAA